>NC_138222.1:23751244-24188744 GCF_964197995.2 Scardinius erythrophthalmus
CTCTTTCTCAAACATGTGGGTAAACAAGCAAACAAAAAAATCAAGCAAACAATCTGTGCTACATTTCAGAGTCTATATTTATAACACATAAACAAACAAACAAGCACAGAAACAAATCTCAGCTGACTGTTGTCAGGCATGGTTGCCTGGTACCTCTGGACATGAGCTTGTACGTCTTACACTGAGAGCCCTCAAGACTAATGAGAGAGAGAGAGAGAATGATGTAAAACACAGCTGCCTGTGTCCACTATCAACACAGCCTTTGAAACTCTACATGTAAAACAAACACAATTGTCTGCATTCAGTCATTTCGAACAGCACTATATGTGACCCTGGATCACAAAACCAGTCTTATGTTGCACGGGTATATTTGTGGCAATAGCCAAGAAAACATTGTATGGGTCAAAATTATAGATTTTTCTTTTATGCCAAAAATCATTAGGATATTAAGTAAAGATCATGTTCCCTGAATATATTTTGTAAATTTTCCACCTTAAATATATAAAACATTTATTTTTGTGAATGGATGCAGCACTATCGCCAATAGAAATGGACAACTTTAAAGGCGATTTTCTCAATGTTTCGATTTTTCTGTACCCTCAGATTCCAAATTTTCAAATAGTTGTATCTCGGCCAAATATTGTCCTATCCTAACAAACCATACATCAATGGAAAGATTATGTATTCAGCTTTCAGATGATGTATAAATCTCAATTTTAAAAAAATTACACATAAGACTGGTTTTGTGGTCCAGGGTCACATATATGGTCACAACTCTAATATGCTTTAGTGGCTAAAATAAAACGGCACTGTTTAAAATGTTTGACTAAATGTCATAACAGACGATACAGTCAAATTTTTACCTGGTTTATTTTACACTCTCTACGTTACTGTACATCTTTAGAGTGACATCATCACAGTTTATACACCACTGCTCAACTTTACAAAGTCTTGACCGCGCATGCTTATGGACACCCACTATACATCTGAAAATTGATCTGCTATATATTTATAAACTGATGCTATCGACCTCTGTCTCTGTGTGCATATGGTGTGTTCTGGTTACAGTCCATTAGCATGTGGTCTAATGTTTATTGAACGAATGTTACTTTGTGTCAGTTAATGTCCTAGCAATGTGATGAGGACACAAACGTTGAAGGGGGTCACTCACTTTATTAATATTAGGCAAACATGGTTTTCAACTACAATTCATGAAAAGGTCATGTTTACAAAGTCATGTTCAAAGACTGTAACAATGCTACACATCAAGTTACCTTACTATATATACAATGAAAAACAGATCTTTTCATGTAATTTTACAGTACAATTGTGTAAAAATGAAGTTGTCATATTCTTATAATTTAGTTAAAAAATAGGCATGCTAGTTACTAAACAAATATTTGTAACAGTTTGGCCTTGATAATTAATAAATGGCTGTTGGATGTAGATTTTTTTTTTTTTTTGTAAATGATAACAGTCTGTAAATTTACAGGTTGCTCTGTAAGTTGTTTACATTTTTATAAAGTTTTACAGAATTATGCTGGCAACCACAGCTGCCAGTTATATTCTGTAAAAACAATATGATTTTTTTTACAGTGGGAGTATTGCGCTGATAGGATGACGTTTTGAATAATAAGGTCTATAATAATAAAAATGTGCTATAAAACTACCATTTTGCTAAGTAATGAAATGAAATGCACTTAATTGTCTGCATTTCTGTAGAATATGATAGCAAGTGAGTTACATCCACATTCAATTCTCTAGAGATATCTTTTATGTGGAATTCATGACCATATCCATATAAAGGTTTGAACACGCCTACTACCCTACTATATAGTAAGTGGAAAACATGTGAAAAAGGAGTTATATAGCAAAAATATTATGATATTGGCATTTTAGTTTTGACGATAAAATTCACCAAAACAATAATAATTTATGAAGCTTTGCACCAATATACCAACACACACTGCTAGAAAAAAAAAAAAAAAAAACACAAAAACCACTGATAGAGAAAACAACCTTATTTCTGATACAGATATATTGCAAAACATTCTCATGTGACAACAGTGGCCTCCCCTATTTTAAAATTGTGTGGTATTAAGTGTTTGACCAAATTCATGACCATCCCCCAAAATAAAGACATAATCTGCATTTGAATATGCCAACTGCCTACTACCCAACTTTATAGTATGTGGGGGGGGAAATAGTATGTCCAAATTTATGTTATTCATAAAACAGTAGACAAAAAGTACCCAGATCACCTACTAATTTTGCCAAGGTTTCAAAATGCCCATCTGATGGACACTTTACTATCGCAATGGCAGCGTGATGGATACAGTACATCCGGATTTCATTCATACTATACACATTCATACTTTATAGATCATACTTTGTAACAGTCATTAAGTAAGTTCCTCATCAAATGTAGTACCTACTCAGACAGTATGCGATTTTGGATTCAGCCAGTATTCTCCATTTGGTTGAATTATGCTTCAATTCATATGTCTCGGATTAAAGGGAGGTCGACTAGAGAAACAGGTCAACTAAACCAACGGGTGCGTTTTACAGAAAGGTCTAACTGGAACAATGTATGATTATATAAAAACACACCTACACTCTCAGACTAAGCGTGTTTGCAAAGCTGCTTATATCTGATCTTTTGTTTTGGATGTCATATTTTTATGAAGCCTGATACTATTCATGTCAATGCGTACAAAAAGTTATATCCAACATGCCTTTTCTCTTTGGCCGAAGGTGAGATCTAAAACAATTCCCTGCTGTAAAGGAACATGCACTTTCTGTCTACGAAAGACCCGATAAAAGAGACTGCGATAGAGAGAGCGAGTTGTATAACTTATCTCCCTTGGACAAATGCTTTGGAGTGTTTGGTGCATTTCAATTTAAATGTCTATAGTGACGTTTTTCTTGAATTTACAAATTACAGAACCTTCAAGCTTCTGTTATGTAAATCTAAAGCTAACAAAATGACTAACCAGCCAGCACAGACCGTCTGACTGAAACACTGAACCAGTGTCAAACCAGGACAGACAAAAACAGGCTGTTGAAAATGTGTAACAGGTGGTTTATGGGATGAGTCATTGAAAGCTCCGTAAAATAAAATAGGTCTGTGTGATGATAAAAGAAGAAATGAGGCGAAAATCAGTAAGAGCTTTAAACTGTAGCCAGGAAAACAATGCATTATTTAGTGACCTACATGTTGACTGGGATATTTGACTGTGAACATTAATGCAGAGTCGAAGGCACACCCATGCAAACCAACTGAATTTTCACTGTGATGCATTGCTAGTTTCCCCTTCCATCAAAACTGAGAGTGACTGAAATCCAAATCACACTCTTAATCTCTCCGATAACGGTCTGTCTGTGTGCAATTCTTGAAGACAAGTCTACATCACATTTTCCCGCCAAATTAAAGGAAATTTTAAAATACAATTTTGCACAAACAAAATAAAGAAAATATCATTAAAATAGTTCACACTGTGATATTATATTCTGCAATGCATCATTACTACACTAAAAGTTTGGGCTCTGTAAGAGTTAGAAATGTTTTTGAAAAAGTGTTTAATGTTCACCAAGGCCGAATTTATTCAATAAAAAACACAGCACAAATAATATTGTGAAAAAAATATTTAATAATAAATAATTTAAATGTCTATATTTTACATTTAAAATAACAATTTAAAAATAAATAATATATTTATCTTTCAGCATATAAATATAACTTTTAGCAGCCATTACTCCAGATGAACAGTAAGAGAACAGCATTTATTTATGATAGATTTTTTTTTGTATCAGTGTAAAAAGTATTTACTGTCACTTTTGATCCATTTGCTGAATAAAAGTATTATATATATATATATATATATATATATATATATATATATATATATATATATATATATATACTGTATATATATTGCATACATTAAATGAAGTAATAATACTAAAACATATTTTTTTTCATGTTACAAAAATTCTGATTAATGAAAATAAGATTGTTTTGCATTACAGTAATGAGAATTACCATGAAAATAGTGTCACAATAAAAAAAAAAATTAAAAAATAAAATAGGCTTACTTACTTAATATTAATTTCATATTCTTTCTTTTGAATTTGGGGTGAAATATGTTCTTGACACATGAAAGACTTTTTGGTCAAAGATTGTGTGTATCACACTGAGACAGACCCCTCTGATGCAATCCTATTAGTGGATAATACACAACACCAAACTTCGCTTCTTCTCATTCTTCTCCGTTACACTCATCTGCCTCACCCCTCCATTCTGTTTTTTCTCTGTGTTCTATAACTCCAGTCACTCTCATCATATCACAAAGCTTTCAGCCAGGTTAATATTTTCACTCAGTTAAGTCGAAGCATGAGATCAAAGGCTGTGTGAGCTTTTAGAGTTTCATCCTCTTTCTATGCATCTCGCGATCATGCCGACTCAGAACCCCTTTTACGTTACAAAAACACAACACTTGAATTACCATAATGGAACAAGGCAATAATGATTTTCTACTAGGCTGCTGCTTTTACCAAAACCAGAGGAACACATGTGAGAGAGAGAGAGAGAGAGAGAGAGAGAGAGAGAGAGAGAGAGAGAGAGAGAGAGAGAGAGAGAGAGAGAGAGAGAGAGAGAGAGAGAGAGAGACATGCTGCTTCCTGTAACACTCTTTCCTTGCCCTGCTTGGCTTTATTCCAAATCATTTCAATTTGTGAAAGAATCTCTCCAGAGAGACATGCATCAAAATAATTTCTTTGTCTGAGATTTATTCTTGCTCGCTGGAAAGAGATAATTCAACCTTTTAGCTTGATGAGAGAAAGAGAGAGAAAGAGGGTGGCATCTGTTGCACAGCCACCCGAAACATATGCAAAAAAATCATTCCGCATCTTTTTCTCATTTCCCTCTTATATTGCAGCCACCACACAGAAGCTCGGGCTGCGTCTGGACTTCCCAGCATCCACTTCTCCCCATATGACCACGACGGGGAGTCTTCAGTGCTTTTCTTTGCGCTCTGATCAGATCTCAGGGTTGGAAGGGCTGGTCCTAGATCGGCGTAAACAGGCAACCTGCAACGAGACCAGTCGGGGAAAACCTCCATTTGACAAATTAACCTTCCTCAGTGTTTCACAAGCCATCCTGTTTTAATTACCACCTCCAGTGGCCAATTAGAGGCCAGCAATAAAGAAAGGGATGAAAGAGAGAAGGGCATGGGTTTTACATCTTCTACCTTCACCTCCACAGAACAATCAGTGATTTCCATTAGTCAGGCTTTTTCTGATTGAAACAGGGGAGGGTCGTATGTTATGTTTGTGTGTGTATGTGTGTGTGCATGCGTGTAGAGAGAACTCCAGTCTTCCTTTGTTCTCTCAAGGCTGCATCCTGCCATTAAGGGTTTGAATAGGTTTGCTGGGTTTCCTCGCTGGCACAGTCATGGTTGGAGCAGACCCGAAAAATAACACTGCCAACACTGCTTCCAGAGTGTCACTATATGGTTACCAGAGTGATCCTTCAACATACGCCTTTTTTAAAAAGTTATGTTTTCAACTGAGACCTATAAACCTCTATAGCGTTGGAGCCTGCCGAATACAGAGTGTAATACTATTCCACAATTTAGGAGCAAGTACTGTAAAAGCTCGTTCACCATTTGACTTCTTCATTGAACGAGGGAAAGCCAGCAACATTTGATCCGACAATCTCAACGTCCTAGCCTATGTATAGAGTCCTAAAATGTTACTGATATAAATTAGTTCAATATAGTACGATAAAGCAATAAGAAGTCATGGTAAACCATGGCTTGACAGAGCTTATTACTTTTATAAAACGGTTACTACATATAGCTGTCAAGGTTTCATAAAATAAGAGCAACAGAAATGTAATGTATTGATGATAAAATTCTTCCGCCAAGCAATGTAGCTCTTTACCAATGTTTAAGAGAATGATTGCAAAGCAACACATAGAGTAATACAGATGTAATGAGGTCACATGTGTGTGTTTATAGAGTATTTTATTACAGCTTCCAATGTAGCTCAGTCAATCATAATCAAGGATATAGATTCAGCAGTAGCATGCGTTGCAGGAAGCACTGGCATAAAGTTAAAAAGATTGATCCCAGGATTTTATATATGAACATTGTGATTAATCATAAGAAAACATTTTTTTACTCAGCCCTAGTAATACCACACTTCTCCCCAACACGCTGCATGCACCTTTGTTTGTTGTCCATAGTAGAAACAGGAGGCACAAAGAAAGTAAAGTCTAATGGGTTTTAGTGGGAGTAGTGAGTGCTCGACTAAAGAAAAAAAGGTGGTGAAAAAGTATCAGTGTGCCAGAGAGTGCATCACACAACCAAAAGAAAGGGCAGACATTCAGAACTAACTCAATAATATCTAAGAGCAGATCAATACACACATATTCCTTGAACTGTGTTCATGTCCCATCTTTCCCTCAGATCAATACTTTCCAATCAGTGCAGAGCTCAGCAGCTCTCGACTGTCCCCTCCCGCTGACCCACAGCACCTTCTTCATCAATCATGACAGCTTATCACATATTCATGAGCTGAGTCAGTCACTGGCCAATGAAAGCAGGTCATTAAATGTGTTCCACTGACAAATATACAAGACTACCATTCTAAGGGATCAGTAAGAATTTGTTTTAAAGAAGCAAGGATGCATTAAATGTATTAAAAGTGACAGAAGAGACATTTGTAAAGTTACAAAAGATTTATTTTTCAAATACATGCTGTTGTTCTTTTGAACTTTCTATTTATCAAAGAATCCTCGGGGGAAAAGCAAATCCATTGCAAATGGAAATCCATTTGTTCTTGGTGTCAGAAGTAGCGTGAGTGCTTGAAGTACATCAGAAATAGAACCGAGCATCAGTTTACTGTCTAGAATTTGTCGTGCCGCATCCAGTGTAGACAGCATCAAAGATTATAATGGGTTCTAGTGCTTTTGTCGCGTCGCATTGCTCGCGTCTGGTGTAGACACGGTGTAAGGGTGTGTTCACACTTGTAGTTTGATTCTTTTGGTCTGGACCAATTTATACATTTAGTCCTGATTTGCTTAGCATTCACACTCATTTTTGACACCGAACCTAAATATACAAAACAAAACAAAAAATGCTTTTATGGCATATACTTTGCAATGGTAACTTGAACTTACTGAACATCCAAAACAATGCTGTGTGCTGGGCTAAGTGTGCTAGTTCTATGTACATATGATGGTATTTTTGTCAGCTGAGAACTTGCAAAGAGTTTATAAAATGTATAAAGGAGTCAAAACAGTGGCAGGAATTCCTCCGTTACACACAAATGAAGATCTTCTGCAATGAGATGTTACCGATGCCTGTACCATACAGTAATAGGCAACATCACTTCTATGGCGAGAAAAAACAGGTATGCTTGAGCATTCTGTGCTTTTTAGGGTATCTGTCCGCTAGTTTGGTGCACACCAGGGTTTGGATGGCAGCGTTCACGCTTATCCAAACGCACTGCACTAACAACGCAATCTCACCAGAGTTTGTTTAAATCGAACCAAACCTGCCAAGTGGGAACCCACCCTAAGAGTTTAATGCAAAGACCGCAACCGAACTGCATATTTGTACCAGACGGATCCAGGCTGAGGAAAACAGATAGACACTCATTAAAATAAGCACATGAAACATTTAATGAGACACAGAGAGCTGTTTCCTACCACCCTGCAGTGTGAGTTTTATTGAGGGTGCAGCAGTCTTAACTCAGCTCTTCTAGCGAAGGTTTCCACAGTAGGGACCGTCACACCTCCCCCAAAGGGAGCACACACATACAGTAGTGTGTGTATATGTCACACTTCACCACAGAAACAGGTCGTTACATCTCCAGGTGTGACACAAAGAAGCTCAAAGGTCTGCTAATATAAACATCCAGTAGCTGCATTATTGCACACCCTTGGGGCGGATACAATCAAATCAGTTATTCCTATGAAGCAATTTGACTATTTTATTATAAGCTATAAAAAATTAAGCAATAATGTCGACTGCTGCATCATAATACAAAGCACACCAATGCCCTCAACATTTGTTGACTGTGTTCTTTTGCTTGGTTGATAGTTGTTCCAGGACCAACAAGGATTTTGATCCAGTACCATGCCCTACTTAGTGAAATCCTGGTAAGCTTATAGGAGTCTGTGAGCACTGAGCACATACTGATGATGAGTCAGGACACTGCATTACTGTCCACTCATCCTCAGTTGGGGACAATTGACCGGGTATGTGTGCCAGAGATCAGAGGGTGTGTGAGTGGCTGGTAGAGACATCTGTCTTTGTATTTCTGATATATCAAGTCTTAAGATCTGCTTGGAGCCTCCTGCAACACAAAACACTTTTGAAGCAGAAAGTTGATCTGATTGTTAAGCTTGAGCACTAATGGATTGGAAGAACTATATGATGGCGTGCCGTGTGTCTTATTGGGTGTGAGCCTTTGTGTAGGATATGTGCGTCAGCGCATTTAATAAAAGGCACTGGAGCGAAGAGCAAAATATGACAATAATGAGCAAACAATGTAGACCTATTTAAAAGCAAAAATGAGCATTCAAGATCTTTTACAGTCCTATTCATATTAGTTTAAAGGTGCATTCAGTAGTTCAATGGATTGCTGTTGTTTGTGTACTTAAGTACCGATACCACAACGGTGTTAGGCGCTGCACTGCCATCTATGACATGTATCTGCGTGATCGTCTTTTATGTAAATTAAACTGACACTAGTGAGAGGTTTATTTTTTGTCTTTGTCAGTCTTTCTGTCTTCTGGCTTCAGAACTTTTCTGCTTCTTCATGGCACAGAGGTACTGACTCTCCCGTTGTCACTAGTAAAGCAAGACAATGGGCCCTCTCATACATCCGGCGCAATGCAGCGGCAGGCGCGACGCAAGTGTTTTCTGCTAGTTTCAGCCCGATGCAGTTATCATTTTCACGTCCTGCGCCACGTTGTTTAAATAGCAAATGCATTTACGCCCATTTGTGTGCCCATGGGCGTGCTGGTTTGAAAACGAGGTGTGTTCAGGCGCATTGTTGGCGCGTTGCTATTTTGAGGCAACTGAAACAGACTGTGCCATTGACTAACTGAAAACTGGTCTAAAGTCAGTGGCGCAATATACATTTTTTTGTTATTTAAAGAGAGCTTGTCCACAACGCGCATACACTTTGTCCCGTAAATGGTCTTAACCTCGAGTATGAGCAAATCCATTTCCTCGCTAGAGAAGCGTTCAGTTTTTCCGCTTGCAAATTCTGCCATGTAAATAGCGAATCCGCCATGGTGCGAGCTGGCTTTTAAAGGGAATGGGAGATGAGACTCTGATTGGTTGAAACACACCCATTACTCATTAAGAGAATAGGGACAACCCTTTTAGACCATGCGCTGGGCGCCGACCATTTTTCCCGTCGTTAAACTAGCAAAAGTGGATTAGGACAAACCCTAAGTGCACTTGCGCTGTGCGCTTTAGACCATGCGCTTAGATCATTCAAATAGGGCCTAATAAGTGTGTCTAATCTCTAATTGTCAATTTTTTTTGTCTTCAAATCACCAACCTACAATACACTACAATTGTATCTACAAAGGAAGCAGCTAATGAGCGTGAAGATTCTCTCCACATGATGAAACACATTGAGGGGGTTGATCTTCACCATACATACTCTTTACAAAAACACAATTTATTTCTTGTGTATGTGTGTAAAACTTTTTTAAATTTGCACCAAACTATGCACCTTTAACTAAAGACTAAGAAAGCTATAACACTATTAAATATGAATTTAGAATAAGATAAAGATGAATATCAAAGAAATACTGAAATTCTGAATAAAATACTTTAGGTTTTACTGAAAGAGTAAAAAAAAAAAATGCTTCATAGCTGGAAAAATCCAGCTATTTAATAGAGAAAAGTAAAGCGCACAATTTTTGTTTAGTTATAATATGCACACAGGCATGCATCAAATATGGCTTCACTGTTCATTCCATTTCTTCATCATTACAATCTACACCAGGTCTGTATTACAGAGTCAAGCAGACAGACGGCAAACAGACTGACATGCCGAATTGGCTCTCTCAGAGACGGATTTAGCGTCCCAGTCTGAGAATCGGTTGGGACAAGGACAAGGCTGTGGATTTGTGTTCTCTTGGCTTGGACGTTAGGTAATCTGTCTGATCATTAATCAGTTCATAGTCATTTTGTAACAT
Source organism: Scardinius erythrophthalmus (assembly GCF_964197995.2). Taxonomy (NCBI): domain Eukaryota; kingdom Metazoa; phylum Chordata; class Actinopteri; order Cypriniformes; family Leuciscidae; genus Scardinius; species Scardinius erythrophthalmus. The sequence continues at coordinate 23,761,473 of NC_138222.1, forward strand.
GGATCAAATAAATGAGACTGAGAGGAAGAGTGTAAGAGAAAAACAAGAAAGCTTATGCAAAGCTCATATCCTTAAACAGACTAGACAATCTATTCACAAATGCAGCACGACCTTTGACATTTGACCCTAGCTGTCTGCCACACTGGTCTTACCCTCCAACGCCATGAAGGACCTTTATTAGACCTTGTGTACTGTTAGCCTGCTGTGCTGTTTCTATTCTATTAAGTTTGCATAAATATACCCTTGAAAAGAGATAATCTAATCAACACTGAACTTTAAAGTGTTTCTAAAGACATGAAATTAAGTTAGAGGGATTCCCAAGAGAGCCCCTTCTCAGACAGATAAATTGTGCACCTTGTGTTAAAGAAAACATTTGGTATATTTATGGGGGACTATGCAAAAGGTTCAAGAATTTGCAAAATGCAGGACACAAACTGTTCACACAGAGTCAAATTGTTATCCAACAAAATTAATACAGCTCTCATCAGTGTGCTTACGTTAGCTATGACATTTAACACAAAAAACCCATTGCCGCTCTGTTAGGAATGCAGCACAAAACGTCTGTGAGGTTTTCTGCTGATGCACAGAAGCTCATAACGCTGTAGGAGTGAGCTGTGAGAAGAATGCAAAAGTCATGACCATGTGTAGGTGGAAGAGAAATATCTGAAACCAACGCACAAGATTCACCTTATTAAACCTGTCTACTTATATATTCCTTTATTTATTACTGCTGTTCCTCCATGTTTCCTAATGCATTCCATTTCATGTTTCATGTACTGCTCTGAGGTTTGTTTTGAGACTCCTTTTCTACAAACGACAAGAAGCCAGCATCAATCTGCTAATTCCATGTCACCAAACAACCAGCCCTGAACGTTTAAATAGAAATCCTGAATTCTACAAATTGCTCACCATTGTATAAAGCATGTTTCCAAAATAGGAGATTTTGATCAGTCAGGCTTCACAACATCACGTTTAACGTGTGAAACGGTGACCATTGTGTTTGAGTTCCTAATCATTGTCATGTGAGTAGAATTAGAAACACCACTATTCGAGGGTACCCATATGAGCCAAGGATTTACTAAGGCAAAGAGGTCATGCACATGGACTGCACTGGAGTATAACACATTTTGATTATCACAGGAGTAAAGAGAAGTATTATGATCATGGCTACCCATATCACTCTGTCCACAGTAGCTACAAAGACATAAGAGACTAGAAAGATAAAAAATGTTCTATCTGCAGCTCACCGTTTGATATATTTCATACAACAGTTCACTAATTTAAAGGGTTGGTTCACCCAAAAATCAAAATGATCCCAACATTTACTCACCCTAAAGCCATTCTAGGTGTATATGACTTTCTTCTTTCAGACAAACACAATCAGAGTTATATTAAAATCCTGGCTCTTCCCAGCTTTATGGGAACTGAGATTTTGCCCAAAAAGGCTAATCCATCCATTATAAAAGTAATCAATACGGCTCTGGGGTTTATAAAGGCCTTCTAAAGAGACGTGATGCGTTTTTGTAAGAAAAATATCCATAATTATAACTTTAGAAACTGTATTCACTAGCTTCCAGTAACGTCCATCCGCGCGTTCATGAGAGAGTTTAGTTCCGGCGTATGACATAGGACTTATACGTAGTGTAAGCTTAGGTGGGAATAGACGCCTCTCGCTGTTCAAACAAATAGGGCTGGGCAACAAACTCAAGCTCGTCTGAAAAATTATTGTTTTAGACTTCTAATTCGTGACCATTGTTTTTTGCTTATCCTCTGCACTTACGTGTTCGTCAATACGTCAAGCATCGGGTCAGAGTTAGCTCTTCAGCCGGAACTTGACTCGCGTACGGCCGTTATTTTTATGATAGATGGATGCGCTTTTTGGGCTTCAAAATCTCAGTTACTATTCACTCCTATTATAAAGCTTGGAAGAGCCAGGATATTTTTTAATACAACTCCGATTGTGTTTGGCTGAAAGAAGTAAGTCACATGCTTGAGGGGAAGTAATTTATGGGATAGTTTTCATTTTTGGGTGAACTTACTCTTTAATGCAGGGTTCACCAATCTCGGTCCTGGAGGGCTGCTTTTCCTGCAGAGTTTAGCTCCAACCAGCTCCAACACACCTGTTTGAAAGTTTCTAGTATGCCTAGTGAGATCTTGATTAGCTGGTTCAGGTGTGTTTAATTGGTGTTGGAGCTAAACTCTGCAGGACAGCGGCCCTCCAGGACCGAGATTGGTGAACCCTGCTTTAATGGGTCAAATGAAGTTTCTGATATTTAGTATAGCATCACTCGGCTTGCCTGTGTGGCATTCCCAAAATGTTGTTATGTGTGGATATTCAATACAACAGCCCAATTGCAAGTGTAAGAAACCCTTTTTGCATAAGACACTAAAATTACATTAAACTGTCAGAAATAACGGTAACTATGGACAGAATATGCTTGATGAAAAAAAAGTTCACTAAAGCAGACTTCCACAGTGTAGTTTAGTGTCATTTGTAGTGTGTCGGTGAGTGGACTTTCTGTTCAAAGAGTGCTCAGGTGAGGAGGGGTGATGAGTTGGGTGCTTTAGTGTTTTCAAGTCGCTAAATCTTCCTTTCCTAAGAGTAGCATTTCACATAATTTCAGCACCAGCATGCTTATGGAAAGCTCAAATCACTGTCTAGTACCTATGCATTATGCAGTCTGCCCAAAACTGTCAACTGCTGTTTCATAGTGGCCTACATTTAAATGCCCAGGTCTGACTGCATCTGCTGAGTGAGAGAGTATCGGCAAGATAAAGTTAAACAAGCGAGTGAAAACATCATTCACTATCACAAATTCAGAAAAAAAAACAATTTTGGAGGGAACATGACTGTGCCCAGGAATGATTTGTCTCACACAAAAACATGTATTTCTCCCTTGAAACTGGGCTTTATGACATTTTCTAGCCTATTTACATTTTATCTATCTATCAATCAATCAATACGAGTCCTAATGACTCGTGAAGCATAGAGCCACTGAAGATGCATAAAGCTTACAATTACACATAAACAAGCACACACACAAATAATGCTGAATCGACAACTGCCACAAATTAAAATATACCGCTTATGTGTTTTATGTCTATGGTGATTTTTTTCCATAGCTTCCATGTGTGCGCGCGCGCACAGGTTGTCACCTGCCTCCCGCCTATTACGTTCACACGACTTTTCGTTGCCTTGGAAAATGCAAAAGCTAACACACCAAAAGTGTCAAATAACACTTTAAATATTTGAGTTTTAAACCAGCTTTTTATGTGAGTACTTCTTTGCGTTTCAAACATTTCAAAGAGAGATGTGATGTCATTCTAATAGCTGCTATTATTTCCTGCATCAACTGAACTCACCTCCATGGCTGTTGATAGTGGCGCTCCAGGATGAGATCGTGTAACACAGCAACACAGTTAAAGCAAACAGACCAGTAACTGACTTCATGTTCCAACAACAGGAACCGCTCTTCTACTAGTTCGGAGACAGTCCTCTATTTCGAGTCTCAGCTCCAGGTCATTATAACGAGAAAGATTGCAGATTGGGCTACGCAGTTTAAAAGGATTAACCAGTTAATATGTAAAATATGGATGCTATTTAAACTAAACTAATTTTAAGTCAGCATATTCTTGCTGTCCACAACAGAACAGCAATTCAAAACGTCCACGATGTTCTTTTTCTTTGAGTCTCGATATAATCACCAGCACAATTCAGCGCATCGCACAATATGAGTAGAAACAAAATCCGCTTGCTTCCGAGAAAATGTTCAACTTTCCCGAAGTTTAATCCGATGTTAAATACATTCGCTGTCTGAAGCTTGAAGCAGAAGAAGCGCGTGAAGCCTGGCGTTTATATCCTCCAGCACTGGCTTGAACACAAATTCAATTGTCCCGTATGATCACCGGATATTCCCGTCCGGGTAAATGATATCTCAATATCCAATGTGGGATTCCAAAAACATACAACATAGAGCTAAATGTACCCGCCAGAGAAACAAAACTATAAGCGTGAATTCGCTTTCCAGCCGTCTCAGTAATCTTTAATAGGCAACACAGGCTTCAGTCAAGTCCTCTCAGTGCCCCGCCCCATTGCCTACGTCACAACAGGTAAAGCGTCTCGAGTTCGCAAGGAATTTGTAGAAATACTTGAGAAACGAATATTGAATGTAGGCTGATGCCCTCAGAAGTCTGTTAGCCTATATAAAATGATGAAATCATCAAATTTCAAACAGAAATCAATTTAATACAATTATTTAAAAAATGTGTTGGCGATTTAATCGGCAGCATAAAAATGCATTTCAATGTTCTTATATAGCCTATTGAAAAGAAAGAAAGTAGAAAAAAGTGATATAGGCTTAACCTATTTCATGCATACATTCTTTATAAAATAGCCCATTATTCACTTAAAATAAAATTCGTGCAGGAATCGGACTACAAACTGGAACCGGTTCTATATGAGACAGGACTCTGAGCCTCATCTTCCTGGTCAAAATCTCTAGCTCAGTCAGTAATTCTTATAATTAGATCATTAATTCATTCCGTTTATATTCATTCTATTAAAATAATTGAAAATGAAAACGAAACCATAAAAAAAAGTACCACTCTCAATTAGAGATAGCCTAAATGGCATGAGGAGCTGTCATATTTCTATTAGGCTGTCTATGATTAATGCAAGTTGCGACGGGAACGTGAACGTGCACGAGAAGGGCATAGAGGGAGTGCTTTGATAAATCTACTCTTATTCCCGACAAAAGCACGGGGGAGGGTGGATTTGCGCAGGCCACGACCCGCTGTCCATCTGCCTCTCTGTAATCCGCGCAAGAACAACGACATCTGAGGGCTTCAGCACTCTCTGGATTTCACGGGGCAGCGGGACAAAGGCCAGCGAAGCTAAGAGGCGGCGAGCGGTCAAAGGTGAAGGGGGAACAAGTTGAAGATAAAGGTTTGTTGAGGCAATAAGTTGAGCAACATACAGGTTCTTCACTGAAAATCAAATCATACTCGATGATTGCCGTTTGTTTGAACGATTGTTTCGGCATTATGTGCAAGTGTCATAATACGCAGCATTTTTTTGGCTATATAGGCCTGTTGACACTCCTCATGACGCCCCCCTCTGGACAGGTGAGCATCATGTTTTACAGGATTAGTGTGCATGATTTTTATTTTTATTTTTTATTTAATTAAAGAAAAAAATTGGTAACATTACTTTAATTGGTAATCATTTCAAATGTCTTTTCTTTGTTCACTTTCCGTCCTGTTAGTATTTGTAATAGGCCTATCTTTTGAATTTAAAAGGCGGCCAGGCCGGTCATTAATGACATTATCCTCCATAGTGACATCAGTTTTGGGTGATAAAACAGCACAAATATGCCAAGTAGTTATTACCAGTTCTGTTCGATACAATTATAGAAATGTGAATGTTAATAAAAGTAATAATAATAATTAACTTGCCATTAACAATGGCTATTATTCATTCCAGTTTTCTTGCTATTGCGTAAATAACCAATCTATAATTAATTACTCTGCCTGTATTATGTTATTAAACTCTCATAGGCTATAGCTGAACATGAGTTCCACTCAACCTTACTGAACTCCAAAAACTCTTTTATGGACCAAACAAAAGAACAGAAGTAGGCATAGGTGAATTCCTGGAGGCCCAAATGTGCTGCGTGCTTTTAATAACTGTTCCCATATCAGCTTCCCATGCCTTCATCATCACAGATTATATACAACAACTGATCTCTGTTCAGCTTCTAAGGTCTTTTATTGAAAGGTCATTTATAGAAAGACCAATCAGCTATGGCATGTTGAAAAGACCTTAAAGGGATTGTCATGGAACTTATCTGGTGGAGGACATTATTATTCTTCCCCTGAGCTGAGCGAGTAACACACAGTGTGGGGCCTGAACCCTTGAAGTGAGGTCTCGCTGTCCCCTGAGCATGAAGAAAGAAGTGTCGCGGTTTACATAGAGACCCCTACACAGACCTCAGATTGGGAGATTTCTAAAGGGTCACATCCACAATGTAATATCTTAATGGGGGGAAGTGGACGAATTATGTGTGTGTACAGAATGTGTGTATGTGGTTCAGGTAGGCCTATATACCATACATATTATACAAAATGTCCGAAATCTTTGGCCTTGTGGGGACATTTTTTGGTCCCCATGAGGAAAACAGCTTATAAATCATATGTGTGTGTGTGTGTGTGTGTGTGTGTGTGTGTGTGTGTGTGTGTGTGTGTGTGTGTGTGTGTGTGTGTGTGTGTGTGTGTGTGTGTGTGTGTGTGTGTGTGTGTGTGTGTGTGTGTGTGTGTGTGTGTGTGAAAGGAGTTCACTTTTAAAATAAATAAAAAATGTATGTCAAAATATTTGACACAATCAATGGATGTGTGCAAGAATTTATGGCATAAAATCAAGACTGAATGAATTGCTTTGTGATCAGTTAAATGGAAAGCATTTAGCAAGCTCTTTAATTATGTGTCTGCTAGTCCCCATCAGTCCCGGACTGTGAGATGACCTTGCAGGAAAACATAAACAGGCACAGCTATGGACAAACAGTTCAAACAGGGCAAACAGTGGACAAATCACAATTGGACTAAATGTTTGTCTGGATAGTCACAGCATATACAAACCCTCATTAATTAGATGTGTGCATGTGCATCATTAAACTACCAGATAATGTGTTAGTGCACTGAAGTCAGTGTGTAGCAAATGTTAATGAGTCGTTTATTATAAGGATAACAATTCACAGAGTTCAAAAATATAAGTGATAATAAAAATATAGGAATATATGAATGTTGGTCTTCTAGAATAGAGGGAGCTCTGCAAAAGCAAAAATTAATAAATAAATAAATTATTACATCGAGGCACTTTCAAAATGTGTACTATAGCACAAAATGTGCAAAATGCACAAAAAGCACAAAATGTGTACTATAGGCTACTGTATGCATGTTAACATTATACACTTAAAAACCTCTAATTGTGTAAAGTTATATCTAATTCTACTATTTCATTGCCATGACAATGTAATTGCCTAAAACCCTGAAATAACCATAAAATGACAAAAAATATTTTACAGCTCAGATAATACACATAACAGAATAATGCATTTAAGGTGTTTTTTAATGATAAGCTTCACATTTCTGCTTTTAAATCCTCCCAAAATTGGCCCCATTTAAGTGCCTCACCTCATTTTTTAAGAGAATGAGGGATGAATCAAAAAAAAATTTTGTGATTATAAACATTATTCCATAAATGCTGTTAAGCTTAACTTGTACTAAACCCAGAATATTCTGCAAGTCTATAAAACAGACAGTGCTTCGTGACCAAAAGCTGTCCAAGATGGCTTTGGCAGGCACCAGCCAACCCAGCATGCACCAGGTCAAACTGACTTACTGTATAGTACGAACACGGATAGAAGTGTGCAAACCAATGCATATAATAATCCTGGAATATCAACAGTTGTGGAAAGAAAAGAGCAAATCAGAAAATCATCAAAACACAAATGAATGTGTCCATAACCAGATGCACCAATCATAAGAGATTTTCATGCACCGATGTGGGCGCACATTTTCAGAGCCAATATTTCTCCATTTCATCAGTATGTGTGTGTATTCCAGTACATTGGCCACCTCTAACCCTCCCCCAGACCTTATCTCTCACCTCCAATAAGTCCTCACCTTCCTCTGCCTCATTACTCCAGCACTGTTCATTGACTGGCTGAAGGAGCGTGTTGAGTCATCAGCAGCAAAACTGCAGGTCATTAAGTGGTCCTGCCATTCACCCTGTGGTCTTCTCCACCCGTGTTATTACAGTATTACTCACTCCTTTACCTCAGGCAACTGGACCAGCAGGACACAGGTGATGTGATAACATCTCTAGAGATATCTGTTCACTATCTCTGGTCCACATCTCCAAATGGCTAATCTGGTTAGTTGCCCCTGAGTAGACAGACATGTCAGATGATGACTTTCTAGCCAGCCCGTTCTCTCATACCAAGACGTCACTTTCAACCATGCTTCAATATCTGACGCTCAAAGCACCCTTTAGCGTCCATATGAGACGCATAACCCTACCACAGACCTAAACCTACCCAACCGAAGCGTCTCATATTGACGCTAAGGGTGCTTTGTGCGTCGGATATTGACGCTTTCGAAAGCGTCAGTTACATGACGCCTAAACCTACCCATAACCGAAGCGTCACATATGGACGCTAAAAGGTGCTTTGAGCGTCAGATATTGAAGCATGGTTGAAAGTGACAAAAAGTGACGTCTTAGGTATGAGAATGTGTTGTTCTAGCTCTGTGCTGGTGCTCGGTGAGGGGGATGGTATGGTGTTACATGTACCATGGATGTTTTCCATCCCCCATCCTTGACAAGAAAAGGAATCACTGAGAATGTCAAGAGGACATTCGATGTCTTGTGAGTTCATGCCAACAATTATAAGGGAAAACATACTGTATATATTATGCTATTATTCAGAATTATTGTTAAAAAAATTACATAACTAAAGGAAAAATGTACACCATTATGGAGTCTTTTGGGGTCCATTGGGGTCTTTGTTTGATGGACTTTTACAGCTGAAAATTAGTCAGGAGTTGTATTTTAGATAAGAAATGAACATGTAGATCTATTTTTGCCAAAGAAAACCAAACTAAAACCATTTATCGCAACTATTGCATCTCCAAGCAACACACAGTAGCAGTATTTCATTCCTGAATTCCTGAATAAATCAATGTTTTGAATGAATCAGTTGAGGGATGGATTTAATGACTCATTCATAAAGACAGTGGCTGCGTCTGAATATGCATTCCCTACTATATAGTAGGCAAAAACAGTATTTGAAAAGAGTATTATGTCCGAATTCAAGGTTTTCATAAAACAGTAAGTGAAAAGATCTTTTCTGGCGAGATTCTGAAGTGCACATCTAATTGAGACTTTATTATCGCATGAGGCCATGAAAAAGAATTTGTGAATGGCAGCAAAGAGACACAACTGATGCTGGTAGGCATAATTGGGGGTAACGCATTTCAAATAATGCAAGTTATGTAATCAGATTACTTATTCCAAATAATTAGTAAAGTAACAAATTGCTTTTAAATTTAAAACAAAATATCTGAGTTACTTTTTCACAAAAGTAATTCAAGTTACTTTGTGTAACGAAGTAAGTTGTTATGGGAAGAAGGAGGTGGGAACTGCAAACGTTCAAACAAACTTTAATAATAAACAAACACAAAACGAAAGTAAAGGCGGCAGCCCCTTACGAATGATTTATAATAAAACATAAACAAAATACAACGTAAAATCCAGGCCTGGTCCTCTCTCATCCTTCACTGTCGTCGCTCCTCCTTTTATGCTTCCGTAGCTCCTCCATGAGATCCGAGAAGCATAAACTCGTGCCGTTCTCTCACGGCCCTCGTCCTGCTTGCCACATACCCCCATCACCCCTAGCAGGCTGGGGGGTACCCTCGAGAATCGTGGTGCAGCGAATTGTCCTCCGGGGGGGCCAGTCACTGCGGCTACGGCACCTGGGGGTAAGGACAGACGAGGCGAGAGAATAGGAGATGGAAGCATGGGGAGCGACAGAGGGGAGAGAGGGAAAAAAATTCTTGGTCCGGTTCCCAAAACGCACTGCCATCTGGTCCTCCACCAGCTGGGGGAACTCCTCCGCGGTGCCTGGCGGTGGCCCTGTATAGCCCTCAGTGGACGGCTCGACACTCCTCCGCTGCCTGGTGGGCGGCGACAGCTCCTCTAGGTTCAGGTAGCCGGCAAGAGTCCCCCGTTCCCTGCTCCTCCCCATCACGGCGACCAGCGGCGACTGCTTCGCTCCCTCATGGACGGAAGCCGACCCTCCAGAACCCAGGTGGCCGGCAGCGAGTTCGTCCCTCCCCCGGCAACTCACTCCAGCGCACCGCCTCGAGCGTCCATGGCAACAGACTCTGCTCAGCCCTGCTCGATGATTCCCCACAGTGGTGAGGGCTCTTTGACAGCACGTTCCTCCATCCTCCCTGGTTTCGGCACCAGCATAACCAAGTAAGTTGTTATGGGAAGAAGGAGGCGGGAACCAGCAAACAAACTTCAATAATAAACAAACACAAAACGAAAGTAAAGGCGGCAGCCCCTCACAGACGACTGCCGCACACACATAATAAAACATAAACAAACCACAACGTAAAGTCCAGGCCTGGTCCTCTAGTTCTTCACTGTCGTTGCTCCTCCTTTTATGCTTCCGCTCCTCCGTGAGATACGATGCCGGTGCGGTGTACAGGTGACGCTCATTATCAATCACGCCTCCGCCCTTGTGCCGTTCTCTCACGGCCCTCTGCCTTGTCCTGCATGCCACACTTTGTTTCCCCATTTATTAACACCTCTCCTGTCCCCATGTTGAGAGAAATCAGGAGTGAGGTGCAGAGGAGTTGTGTGCGCTGTGAACGTGATGGTTATGGTTGTTCTAGACTGAATGTGAGCATGCATTTACTCATCTCACTTCCACAAAAACAGATTTACTATTCCTCAAAATGCTTAAAAACAGTGAAATGCAATTCAATTATACTAATAAGCAAGATTACTTTTTTTCTATTTTTTATTGCTGATGTAAGTGTGTTGAACTTTCTTCTCCTGCATCCTTCTTCTGCCGTCCATAATGGCAGCACACCTGAAAGGTGTATTTGAGCTGCACCCTCTACTGTACAGATGTGAATTTACATTTCTTCAGCCTGAGTCATATTTATTTCGCTTCTGGTGTGAAGGCCTTTACATATGCTGGTGGTTCACATGACAATGACAACATGAGGAATGTAGTACTTCTGGATTTCATTTATACCACACACATTCATACTGTATAGAACAGAGGTCTCAGGTCTCAAACTCAGCTGCTAGAGGGCCACTGTTCTGCAGAATGGGAGACCTCTCTGTAGAAGTCGAATGTAGCATGGTTTCTAGTAATTCTGAAGATCCTGATTAGCTGGATCAGGTGTGTTTAATAAGGGTTGGAGCTAAACTTTGCAGGGCTGTGGCCCTCCAGGAACTGAGTTTGAGACCACTGGTATAGAACATAGTTTTTAATTGTCTGAAAGTAATTACTTCTTCAGAAGTACCTATTCAGAGAGTGCGATTTCAGATGCAGCCCTTCACGAACGAATCAGTTCAGTGAATTATTGAATCACACATAAAGACGTTACTGCTGAGACATTGAAAACCCCCACCACTGCACAGACTGGCAGTCTGTATGCCAACACTCTTGAAACGCTGCTTGGATAATCAAATCGAGGACCTGGGGACGGTTGTATAATTAAGAATACAACAACAAGTACTTCCTCTACTGCTCAGATATGCTTTAACAAGTAGTCAAAATACACGGGTTTAAAAAAAGACAACCTCGGACTATCCACACCCACACACTCACAAACAAAGAAATGTCAAGCCATTCTGTGCCAACACAACTTCATCACCTCTAATGTTGGTTCATATCATTAGTGTACTGCAGCATGTTCTTGTACTGGGAAGACTGTTTGATTTAATAAGCACATTACGAAAGAGCCATTTGCTCAATTATAAAGATGAGCTTTTCATTAAAACTAATTAGCCAATTACTCAGACAGGTAGACACACTCAAACACATACACTCATTTCCACTGTGTGATCTCATATAAAAAGTCTTGCTTTTACCCATTAAACCTAATGCACATGCTTCTGCCTTCTCTTTCTTTCACGCTCCCCATACATGCTGCCCACTCATGCACATGTCTGCATTTCAACCCCATTTAATTCAATTATATTAAAATGATGGACAGAAAAATGGAACGAATCTGAGACAATGAAAGTAAGGTAATGGAGTGAAATAGAGGAAACACAATGAGAGAGCAAGAGTAGATTTTGAGACAAAGAAAACGATTCTACTACCTTTCCTGATCGAGTTTATGGAATGTACAAATGTGGAATAGATGATTAAATGAAACTAAAATGCCTTAGTAATTAGGGCATGACTGAATGCAGTAAAGTCATAAAATGCTTCAATCTTTTAAAATCCGAGACATTTATTTCTTTATATCATAATTTGCAGGACAGAAATCCACAGTAGGGGGTGCGATAAGGGGATTGTAATAATCTCACGCCTTGACTGCCACACAAAATATCAAATCATCCACCAACAAATCACTGTCTGATTATTACTGAGCAAACATCAGGGTCTTACAGGTCTCTAAGGAACTACTAAACATGCCCTCACTTAACAACCCGGAATATTCATGACTAATCTGCATACCTTAAAAGAAGGAAGGGAACCTACAATAATTAAAGGGAGGATGGGAATTTTTTTGTGCAGCTGTTTATATCAGATTTTGCTCGTAAGAGGCTCAAAGCACAAATTAGCACATGAACTTTTGAGTAAAATTTCATGGGATAGCTGAGTGTTCGGAATGAGCACACTAAATATAAAAATTAATATAAACAAACGTTTTAAGAGAATAAGAGAGAGTATTATTCGTTATTTTCTCTGACTTGTTCATAAAACATAGGATTGATAAGCAGTCTCAGAAACCAGGTATCCTTATAAGCAGTGATGAATATGTAGGAGCAGGCGGTATGCATAGATTAAGGAGCACATTTAAAGAAGACAAGATGTCAGTCAGTAGTTGTTCACCATACATACTCTTTACAATGAGTCATTAGTACTAATCCACCATGAAAGACCTGATCTAGAAATCCTACAAAGGGCAGATATTATACTTTCAGTTTGGGCCCCCACTAATTAAGTAATGAATATGCATGAGGCAGAACAGCTAGGGATGCCAAAGAAGAGGGTGGATAAGTTTATGGGAAATGTTGTTTACTTTTTTACTCACTATAAAGATAATCAATGTCTTGAGTCGTAAGCAAGGATGATATACTCCATTTCTTGGATTAAATATGAATGTGGCAAAAGATTGCCAGTAAACTAGAGCACAAGCATGAAATAAATAGGGGTTATGAATATATAATTATGCGTCACATTTTAAAAATAAATAAATAACTTTCAAAAAAATGTTTTTTTCCCATAAGGAAGGGATTTGGGCAGATGGCTTCTTTTGAGATCATGTTTCCACAAATACACTCCCCAATGCTGCAAACAAGATGACAGAACGCTCCGGAAAAAACTCTAGTCCTTCCCTGAAGCGGCTTTGGTCATGTTTCTCTCTGATTACAGGTCAAATGAAGCCAAACTAGTGCTCAAAAAAAGTTCTGCAACTCCAATCCAATAAACTACTGATTTATGCATGATGTTATGCTGGTACTAATGATGAATTCTATATGATGGATAATTATAGAATATGTTGCATCTGGGATCATGAGGGAACTATATTCCAAAAATAAGGATTTTTTTATATGAGTTTACCAAAATCAACTGTGAATGGGTATAAGCCCTATAACTGAAATGCCACATGCCACAAAAAATCTTATATCACATCAAAATGGACATCACTGCTTAAAGGAATATTCTGGGTTCAGTACAAATTAAGCTCAATCTATAATTGTGGCATAATTTTGATTACCAAATATATATATATATATATATATATATATAGGCCTATAGAAAATATAATACAGTTGTAATCAAAAATTATTTAACCCCCATTGCAAATCAGGTTTTTTGGCAAAATGTACCTGTTTTGCAGATTTGTGCTGTTGTGAGGGATTCTATTCAGGGGGTTGAATAAATTTGAGACTGCAGAAGTCATTCAAAGTTGTATTTTCAGTTGAATTTGGGGAAACCACTTCCATTGTAACATACTGTAACTTACTACATTGTAACCATTGTAAGTTACTTTACTGTAACCTCAGATCAAGTACAAGGAAACTCCAAGCAACATACAGTATATAGGGGAGGACGGGGCACAACCTAACACATTTTGGTTTTGGCTCAATTATTAAAAAAGTTAGATTAATCTCTGCTACAAATGAACACTTAAAGTTTTTTTCTAGGACCTACCATTTTCGTATAGTTGCACTGAAAGTGACAGAATGGCAAATGTTACAACTTACCCCATATGCGGGGTTAACTGTAAAAGACAGGGGGGTTAATTGTAACACTTGTGTGTAACACACATAATTCAGTACTATTTTATCTGTATAGTTTGATATTGTTTATGCATCTGTATAGATAGATATCCATACACCCATCCCTCATCCAATCATCCTTCTATTATGGATCAATATCATAGAGATATAGGAAAGGGCAGCACAGATTTGCAATAAATAAATAAAATTGCAATTGAATTATATTTGTGTGTGGCAGCTGCATGCAAAATTATTATTATTAATAATAACAGTAATAATAAAAACAAGCTTAAAATCCAATTTTAAAGGGTTTATTGCATGAAAAACATGCTATATTCTTAATGAATAAACTAGAGATCAATGCATATACAAATGTGAAAAAAATCATACTTTAACATTTAAATTCCAACATTGTTTGTGAAACATGTGGCAAAATAGATATATAAATAAATACTCAAACCTGAAAAGTTGAGAGACTCCCGTTTTCATTTCATTATCGTTGTACACTTGGCGGCTTAGTTGTAACACTGTGCTACAACTAACCCCTCTGTGTAAAAAATAGTTTAAGCCTAGCTAACAGTTGCTAGGAGTTGCTGACATGTTTCAAAATGGTGCTATGTTTTAGCCAACAAGACAGTGATTAAGGTAATATAAAGTTAGATTTGGTGACGTACACACCCAACTCGTATGATGAAAAAATGTACTTGCATGATGTCAAAGCACTCTTTGTCCACTATCTTCACAAAATCTTATCAAAACTTTCCACAAATCAGCGGGAGACCGTCTTCTGGCAGCGAGAGAAAATAAGCGGAAACACAACCTGCTTGACCCTGACTAACTATGTAAAAGGTCTGTGTTACATTTAACTCCCCTACACCATTGCGCAAAGGTATACTCTGCCAAAAGCAAATCACAAAAAGCCAATGAAATCATAAAGACATCAACTGGGCCCAAAGCCTCATTATCTTCTGCCATGAGCAACATGCCATTTTTTGGGAAAAAGAGACAGTGTGAAAATGGGATAAAGACAGCAAAAGACAGCGATAGGAATAATGGCAATTCATGCCAGTCCCCTTGCCTGACGACACTGCAATTCAACTGTTTTTAGCTCAGAGAGCCAAGACTGAGTTAATTTCATGAAAATAATCTTATAAGGCTTAGATGCCAGACAAGCTATTAAAAAATATATCAATAAAGAAATACACTAATTAAACATGTAGAAATGGGAAGCAGATGAAGACTAAGTGGCTGCTTCAATATCATAATTTCTAAATAATGACTAAAGCTGCTGGTTTAATTGAACCATCACCCCCGCCACCCTCATATCCTAACAGCTGGTATAAACATTTTTATATATGTAGAGAAATCTTTTCTTTTTCTTCAGTATGGCTGATCTCTTGGTTGCCATGGCAACTGCATGTACACACTGTAAACTGTGAGACGTTTAACCAGAGGCTGCTTGGCCTTGAATGTGTCAAATCCAAGAGGCTTTAGGACCCTAAGGCCAGCAGCAGACGATCCATCTGCCACCATGTTGGCTCTAAGCCAATACTGCAGGCCACCCCCTGCAGAGCCAAGATGGCGGAGTCGCACAAAAGGCATTGCAAATACACAGGTGGGGGGCATCAGGTGTTGTGTAGCTATGGCATCATATGGAGACTGTCTGGCTGTGAGTGGGGCTGGGAGAGCAAGCTGCCTCTCAGTATGACGGGATGATTGCATTAGCACATGTGGTAGCTGCTGATGTCTTGATTCTGTGGGGAATATTTTTGGTAATGTTGACCTCAAGGCATATGCTGTGAGATATGATGGATCGTATTTAAAGGAATTATAAAATAAGAAGTGAGATTTTAAAAGAGACTAGCGCTTTCGGAAGTAGGCTACATTACAAAAGGATATATTAGCATTAGCATAACAACATCAACCAGCTAGCTGTCTTTATTATGATCTTTTCTGTTCATGTTGATTAACCCTATTCTGGTTCCAAAACACAAGGTAGGCCTATCCAAAGCAATGACTTTGCAAATGATAAATGTGACCGGGCTTAGACGTGTGTGGTCAAATTATACAGCTGTGTAGTGTTAAATACTGTAAACCATTTCCCGCAGTAGGCTATATGTTTACATACAAACAAAGATCTAACGTCCCTCTTTCCCCATCAACTTGACCTAATTTTTGTCTTTGTTCTTCTTGGTTCAGATCAAAGCAAAGCACCGTGAGAGTAAAACACAGAACGGCTGAATATGTGAGAACCTGCCTCATTTTTAGTTGCTCAGTAAGAGCTCTTGAGTTCTACTTTAACAACTTTAATTTTAGATTGACTGCAGGCTACAGTATGTTCTTTGTGTTTGGGCTCAAGACCTAATCCTGTATTTGAGATAAACCTTTATTTTGACTTTAAATTATTTTATTAATATCTGAGTTAATCAAAACTTTCATCAGATATTATTGAAGCTTTAATCTATTTGTTATTGCAGATAAAAACATCTGGAGAGTGACTTTTATTCTCTGACATAAGAAATGTAAAATGTTTCACAGAGAACATTGGATGCATATTTTCAAGTAGAAGTATTATGAATAATCAACTAGGATTAGGAAAAGTCATGACGGATCAACTTGATATTTCAATGTTAAGGATGTTGTTTGTGTTTGTCTCTCAGACCCCAAACAGAACATGAGGGCTAATGGGGATGTAAACAAGGAATGTCATGCATGTTAACAGAATATTAAGGACATCAAAGATAACATTGAGTAAAGCTGTTATCATAGACAAAGATTAGAGTACCAGACAGATATTCCACATTAAATCTAGTAAAAGTGTCTTGCTGGTGATCATGCAGCTTAAACTAAGATCTACCTCAGCAGGGATCTCTAATCCCCATTGGAAAAATTAAGAGATGTCACAGGATGATTGCCAAAGAAAATGGGACAATAGTAGTGACAACAACCACAATAAATGGCGCATTAAATGTTAAAAGATTTCTGTTTATATACTTTTATCCTGATCATTTTTGCTTCAGTCTTTATTTTTCCCTTTGCCAAAAATGACCAACTGGTGATATGTTTGATGTCAACAACTGTTTAATTTGTGCACAGAAAAAAAAAAAAAAAAAAAAGTAATGATCAGATAACGAGACAAGACAGACAGTCTAGGCCATCCAGACAGTACTGATCACTTCTATTTTGGGTTAAGACCAGTAAATCCAGGATTATAATTTAAATAAAGAGATTAAAAAGTTAAACACATGGGTAATGCGTGTAAAGAAAAAGGTGATGTTTAATTCATTTTGTCCAAATGTATGCCACAGCATCGCAACATATACCTTTAAATTCTGTTTATGCCCATACCTCTTTCATCAGTGCAATTCTGTCACATATAACTATTTATGTATACAATATTTATCTGCAAATTCCCTGAAAAGAGCTAAGTGCTACAGGGTGTTGTGAACGATCACATGATAAAAAGCCTGTTGGCATTTATTGCTTTCAGACATTCTGAATGTGTTTAGAGATAGCGGCTTCACTGCTGGAGCGAGGACATCACTCACAAAATATTGAGTGACCTATACAGACAGTTGATTATATGGCGGCCTAATCCATAACTCAGACAAAAAAAAAGAAAAGAAAAAAGTATACTGACAGACACAGAAGGTGTTTCCTGTTTTCGAAGTTCATTTTAAAGAGATTTATTTTAAAGGCATTTTGTTTTGTGCATTGTGATTGCATGTTATGTATTTTGTTTTGTTGAGGAATGTAATGGATTTGTTGACTACTAGCTTCAATATTTACATTCTAAAAAGAAGTATCAATAAAATAAAATCAGAATCTATTTAAGATTAGGCCAGTCTTTCCATCAAATAGTTTCAAATCTCTTCCTCGACATTTGCTGTATTATATTGTCTTAGAGGTGGGATTTGTCAGATTAATAATTACATTTGAGTTGAAATGATCTCTAAGTTATGGAATTTGTTGTCTCAAAACAGGCTGGATAGCAAAAAGAGCACTGGCTGTGGATCAACATTGTATGATAAATATGTGTATTTCCTTCTAACATCCATAAAAACGACACACAGATGGAACAATTAGATATGGTTATGCAGCATCATTCTGTGCAACGTGACTTGCATTTACATAAATGTTTACATCCTCAATATGAGACATTCATTAAAAGAGTTGCCAAGCAAAACTTTTTATTTATGGTTGTGTATGAAAGTTTGTTTTATCACGATCAGATTCCTTCAGTCCAGACTCTCACCTTAAATGAACATTCACCCCATAAGTTTGTCATAATTTTGTCTCACTTTCCTGTTATTCCAAACCCAATATGACTTTCCTTTGTGGAATACAAAAGGAGAAACTTCTGAAAACGGAACTGCTCTTTCCATACAATTAATGAATGGAGCTATCAAGTTAAAAAGGGATGCAAAAGCGCCATATCGTAATCGACTCGAGGCAGACTTTGTGTGGGAAACACATCTTGAATCTGAATCTTGACATCCACTCTCAATCTCCTTGATTAGATTTTTGGTTGAATTGGATTTTTTCAATGATTCCAAATGAATTATATTGTGGATGCGTTTCATACAATGAGTCTGATGCTATGTCTACACTAATCCAGATAAAGGCCTACTACATTTAAAAAACAAAGATTTTCTCTACGTTTTGGCCTTCCGTCCACACTGAGGCAATGTTTTTGTCCTGAGAAAGTTTTTTTAAGACGCTGTTTCATTGTAGTGTGGACTGTGAAAATGAAGGTGTTTGATAACGGTAACACATTTAGTAATGTCACAAATAATATACCTGTATGTGCGTGCTAAATTCACTTTCAGTGTTGCTAAAGATTAATTTGTTTCATCCTCATATTACATTCCTGCAAAGATGATCGAAAATTTACTCACAATTTCTGTCCTGCAGCAAAATATGAGGGCAGTTGAGTTTTGGACCAGATATGGAATTGTGATAGAGTTTCACTCGAACGCACCAGTAAGTGGTGAAATATGTTGCTAATAAAATGATCGTGGCAGAAAAATAGTGTTAGAGCTTTATTATGTCTGGTCTCTCGGTCTCATCTCAGCTTTGATTATGTTTAACACATGCAGATTAAGATGATTTTAGCATTTTCCGACGTTTCAGTGTGGACGAGTACATTTTGGAAAACCCTTAAAAATGCTAGTGTGGACAGAAAGCAGTTTGAAGTAATTTTTCAAATGTATCTGGATTAATGCATGCTTGAATGATTTGTTCATGAGTCAGACTGATTGGGTTCTCGAGTTCAACTGAAAAACTCAATCACAGCGGTTAGCAGATCACTCAAGGGAAAGATTATCACTGAACTTTCAATAAGTAGGGCTCAGAACAACACAAGGGTGAGCAAATCACGAAAAAAAAAATCCTTTTAACAGTGTTGAGATAGAAAATCAGGTCAGTATGATGGCTTTGATACATATAATAAATACGTTTTCTTTTTAATCTCATTATTGACAATATCACCACATTACAATAAATACAGCATTTCTGTCAATGGAAAAATTCCCATTCATTTAAAGTCATTTTAAGATATAATTCTTCTCCCCATTGCGTTGATGAGAACATTTTTGCTTTTATGAAAGTTTATGAAAACCGAGAGCGCAAACGAAGGGAAAGACATCTGTGGTAGTTGAATCGCAGCAGAAAGAAAGCGGGAATCTGAATAACACTTTGTTGGAGAGAAGAAATAATTGAACCACCCATAGAGGCATAATAATGGAAATCTTATTCTCACTCTCTCTGGTTATCAAAAGCATTCCCAATCCTCTGTAACTCATAGGCAGAGACAGTGAAGTGCAGCACTTTTTCCTTGAAAAGCTGACCTTCTCTATCTGATGGAGACACAAAGGCGCTCTTTCGTGCTTTCTTCCTCTCTCTTTCACTCCTCTTCTCGTACAATAGGATTAATGGCCTGATTTCTATTTCCCTCCTTTTACTTTTCCAAGTGGGGAGGTGACTAATCCACTTACTCAATGCTGAGTAAACCGTATGTCCATCAGGACCCTAAAACTGGGCCCTAGGTTTTTAATTGGCAAGGGAGAGTCTGAGCTGTTTTCTCACCTTGTACAGCCCCATCCACAGTAAGACCAAACCAAAAACTGAACACATTTGTTGATTTCATGGTATTCACAATTTGTGGTATAAATAAGAGATTATGCATGTGACCCAGAATAAACAATGTAAATAAAGAGAAAAAGAAAAGACATTTCTGGTCCTGGCAGCAGGTTTCATTGTGCAGGGCTCAATGGTAAAAAGCCAAAGCCTACAGGGAGTACTCAAATAATAGCACAGGACAATGAAGCCATGGAGACGTATAGCTAGAACAGACACGAAAGCTTGCGCACTGCTGTGACTCTATGATGTCACGTCAGCGAGATTGGCTCCTGGCCATATGGGCTTAGAGATCCAAGTAATGCAATGCCTTCTTGCTGTTTCTGGCACTAATAGGCTAAATTTAATCAAAGCAAGCTCCCTCTGTTTGTCTTGTTCTATTTATACATTTTATGTATACTGAATTTGGGCATTTGATGGAATTAAGGCACCCCAAAATTGCATTTTATGAAACTTAGGTTCCATAGTCCTGATTATGGTAAGTGTTTGCGCCTATGTTCTCCTAAAGGTTTTCTTAAAAAGAGTTCAATTACAAGTGTCACTCTGCTTTATTGTTAGAGTACATAATATCTCAAGCTTTAAAGCAAAAAAAAAAAAAAAAAAACATTAGAGAAGAGAAGAGAGACAAAGAGAGAAAGAAAAAGAGAAGAGAGATGTACTCTCTGACACCACATGAATCTAAATGATTGAGTGCATCATCGCTGGCAACTTTAGTGACCTATCAAACAATGTATGCCCAGTGAGGGCATTTAAAAATACCTGGGAAACCTGAAAATAGCTAAATATAAGCTATGATACCCTTAATATTTATCTGAGAGAGTGGCAAATAGCTATTGTTATCTTAAACAGTAATGGCAAGGCATAAGAAGATACATAACCAAATGCCAATATCCATTTATACAATTGCCACAAGCTTATACCACAATGGATCCATTGCACAAAAGTGGACGTTTCAGTGGGTAGCAGGGCAGCACATCTTGAGTCTGAGGAATAGGTGAATTGACCCAGGGGCGTTGCTAGACCCTTTTATTTATCAGTACAATTTTACTGTGGCAAAGCAACGAGCCCCTGTAAAGTTTTCCTGATAAATCATTGTCTGATGAGCTAGGTTACTGTAGATAAATACGTCTGAAAATTGGTGTTCCTATTCATTTAACGTTATCATTTACATAACTTGAATTATTTAAAACTTGACGGCTAATTGTAACACTTTTCTTGTTGAATCCTTGACTTGCAGTCAGTCAGATGATTACTCATAATACAACATTGTAGCTAAGGAGAGGTAATACCAGGCTAGCGCTTATCGCTGTGATAATGTGTAGTTTGTGAATTTGTATCATTTACTTGAATGAGGACTTCCCGTTTTCCAGATCTAATTGACTAACCACAGATTTGTTTAGCAGATGTTTTCTGCTAAAATAATGCTTGCTCATCTCTTCTAATTTGGTATTGTTTGTGGCTTGAATTTAGTTATCATCAGTAAAAGCTTTTTGAAGTAATATGATTTTTAAAATAAATAAATAAATATGACTTCCAAAGTCACTATTGAATGGTTTGGATTGAATCTGTTAGAAAAGCGAGTCTTGAATGAATAAATAAATAAATACATTTTGTAATACTTTATGCAAGTACCTTAAAGGTTTTAAACAATTGAGTGTGTTCTGTAATTTTGTAATTTATATCATGTCTTATATGTATACTAATATAATCTATATTAAAATGCAAAAAATAAACCACTAAAATAAATATTTACTACATTAAACTGGTATTATATTTTTGAGTTTAATTATTTTATTACAACAGACATACCAGAGGTACAAATCAGCATAGAAGGGGCTATTTTCTTATATAGGGAGGCCTTGGAGCCTAAAAGTTGAGAACCACTGCTAGAGGGGATACAACTACTCTGTGACAGCTATGACTGCACTGCTGTAGATCTACAAGAGGGTGCAAGGGAAGAGATTACTAAACAGATACTCATGAATTAGCTGCTCTCAGTATTCAGAGTGCAGTCAGGAAATTAATTAAAGACTTCAGTAACTATAAACACAGAGAGTGAGGAATAATAACACAGCATTCTATTTCACATTGAATACAATGAAGAAATCCACTCCTATATGAAAAAAAAAATACTGCAATATTAAAAAGGACTCTCTAAATATATCTAGGGCAGGTAAAGTTGACAGACCCTTACAGGGAGGCGTCTCGGTGAGAGTCACTAGAGGAGGAGGAAGGAGAGGAAGCACGACTGCCTCCCTGCATCTGTGCAGCCAAGCCTGACCAGACACGTCCACAGTAGCAGCATGAATCTCTCTGAAAGAACCATAAGGCCTCACAGCATGCTGGCAGAACGGTGCGATGTGACACTGCATTAGAATTCTTAGTACCAGTCTCTCTCTCTGCCTTTTCATTTCTGCAAGTGCACATGACAGAAGTGTGGGCATAACTTCTGAAGTTTGTCATTCTTCCATGCTTTTAAGTTCATTTCCATAAAGAAAGCATCTAAGTTTGCAAGCATGACTATTTTTTCAATGATTCAGAGCACCACAGAGGCCCATCTGTTTTCTGTGGAAATATGTTTGCCTGAAGCACAAGGCTAATGATGAGTCTTTTACAGTCAGTTTTGCCTCCATCTTAGGGGTGAATATACCATGGAAATGGCGATTAAGAGTTGGTCTTTCAAAATGTCATTTCATAAGAGAGGAAAATTAAAATCTTACACCAAGCATAAAATTTAGGGTTGCACATTATATTTGCACCACATTGGTAATCTGCTGATATCTGCATTTTAAAAAGAATAGGGGAAAAAAGCAAAGAAGCAAGAGATTATGTCAAAGGTAGTCTCTCTTAAAGGGAAACTGCTCTTCAAGTTATAATGCTCTTTAAGTAGGCATTTTGAGAGAGTTGCTGCACACATGTAACAATAACAAAACGGTCACACTCAGGCTTGGATGGAATTACCAAAACTAAGGAAAACTCAAACAGGTAGGTTTATTTACAGATATGGCATGAACACAGTGCATAAACAGGTAAGCGATTATACTTGAGATTGTTAGCAGATACTGTTACTCTGTGTGTCTTTTTATCTTACACACTTAACCCTAATCTTCCTGTTGTAGGAGTATCAGACTCTGTAAATCCTGTTTAGTCATCCGGAGGTCCTTCTGCTGTCACCTACATGCTGTTGTCTTCTTCTAACGATTCTCTCCTTTTTCACGGTAGCCTTCATTAGTTTCACCTCCACTTGTGGTTTTAACACCTTCTACATAATAAACAAAGGAAGCCAAATGCATTTGCTTTTTGAAAGTATTTTAGGTTTTGTTAATGCAAGTATTTTTGGTACTTTCTACACACATAGCATTCAAGCATTTTATATTCAAGCATACATGTAGGGTGACCATACATCCTCTTTTTCCCGGACATGTCCGACCGGGATTTCAAGATCGCCCAAAATGTCTGGGATTCGGCTTTTGCTTTCTATAGTCGCCATATATTATGTTTACATTATTACATTATTTGACACTGACACGTACGTGCCAGCTTTGCAGGTCATACATTCTGCTTCACACAGATCCCGACCGAGACGAAAATATTTTCTTAAAATTTTCTTAGCAATGCTAAAACGCACATCAACTGACCACTTGTTTAGCGTTCATGTAAACACTACATTCAGATTCACCAATCGGAATGTGTTGACATAATGAATGGCGAACATAGAAAGCAAAAGCTGAATCGCGGACATTTTGGGCGATCTCGAAATCCCGGTCGGACATGTCCGGGAAAAAGAGGACGTATGGTCACCCTAATATATGGCATTACCTTAAAAGTAAGCAAAATAACTTTTATTCGAAACTGGTAAATAGCAATATCAATATCCAAAACGATACACACAAGGGAACAACATTGAGATGAAGGATGATTTGAAGACAACTTGGATAACGTTATGACTGGAGGATGACTTGGATGACTGGAGACAGTCATAGCTAGCAAGGTAATCAGGAACATCAAGCAAGTAGGTAACAAGCTGAGTATTCTGTAGCATCAGACAAGGTCAGACAATGACTGTGGGAGTGTGTGTGCTCTATGCTGGTGATGAGGGCTAGATGAGTTCCAGGTGCGCATGGTTAGGTGCCAGGGAGGATGATGGGAAATGCAATCCGTGACATTACTCTCTCCTGTGTGGAGGCTCACAACGCCATGACAGGAGAAGGCTGACAGCCTCGCAGACTCGTTGGACTGAGGTGGAGACGGGGCTCAGCAGACCAGGGTGCAACCAGTGGCAGTGAGGGCAATGATGGAGCCAGAGGGAAGGAAGAGCCCAATGGAGCCGAAGGGGTATAGCCAGAGGACTATGGCGCAACCGGGGTGATGACTGACCAAGGTGGGGTCAGAGTGAAGAGGGAGCCTGGCATAGCCTGAGGGATGACCGACCAAGGTGAAGCTGACGACTGGGTAGCCCAAGGCAGATCAGAGCAGCATGACGGAACCACTGGACAAGCCGAGGGGCTGAAGGGGTGAGGCAGAGGAACTTGCTGTCTTTGGTAGTGGAGAAGGGAGTGGGACCATCCACAATGAAGGAAATTTGGAGCTGGGCTTTACCAACCACGACTTAGAGCTGGACTTGACCAGCCAAGACTTGGAGCTGGGCTTGACGAGAGATGAAGAGGACTTGAGAGTGAACCGACGGTGGAGACAAGGCTTGAATGTTGGAGGGAATCAAGGAATCAAGAAGTTCACATCAGGAGATACAGACTTCATGCTTCATCCTTCCTGCTCATGGCGACAGGGCCGTCCTTAAGGCGGTGCAACCTTATGGCCCCCCCACAATCTCAAATGGACCATGGGGGACATGCCCCACATCCCCTTGGCAAGCGTTCACGACGGACCAGGGGGGCGGAGGGGTGGGCACTTAAGAGGCCTCGAACAGGGCCCTGTCCCCGTTTGGGACAGCTCTGCATGGCGAGTGCAGGTTTGGGTTCCAGGACGAATACTGGTTCAGGCTCAAGCTCAGGGATGGACATTGGGGCCTGCTCACATTCCTGGACAGACTTTGTAGGCTCTGGGTCTGCGATGGGCTCGGGCTTGTGCATCCTCCACGTAGTCTTCCAGGGGACAGCCATCTTGTGAAAAGGAGAGGAGAAAATCTTCAGGGGATTAATTGAAAAATCCTGCTGTGTTCATCTTGTTTGGTCTGACCTTCTGTCATGCTTAGGTTTTTCTTACTACAGTGACGGAGGATCCGTCTACCCACAGAGCAAAATTGATGTAATCCTCTAAACTCCAGCCGGTGTCCCCCTTGGGCATCAGGAAGCAGATGTCGTCGTCCAGCCCACACCAAGACACCAAAACTCCAAGTCCATTAAACTAAGGCCACTCTTGGAAATAAAAACAATCTTTCCTCCCTTACATTCCTTGCTGGACGCAATATCCATATACTTTTTGGTATATATTCAAGGCGGCCGTATTCTGTCATGGGTATTCCCACCAAGGATGAAGAAAATGATGATTAAGTTCAAATAAAGATACTTACTTGACTAACACAAAACAAAAGCAGTATTCCAACAAGATCAAATGTAACTGTGAACCATACACAAACAAAACTCGACAATGAATAAAAGTAAATAAGAAACTTAAATAAACATGGTGATGAACTTATAGACAGGTGTGCTCATTAATGAATGTCCATGATTGGCGGGAAACTACAAAGGGAACAGGTAACTGAAGAGAAACAACTAGAAGTCCATGAAAATAAAAAGTAAACATAGCATAACAATGACAACCGTGACAACAATATTTTTAAAAATATATTTTAAAATGCCTAAATGCCTGCCATATGAAAGCCTGACAGATGTGCACTGAACACTTCTTTGTCACTGTATGAAACCTGTCAGTGCCTTTATACTATTTAGCTTAATTAGCTTCCTACGATAAAATTTTTCATGATGATCTTACACAATGCACATTAAGTCCGCTGGCCACTCTGATGTTAAAAGGGTCTTTTATATGGTTCAAGTGAAATTGCCCATATAGCTACAACAAGAACCTGTAACCTTCTAGTAGTGCTAGCACATTTAGTGTTCCTGGCAGTACAGTTTCACTTTTTTTCGACTGTTTTTACAGAGGGAAAAGTCCACTTTGAGGACTTTACATCCTGTTCCTGTTCATCCTGACCTGAGGCCACACATCTCCGCTACCTGCTTCCTGTAGCTCAAGCAACAGGGCTACTCTTTTAAAATAGGGTGGGGGAAATGAAAGCAGAGAAAAACACACAGAGTGAGAGAGATTTACTTTTTTATTCAGAAAAAGAACTACTCGCATTGTCGCATGTCATAAGCACTTAGACTTTTTTTGAACACATTCCGTATCTCTAGTTTGCATAATGTCTATTTCAAATGTGCTTTGCATTGTGTTTTGTACCTGCAGTGCATTCAACACATGTCATGCCCTATTTCAGAGAAGAAATTAGTCATTAGCCATGCCCTGCTGCTCTCATTCTCCATACTTCAATCAGGAACACAGTTTGAACAAAAGAAGGACTTCAGAGGTCAGGTTCCCCAGCCATCTTTTTCTTATCATCTCTTGAGACAGGCTTGTAGAGTCCTCAGGAGACATGGCAGATAAGGCTGTGAATTACAGAGAACATTAAAGCAACACTTTTTGAGAAGTGATTGAACCGTTGGACCCCAGAGCTGTCGGATGGTTGCTTTTAAGCAGAACGAAAGAAAGTTGAGATAATAAAAGCACATCATATAAAACACTGAACTGATGATGCAATTCTGTTTTTCTCTCAAGAGGAAAAATGAGTAATATATTTCAGTGAATAAAAACAAACACATCAGTCTACGTCATGAGCAATGACTAGCACACTTCCTGTGTCAACCATGTCACTTCCTGTCCACAGGGGTGCTGTTCCATGTGGTCACTGGTTTGGGCCTGTTTACAGAAACCAGGTTACCAGAAAAACAGCTGTGAAAAAAAAAAAAAAAAAAAAAAAAAAAAAAACACACACCCTTCAACAGATCTTTCCACAATTTCATGTAATGATAGTAGAAGTTCAAAGGCAACATGTCAGTGAGATCAAGGAAATAGTAGTAAATAGATAGTTGTGTGTAGTAAATATATATATATATATATATATATATATATAGAGTATTCAACCCCCATTGCAGATTATTCAACTCCCATTGCAAATCAGGTTTATTGGCAAAATTTACAGACTTTCAGTTGTTTGCAATGAACAAATCAAACAAAAGTAATTGATATTGCTCAAGTGTTTCAAGTGGTTTCCCCAAATTCAACTGAAAATGCAACCTTTGATCCTTTGACTTCTGCAGTCTCAAAATTATTCAACACCTTCATGACAAGCATTTTTAGTACTTAGTAGAACACCCTTTTACAGTTATGACCTGCTGCAAACGAGGGTCACCGTGATTTTGCCAAGTAAGACATGTTCCAGGATCAACATATTTTGTTGATCCTGGAATAACATTCCTGCCCCAAAATTTAGTCATAACCCTATCCCTACCCCTAAACCTAACCCTACCCAAACTTTTCCCTAAAATCAGAGGGAAATGATAGGTGAATGACACTGATGTTGAAGCACCTCACCCTGGTTTTAAGCCTAAACTACACATAAACTGTAAACTTGTTCCTCAAATCTGATTGGTTGATTGGAAAGTTGTTCCAGGATCAACAAAGATGTTGATCCAGGAACATGTGGTACTTGGTGAAATCACGTTCACCTGCAAAGGAGATGTATAACCAGACACCAGCTTCTGGCAGCGTTTCTGAGGAATCTTAGCCCATGAGCAATGGCCTCCAGTTCAGTAATATTCTTGGGTTTGTGTGCTGCAACTGCCATCTTCAAATCCCACCAGAGATTTTGTGTGGGGTTCAAGTCAGGTGACTGTGATGGCAACAGGACTTCTTCTACAACCAAGCCTTGGTGGAATTTGAGGTATGCTTGGGATCATTGTCCTGTTGGAAGGTCCAATGAATGACACCCAAGCTTCAGCTTCCTCACTGACAGCATGGCGTTTTCTCTTAGGATTTCCTGATATTTCAATAAATCCATCTTGCCTTCCACACGCTGCAGGTTTCCAGTGCCAGATGATAACTGTAGACAGATAGTTCTTTTCAGCATATGATTTATTTTTCTTCCACCAGACATACCACTCATCCATACAGCCGAAAAGTTCCAGTTTTGTTTCATCACTCCACAGAACAGATTCCCAAAACTTCTGGCTGAGTAAATTGGAGCCAACTTTTCTTGTGCTTTTGGTAGTGTACGTCTTGGAGTTCTGGGATGCATTTAGTATGAGCCAGTATACTGTGCAAGCTGAAACCTCAGTGTCTGTTGCCACCAAGTCGTGTGCACCTGGTGCAACTATAATGAAGCCCTTGATTAGTAGCATCAGGTGTGCTTGAGACAACACCTGTTTTGCAGATTTCTGCTGGTATTCTAGGGGGGTTAATAATTTTGAGACCGCAGAATCTTAAAATCTTAATTAAAAGTTGTATTTTCTGTTGAATTTGGGGAAACCACTTTGAACAGTGTTGAGCTATTTAAATTACTTTTAATTTGTTCATTGCAAAATTTAAATTATTATGGTCATATTATCATATTATGGTCTAAACTAAATTATTCAATGACAATTCAATTAATTATCATTTTAAAAGTACAGTATTTGTAAGTAACATATTTCAGAATGACATTTTAGAATTTCAGAAATCATTCTGAACTCAATTGCCATCTCACTAAATGAAAAAAATGTTGAGGAAAAAGGAGGCTTTTATATTCTGAGTGAGAACATGCAAATTCCGCATTTCAAAAATAAAGCTCCAATCATCAGTCGGTTTTACACCTTTTCTCACCGTCATTTTTGAGAAGATTACGACTCAAATCCAAACCCCTCAAAATCATCTTTCATGCAAGACTTTTCAAAAGCTCTATATGAGGGGAGCATTTCCATGACAACAGGACTGGATTAGGTTTAAAAAAAATACTTTCACCAATTGCAATTGTGAAGACCCTTGATTCTCAAAGGCACTTGATTTCTGAGGAGAGTGAACAGAGTGGCTGAAAAAGAAACACAACGGAAAAGCAGAGCACTGCAATTTTGGGACAAAATTTGAGCACTGTATTTACATGTCTTTTCCATTTAGACAATACATAAAAAGACAAGTCTCAAAAGCTTTTGTCATACAGAAGTCCTGTTTTTTTTTTATTGGAAGAGGTGTGAAGATTTTCCATTTTCCTTTTGGTTCTGCCTTCTCACCTCCATTCTCTCACAGCATAATCAAGCAGCATGCAATGGACTCATGAATAGGATAATGAGGGGAACCCCTTTAAATTCCTAGCTGTATGGCATTCCTGTTAGCGCTTCCTTTCACTCTACTGTATATAGAGCCATTCAATACAGCAAGGTTACAATCTGACATATTTTAATGCAGTATTCCATACAGTGTTCAGAAAAAACAGGCACCACAACTACATAACATATAGTTGAAGCAAAATGTAATGCACTTTTGTCTAAGTAAAAAGGGCTGGACATAATCACACTGCAACATACCTTTTTAGGATCCAAAGTATTAATTCCCCCCTTTTTTTAATCTAAGATAACAAAAAATGCCAAAAGTACTGTAAATCCACCCCAGACACCTGTACCCAAATTACACATCTTTGGCAAGGCCATGGCCTTGTCAGAGAGAGACTCAATCTGGAGCTGATGCAATCACCCAGAAGGCCATCCAGTGGGCTAGAAAATGAGGTCAAGAAACAGTAAATCGTATACTGAAGGGTTAAGTTCATGACTGAGTGGGGAAATGGGACTCATAGGATCCTGAAAGTGCATGATGACCCCATCATGGTTTCACAGCTGTACCAGTAGTGATATCATCACTGATGACTTTTATGAAACTCCGCTCTATATGTTTAACAGCCATGCATTGCATGAATTTGTATGTAGCCGAGAACAAAAAGCTCAGCAAAAAATGGAAACACAAAAAAGGCAGTGAGCGAGACTTTCACGAGTCATGTGAATTAACGCCAAAAATGTTGAAGGTAAAAACAGTGGAAGGTAAATGTA
Organism: Scardinius erythrophthalmus; assembly: GCF_964197995.2. Classification (NCBI taxonomy): domain Eukaryota; kingdom Metazoa; phylum Chordata; class Actinopteri; order Cypriniformes; family Leuciscidae; genus Scardinius; species Scardinius erythrophthalmus. The sequence goes on from NC_138222.1 coordinate 23,791,734, forward strand.
CAAATGTGACGCATAAATATTAATTAGCTACATTAGTTAGTAAATGTCATTGTCACAGATTGGTTCCACAACGAGGCAAGTAGAGGATCCGTTAGCAGCAGTCTTTATTAAACTGAATAAAACAAAACAAAACAAAGGAGAACTAATCAAATCTAACAAACCTGCCTTTAACACGGAAGACACAAAGAACTGACACAGGCCAAACAACAAGGCTAAACGAGACACAGGTGAACACAATGGGTTGCTACGGAAACATATGAAGAGCGGGAACATTGGGAACAAAGGGAAAAGGAAAACAAGGTGAAACAAACTAAGGGAAAACGTTTCAGTTTTTAGTAGCCTACATCATTTTTGTATAACTAACCCTTAGTTATACAAAAATGATGTACTAAAAACTGAAACGGTTTCCCTTTGCATTTTTGAAAGGTTTCGTGTATAGACATCAATGTTGTCAAAACAATCCCTGTTCACGGATCCGCAGAAATGACTAAAAACGCTGTATCATGCATGCCAGGCCAGTAGTTGGCGATGTCACTTTGTACACTACAAAGAAACACATGCCAACAGCTTGAACTTACATGTGTTTTCACAAATTCACATTTTGGTGGTTTACATCGAGACGACAACGTTAGCGTATATTAATGTATAAACATAATTATGCATAAAGAAGCATGATTTGCACATTATTTCTAGACATTAGTCAAATTCATTATAACAAGCAGGTTAGCTTTCTTTTTTTAAGTGCAGAATGAAGTTCGAGGCTGTAATGGTCATGTCTGATATCCTGGCTTTGCAAATTGTTCATACAGAAAATTTCCTTTCATGAATACATAATATTATCATTGTAATTATGTAATAATGTAATTGTTGTAATGTTTATGGCTATGCTGCCTTAAACGTGCTATTGGAATGATCATAAATACGAGTTTCCTAGTTAAAAATTGGACATTAACGACTTATCAAGTCATATTTACCATTGGGAAGCTGGGATTTTTGATACCCAGTTTTGATACCCAAATTTCCAAGTTGGGCGGGCAATAAACTTTAAACATGGCAGAGGTGAGAACGATTGCTGCTGTGCTTTTTTTCCACAACATCGCCTTGTCATTAAAGTAGTGGATATGTTATAAATAAATTGTTGAAATTATGCAGTTCATGTCCAAGTCAAATCTCAATTCATTAATTCTCAAGTCAAAGTCAAGTCATTTTCTTCATCAAGCAAGTCACAAATCCCTCACCTGTGCTCTGAAGAGACAATTTAATGAGTGGGGATCAACCTTTTATTCTCTTTACATCTGGGGCAAGATTTTTTTTAATGTAAATCTAGTGATTGGGTTGACAGCTGAACAGATTGTAGAAGCTTATGGGTACCAGTTAATCAAACATTGATCATTTGAAAATGTTGAATGAAATATAGGTTATACAAAATAATTCTCCCCTCCTTTTATTTCTATTTTCCCCCTCTTTTTATTATGTTTTCTATTTTCTTTCTATATTTTATGCTTCCATGACATTTTCAGGGGCACTATGTGCACTTACTAAGTAAGGAGGTATTAAAATTAAGGAAACCTATCCAAATAACTACTTGCTTGCAACTTTTACTTAAACACTTTCACTTTTACCATGAAACATACTTCTTGTGCATATTTAAAAACGATTGACAGTGTGGACAAAATCACCCCCCACTCAATATAACAATTACATTTTTAATTTGCATTAAAAAAAAAGGAGTAATAGCATATTGGGCCAATTCTGGAATTTTTTTGATGTTTTAATCCCCTGTTCCGTAATATTAATGGTTTTACATAAGAAATTAACACTGGAAATAACACAAAAAAACATGGGTGAAACTTTTATTTTGTTGTGTTGTAAACAGGTTCAGACTTTGCAATCATCAGGTTGAGGTGAGTATTGTTTGAGTTCTCTGGAAACACTTTTGGCCCTAGAGGATGATCATCTGAAGAAGTGAGATATGTGCTTGTATGAAAAAAAATAGCATTGGTTAAAGCCATGGGAACCTGAGTTCGGCTCTGGTGGGATTTAAAGAGAGGCGTCTGGAATGCTTAGTGAGATGTTAAATTGTTTCTGGTAATTGCTCACATGTTACAGTGGCAAAGTAAGTCCCAGAATGCAAAACATCTCAACAAACTCCATGTTTAAATGGCTTGCGTTCCCATTTCCTTCTTAACTTGTAGACACTCTGTTTTGAGATGAAATGTCCCCAAGCATTCCAAAGCTTGGATTTCCGTTTTGCCAATTTCGGCAACAACGTCACTACTGGGATTGAAGCCTCTGCCTGCTTTCCCTTATCTCCAATGAACAGATGTGGGAGTTTCACGCTGATTCCTGCCTATAACGAAGAGGTGATGTGTCTTCATGTGTCAGTACTGATTTCACAACACAGCCTTCAGCTAAAGCCTCTTAAGGCTTCAGTAAGTGAGTCTGCATCCACCCTTGTGCAAATCACTGATTTTATTCATGCAGGAAACAGCACAGATTAGATTTCATAATTTGACTTACCCCTTTACATGGAAGTTGTGAAACTGCACCTGGGGAGTAGCGATGAGAATTTTAAAAGTGTCCGTAAATTTAAATAGGAAGGGAATAAAAACTATTATATTAATTATATTATATTATATTATGTTATATTATATTATATTATATTATATTATATTATATTATATTATATTATATTATATTATATTATATTACTCCAGAGAGGCGCATGGCATGAGTTTAGTTCTTGATATGAATGAACCGGTTCAAATTTACGATTCACTTGAGAACCGCTAGGACCGATTTAATCACACCTATATTTGAATCATTCATTTACAAGATCCGACTCAAAAGAACTATTTGGGGATTCAAGCTTCAGCAACAAAGCCAACGGTGGAAATGGATTATATCGTGTCGTTCGTCGTTTAGTTATTCTGCGGTCTGAAACGAGTGGAGGGTAAATATAAAGTTACGTTAACGTTACCTGTAGACAATTTAATCAGTTTTTGAATCAGAATAATAACGAGGCCTTTATTTTGGAGTCTCCAGTAACTAACTTAACTGTTAAGTTAGGTCACATTAGTGAGGACAGGTAAATATTTGTAACATACAGCCCTTGAAAATGAATAAATATACATATATTTAAATTAAAAATAGATATTTGTTTCTTCACAGTGCTTAACAAACGAAGCCCTATTGAAACGAAGCCGACCGAAAGAGAGCGCGAGAGTGCCCGTATCACCGAATCTTGCCAGTAACGTTACTTGTAGTGAACTGTACATGAATACTGAAGTAACACCTGCTTTGCTCTTTCGTCAGCTTTCTCACCAGCACTATCTGCTGCTCATCTCAGGGCAGTGAGTCTGTGGAGCTGTTTTTAGAGCAGACAAAGTGCCTTTTGTCGCCTGTGTCGTGCTTAAGCGGCGGGAAAGGCCCGAGGCTCAGCATTAGTGCGCTCAAAGAACTCTCTTGTCAAGTGGGATAGCATTGATGAGTCCTTAGATTGCAGAGAGCTGCCGCCTTATTTAACCAATTTGCCCCATCTGCCCTGCTATGGTTAACAATATCACTCTTTGTGTTTTACTGCTTTGGAAAAAGAACTTATAAGGAGACTCTTTTTTCACAGTCTTTCTTCTTTTCTCAGAAGAACATTTTTGTTCATATTGAATGTGATTAAGCCTAATGTTCCCTCTTAAGTTATTGCGGTGACATTACGGGACATTTTGTTCTGTTGAAGTATTTATTTTGTGTTCCATCATGAAATGTGACTTTGTATTCGAGGTATCAGTCACTTTTTTCCCACACTGAGGAATTAAAGGGATAGTTTACTCAAAAATGACAATTTGTTATTTCCTCACCCTAATATGTTCCAAACCTGTATGAGTTTCTTTCTTCGGTTGAGCAAAAAAGAAAATGCTACGAAAATCAATAGCTACCGTCAACTGTCCGGTTATACATTCTTCAAAATATATTATTTTGTGTTCAACGGAAGAAAGAAACTCATACAGGTTTGGAACAACATGAGACTGAAAGTGAGCAAATGATGACAACATTTAGATTTTTGGGTGAAGTATCCCTTTAATGAAGGATTACATTTTTAGATCTCAGGTGTTACAAGTGGAAGTGGGTCTTGGTTTTGATGAACAAAGTTAGTCTGCTCTTACCTGGGTTTCTACCCATGCATGTGGGGAAAGATTAATCACCCAAAAAAAGCAAAAGCAAAACACCCACATACACTGCTCATCACTGACAATTGACATGGAAAACTTGTAAATTAGGCAATCAGTGAATGAATAATAAATGCCTATTTTTTATTTTTTTTTTGTGATATTTCCAGATTTGATTTCAGTTCAGTATAATTACATCCATATTCATGTTCCTGTGTAGGAGAACCATGAGTGCCAGAAACAGATCCTGCTCTTCCTCCATCCTCCAAGCATGCAGTTCATCATCCTTTACCAGACAGCCTTCTCGTGTGTTGATCGTAGATGCATCGCCGCCCTGGTGGTCAGAGACATGCACTGTTCTGTGTCAGGCCCTGGAAGATTTCTTTTTTCTGGCCAGTAGTCTGGCAGGACCTGTTCGTGTGCCACTGCTTAGCGTGTTTGCCATCAGTGTACAGCTGGAGTGCCTTCTACCCTTTGTGGTGAGGACGAGTATGTGTGTATTTGTATCCATGTTTGACTAGGTGCAACACACTAGGCACTATGTGTTAAATAGACAAATAAAAGTATCTGTCTTCTAATGGTTTCCAACCTGTTCATTCCTTCATCTCATTCTCTTCACCAGCAAGTTAAGGGAAATTTGACACGTCTGCTGTCCTGTGTAGAGGAGCTGCGTTCTCTGCCTCAGGAGGGCTGTGTTCGGCAACGAGGGGCACTCCTTAAACAGGCAGTGCTGGACAGCCTGCAGCAGTTTAAACAATACATGTGCCATACAGCTCATGGGGACGTCAATAGCAACTGTGTGGAGGTGAGAACTTCCACCTCTAAAACTTAAATTGCTTTCAATTGTGTATCTGTAAGGAAAGCAACATTTTTTATTTCTTATTAAATATGGGGGAATCTCATGAAGAGGTCAATTTGGACACATTTAACCCAAAAATCAGTAGATAAAAAGACATTTATAAAGATAATAAAGTCTACAAATAGGACCCCTAATTTTTTTGCATTGTAAGAGAGATTTTAAGGATAGTTAAGCTATTGTTATCTCCTAGTTTTTAGCACTGTAATGTAACTATGAAAAATGTAAGTAAAAAAACAATTATTGCAAATTTATTTAATACACAAATATAATACATATTTCATAGGGCCCATTACATATTTCATGTAATGAAAACCATTAAAAAATTACAATACCTAATGCATGACAGACACTAATGAAAATTGGGGGGTGAAATGTGCTCGGTTGTCCTCAAAATAATGTCACAATAATGGGTTCTTTTGATCTCCTATAAAGTAATCAGTCTTGCTGCCCTGGTTACTTATCTTTGAAGTCAACATTCACTGCCCTTCGATCTATGCATCTGCTTCCTGGCTTCATTTTAGAGTAATTCACCCCGCTGCTTTGTTTAAACCTCACATAACAAGTAAAGAAATTGTCTCGTCTGTATTGGGCCTCTTCAAAGCACAGGCATTCACATTCAGATTTCCGACCAATGAATCCAAAGCTCATTTACCCTCTACTATTAGCCTTGAATGAAGATGTTGGCGCACTGACACAGACCACATGGCCCTCAGCAGCCACTCTCCTCTCAGCAGGCTCCATTAAAACCCAGCACTAATGCCCCACCACAGGAAGCACAGCAGAGGACAAGTGCATTTAATCAGATTATACAGAATATTTTTTGTGCCCTAAATGGGATTATATGGTGTATATGGATTTGGTCTCACTTTGCGGTGACACAACAGAGCTATTGTAATTATGCCAGAGATGTCTATCATAAGATGTGAGAAATGACAGTAGCTTTGATGTATGCGATTGTAGCACTCTCTTTGTGACTCTCTCTGTTCAAATATGCAACAGATCATGGAGCAATGATTTGTACAAGCTGTTTGGCACAGGGCACAGCTTTGATGACTGATTTATTTGTATCCTTAAATATGTTATATGGTCTCATATTCTACACACAATTAAACCTCAGAGAAGATGTTTTTGTGCTGTGTAGTTTGTGAGAGTTATTTCCCTCACATTCTGAGTTGGAATGTGTATCAACAAGAGAGACAGCTAATGGCCACAATCAGCTTTCATCCGTGCAATCGCAAAAACAGGGCCATTGGCTTTGTAGCCTTTTGGGTACACTGTGTGAGTATTGTTTGGAAATGTCAGCAGAAATTTGGCATGACTTGCGATTCACAGAGAAACAAATTTAGCATATTTTCTCAAAATTGCTTTCTGGTGGCTATTTAAATCTTGAATCCATTTACCAAAAATTGGGTTGATAAAGTGAGTTATTACAAACAGACATGCCTGCTTAGCTGAGTTTAGGAGTTTTGGCTTATCAACTGCATTCTAACTGAAGAATTGACATTTTTCTAGGTGACTGTATTAACCTGTCAGTCAGGACAGCTAGTCCTCAAACAGCTGGAGCAGGGTCTGAAAAACTCTGATCTGATGAGTCTGCGCAGGCTTCTGGTGGTCCACATCACATTACAGCAGAGTCTCTCAGACAGATCTCTAGCCTGTAGCCTTGAGACACCATCTTCAGAAGATTACCAGGAAGGTAGGAGGACATATTTAGTCATAACATATTCTTAGTCAGTGAGAAAGTAGGTGAGCATTGGCCTTTATACTCATCAAATATGGTCATTATGTTCTACAACATCTGCCAACCATTGGATTAACAAAGAGGTCAACAGGCAAACAGACATTTTTAATACTTTCAGTATTAAGAAAAAAATCTCAATTTAAAAGGGGTTTTGGGTGATGCTTTGTACTGTGTGCACGTTTCTGCCAAATCTCTGAGCCCTCTCTTGTTTTCTGCATAATTACTTTAATTAAGGTTTTGCAGTCGACAGTCTCAGGATTTCATACCACAGACTGTGTAAAATGAGATTCCCAGGGTGAAAGAGCAAACCAGACATCAATTCAAAAAACAGTGCCAAACATTCAAGTCTCTGTGTGATCTGATAGGTAGTAATTTAGAAATCAAGGGAGGGCCGGGTAAGATGATCCAAATATAGGGGACGATAGGGCAAGTTTATGTCTGCACATTTATAAACAACATGAAATTATATCTTTGCTTAAAATTAAGGAATCTCTCTTTCTCCTCTTCTTCTTTAAAGTAAATCGACTAGTAAGTGAGTTGCCTGAATGACTTGTTGACCAGTTGGTTTTAAAGAACGATTGTCCTTATCTGCAATCTCATTTACATTTAGTTTTTTCAAATAGTACTTTATAATGTATTGGTTTAATTTAATGACTTCTAAAATCTGGGTGGCACATGGGGTGGGCAATATAGCCTCAAAATTATATCACGATATTTCAAGAATATTTGCGATAATGGTATTTATGACAATATATATATATTTTTTTTTCAGAAAATGTTCTTATTACATTTATCTCACCTAAATGTTTGCTCACTGCGTTTTTACAATGGGGTCATTTTGTTGTGAAGAGTTTACACAACACAAGGAATCTTGATTTCAGTATTTGAAATAAATTGAAAAAAGTAGCAAAATCGATAAAGCGATATAATCCGCGAAAAATAACTTTTGTTACTCGCGAGCTGTTTGTGAGGCGGCTTTACTGTATGTGTGCATGCAGAGAAAACCATCTCTCAGAGAGCGCGCGAGTAGCCTACTGGATACTTTTAAACGTTTAAAAATCGTTTGAATGTTTAAACTGATAAGACGTGAAAATTATAAACTTTAGTTACGATGCAATGCTGGCCTGATTGTGCAATTGACAATTCCGTCATGTCCCGACTCCTAAACACGAGTGTAGTATCGACGCCTGCAATGCTTGACGCTGGCCTTGTTTAACCCATTTTGAGAGAGAGAGAAGACGCAGCACCGCTGAACACTCAAGCTGTTTGTGAAATTTGTTGGGGGAATTTCCCGCATTATAAGTGTGATTATTATAAGTGGCATAAATTATAAAAATGATGTGCAATACCTGCGCCGAAATTCGAGCCCTGTGCTAGTATCCAGACCTGCCAACCTGTATGCATTTTGCATAGCGGATACGCATTTTGCATAGCGGATACGCATTTTGACCTCAAAGCTGGTAAGATTTGTCACTCTAAACTACGCAAAAACCTGGTGATACCTCTGTGCATGCGCAGTCCTCAAATCAAGCAACAGCAAAAGAAGAAGAGTTTGACCAATCATAGCGCTGGGTTCATTCATCAAATAGCAAGCGGGGATGATTGACAGATGCGTAAGGCCTATCATTAAAAAGAGACTGAAAATCGACACCAATAAAGAATCCCGCTCGATCCCCCTTCCACTCCCGCGGCCCGCCGCCTGACTGATTTCATAAGTGAGGACACTAGTACAGTAGTCACGGTACTTCTGACTCCTGAAGGTAAACGGCCTTGGGTGGATGTGGAAAGTTGAAATATTGTATTGAGTTAACTTAATCCTCTGGATTCGATGATCACACGGGAGTGATCGCATGGATTATCTTAAAATACTCCTGTTATTCATGGTCACTCAGATAAGAGAAAGACATCATTCAGCCATGCAAATTATAAAATGCTCAAGTTATGCTGAACAATAAATCTTAATAAATTTTAAATTGCTATGGCTTAGTGATTGTGAATGTGATTTGTGGATTACTGATAAGCTCGCATCTGGAGAAACATGCGTTTATTTATTCATTCTCAGTGTTGAGAAACGTAGCCTGCATGTTACGTTATTGTGTTAATAATAACTAAAGTACCTAATTATGTTACATATTTATTTTGTATGAAAACTAGCGCGTTAGTTACTTATGAATTAAAAAGTACCGTTGTATCAGTGATGCGCAAGCTCTCTCTCACAAACACAGAGCACACAGAGAGAGAGGATAATTGTAAAATGAAAATTTACGGGCTATGTTAAAATTTTGTTCTTGCTTGTGTTTTTTTCTGTCTAAGTGTTAGAAAGCATTTTTAAATGACGGGTGTTTTACTGTTAACACAGCCCTCATTATATGTTGGATTCGTCTAACTTATACTTGATATTCATTTTAGAATAAGTGATTTGTTTTGCTATTATTGGACTGTCTATTCATTGTCAACTGTTTTCTATATATATATGTTTGTATTGGCTAACATTTATTCAGCTAATGCGTGTCCTGTTTAAAATGTGCAATGTTCAAATGCAAAGACAGCACGTCACAAATGGAAGCCCTTTTTTCTGTGGAATTTAGTATCATATTTGGATATTGGAATAATAAATTAAGTAGCCTATCTTAAATGTACACACAATGTTCCTATGTTGTTGTTTTATTTACTGTTTTCTAGGGGTTTCTTAATTTTAGACTAGTTGACCAGCACACATTATATGCATTGCAATATAATTTTACTTTTTACTTCTTAGTACTTTTTATGTACTAAATCATCATCGGAGGCTGACAAGCTGCTCTTACTCTCAGACAGGTGTTGTTGTTGTGCGCACTAGGGAATGTAAATGCGCCATACGTCATTGCGTCACTATATATCATTGATATCGCGATATGACACTTTTTTATCATGTAAAAAAAATATACCAGTATTATCGTGGACGGTACGATATGGCACACCCCTAGTGGCACATACTTAACACAATAATTTATAGACTGTCATAGTGAGGCATAGTGAGGAATGTAAGATTGTTCATTTAAATTCTAGTTGGTGTGTGGCAGCTTTGGAATTCAGAAGGCCTGTTTAGTTTAAATATATCAGTTTTCCTTTTCTCTAAGCTGAATGCTTACCTAAGTGCCTTGAGTGTGTTGTAAGGGTGGAGTGCTCTTTATTTCTTTAAAAGAGTAAACCTCTTTAGGCATTTTCTTTAGTTTCAAATTTTCTCACTTATATTTTAGTTGCAATATTGACTGTTTTTGTTCTATTTCAGAAGCGAAAATAGTTCTGAAAATAGTTCAAACAAAGATCACCGCAAATTCAGAACCATAGCGCATCTCACAGCAACCCTCAGCCGTATTTCATTACTGCATGATTCAGTGTTTTGAACAAATTGGCAAAAATTCAATGACCCATTCATAAACAACTGCCTCATTCTTGAATGAATCAGCCGTTTGAATGAATGACTCGCTCATTAAGACGGTCACTTGCCACCAACTACTGGCGGTTTAGTTTCATGTTTAAAAGTTTTTTTTCCTGACATTTTTTTGCATTTTCTAAAATTATTGGTAACAGCCCTATAGTGTATGTTTCTAATTGAATTTATTGATCAAATTTAAGAATTTGAAAGATGAAGCATACATTTAAGAAGGTTAAGGGGAATCCCCTCAGTGTAAATATCACAAATATGAAGATTTTAATATGTAAAAGCTGACAAAACACTGATAAGAAAATTGCTTCAGAGTAAATTATATTTACACCAAATAAAAGTAACACAGTTAAGCACATGACAAGGCTTAATGTCGAGCCCTGTATAAACATTGTTTGCATAGTATATTCTTTTTTAGTATATTATTCTGGTGCTCCTAATTTAGGAATCACAATTTAGGACCACACTTGTGGTGTTTGCGGTCAAAAGACACCTGAAAACGAAATGTATTTTGAGAGAATTTGATGGGACTAATTAATATTTATGCATTAATTATGGTCCGTTTTTCCCATTGAAATAATAATAATAATAAAAATCTAGTTTTTTTTTATTGTTTTTCAAATAATGCAGTATTTCAGATTAATTTAGAGACTAGGCCTTTGAAATCTAATTTTTGAAGGCAGATTACCGCCATCTGGTGAGAGAAAAGAAAGAAAAACATGTATCTATGGTGTAACCACTAGATGCCTGTATACTACTTTTAGTCAAGGTTTATTTAAAGTGTAACTCAACCCCTGGTCAGAGCTTAACTCCACCCACTGGCAATATTTGAAAAATGCAGGAAAAGTGGGCAGAGCCCAGTGAAGAAAGAGGGGAAGAACTAAGGGCGGGGCTGAGCGGGGGGCGTGCACCTGACGGATTGATTGACAGCTCTGAATTGTCTGAGAACACAAGGCCAGAGCCTTATCAATTCGAGGCGCTGGCTCAAACTGCGGTCTTAACTCCCGATGCCGACGATGCTAGCGAAGGGCGTGGTGAGTTCGTGTCAGGAGCGTGGGTAGTGAGCCGATGGCATGCGGGGAAACAACTTCAAATAGGAAAATTCAACTGTAGTAGCCACCGTTCAACTTGAGGAGGGCAGCACTCAGGCGTTTTTACACCATATATTGTAGAATTAAAACACTTTATGCCCAAATGTCAAAACATTTACTCGAATCAATGAACAGCACTAATAAAGCCCCAGTCTTACAGATCATTTACTAAAAAAAGTTGTTTTAGGGTTTAGTTACCCTATAAAAAATTCAGTGTCAATGTCAATGCTCGAGTTCATGTGTAGAGCCCCTGGTGATACTCCGAGCACAGTTTTATGTTGTGTCGAGCCTTCTTATTGTTTTAAAAATAGCGATTTTGATGCTATCATAGAAGTGCCCCATGCACTCCCACTAAAACGAAAATACGGTCAATCTTAAAAGTGGCGTTTCCATTCTAATTATACTTTTACACAAAAGTTTGACTCGGGTAGATTAACAAAAAGAGCCTAGGTTAAATTTTGGCAAGAGTTACCCTTGAATATGGCACAGCCCTACCTAAGATATTTTTCGCCAGCCGCCACTGGCATTGACTATGTACAGCGGAACAAGCTGTAAGCTGTCAGTCAGTAACTTGTGTGCTTGTGATGCTCAGTGGTTGCTCTAATGGTTTGTCAGAGCTGCGCGCTTTTATTGATTTGCGCAGTTTTATTCTTACACTTTAATTGTATGTGTAACTCCTACCTTAAAGGTGCAGTAGGTGATTCTCTGCAGAAACATTTTTTATTATGCTGGTTGAAAGTCTCCTCATATCCTGACAGCAATCACTCTGTTAAGCGGTCCAAATGTATTTTTATAAATAAATGTCATCTGTGGAAGGCGTAGGACCATATAATGTTCGTTCAATCGTTGCGTTCGGTCCGAACGGTCCTATAGCATGTGTTCCCTGTCGGTCTTTAAGTAAGTTTTGCTTACTGTTTTGCTTATAAGTTTTGCTAGCTAAGCAAACCAAAAACTTGCTGCATCTAATTCCGTTTTTGTTTACGGTTTGGTATTGTAGTACTGTTACTAACTGTACTATAAAGTTTTCTCACCGGTGAATGACACATGATGTACTGCAGTAACGTTGTCTCTGGTCTTCTGGGCTGTGCTCATTCATTCTTTCAGGAGGTGTGGCTTTGGACAGTGATTTGTAGGGACGGGACGTACGCTTTTAGTGCTATCAGGCTAAAGTTAGCATTTTCCCAGATGTTCAACTGCACCTTTAATATAACAAGCTGTGTTACTTAGGGATGGCCCAATACCGATACTGGCATCGGGGATTGGGCCGATACTGTCCTCATATACTCGTACTCGTACTCATAAAAATTTGCCGATACCATGCACCGATACCACGTACATTTTGCGAGCACATCCTTTTAAAAAGACATCAGTGGAAAGTTTGTTCAGTCGGATGTCAATGGCAAAGAAAATAAAACGAGGCATGTAGCTTATCGGGGTTCAAGCAATTAAGGCCTTTAAGGCCTTTAAGCACAAAAGCATCAAAAGTTATTAACGTTAACTGACAAGAGAGAGAGAGAGCGAGCAAGCGCACTTTTGTTGAATGCTCTTGATTGCTGATCGTTCACTCAGCACGTTATTTGGATGAAAACTAAATCGTATATGTAAGTAAAGTAAAACATGAACTGTTACCTGATTTAATTATAACGAATGGTTACCTACATTATTACAGGACGTGTGCAGGTCAAGAAGTTCCATGAACGCAAACATCCAAAGCGTGCGCCCCGCAAACCAGCGTCTCAGCGCGCCAATACTGAATTAAATTGTCTTTCACGTCTTGCGCTTGTACGGACGAATACACACAAAATTATGTAATAATGCCCATCTTGGCGAGTATCCTATAGTAAACAAAGTCGGTTATATCTCAAATGAACGTAGCCATGTTCAAATGCGGTCCGTGCGTTCGGTCTTAAGGCCATCCTTAAAAATATTCTTGTTTGCCGTAACCCGACCGACCCTGTCAATTTAGTACCGACCCAATTATTTATTTATTTCCCCTTTTAGTCCGACCGACTTGCCGGTTGTAAACTTGCGTTAAGACCGACCAATTTTTTTTTTAACTCTTCAAACAACTAATACAAATGCAATAAAATAATATTAGTTATTAAGTATTGTGAATATAAATTGCTTAGACATACATACAAACATAAGCTACGTTCTTTCTTTTAAATAAAAACTTGTGGCGCGTCATTATGTTTACACCAGGTTTACGCATGTCACACTACGGCCTGCAGGCTAAGATCGCTCCGTTTCATTCACTGTCAATGGTTCGCGCTTGGTAATGATGGCTGCGGCTTTACTCTAAAGATTATTTCATTTTTATGTTGTTGAATATGGTTTATTAAAAAATAAACATGTGAAAGCGTGTTATATAGGCTACATGTCATGTTTTAGTCAGTAATGACGACGCTACTGCAACACGCATCGCCGCAGATGAGAAGCTAAGCATCAACGTGCTATCGCAAATCAAAGTGAAAGTAAGTCGCAGACGCTTAACACACGATCATCTTTATTAAATGTAAAGAAACGAAATGATCTTACCAGGGCTGTTTCCGCTTTCTCTTATTGCGGGCTTTGATTCAGAAATTTTAGCTGTTGACCAATAAAATAATAACTGTTGCTTTCGGTGCACTGCATTAAATCTGCATATAGCGGGAATTGAAGATCGGTTATATCCGCAAAAAAACAACAACACACATCTATGTAACCAGGTGTAAATAATTGAATCGTTTTGATCAATCAGATTGCAATCCGATCTGAGAAAACGCAAAGTGGCCTGGTGTAAACAGCCCCTAGACATCGGTGAAAAATGTTCTCTCAAGACCCCCCCGACCCCGATTTTTTTTTATTATTAAAAAAGTATACTTTTTTATATTATTTTTTATATATATAAAAAAATAAAGACCTACCTACCGACCCTTTTTTTCTTTTTTTTTGCTGTTACTGCAAACCAAAATATTTTTAAGGATGGCCTAAAGGGGCAGCAGTTTGATAAACCTGCTTCTGTGTTTTAAAGTTAATCAAACAAGGGACAAAGAAATACTCACTGCTCTTGACTAAATAGGCTACCCTTTTCAACTTTACAAAAATATCTATCTATATATAATTTATACAGTAATGAATATGCTTTTTTTCACATTTGATTACTTTATTCAAATTTCTGTACCTGTTAGATCAACCCGAAAAACTCTAAACACTGTTTATTTCATTTGTATTCTTTCTTTGTTCTATTGTATTTGTTTGTCCTATTTGTAATTCGATTGTTTGTTCTTATTTTGTTACTGACTGCTTACTTGTTTTAAATTCACATTAATTAGGCTGGTGGTTTTTGTAGTATCAAAATTGGATTAAATAATTGATATTTCACTAGTTTTGACAACCATTTGAACCGCTGACCCGATCCTCAGCACTGAGCCCTGCTGAAGCAGCTCTAAATATGTGCTGTGTCTATTAAATGAAAGATAAAATATGATAGAGCAATAGAATGAACAGTGACAGTAACAGAAGCTCATACAATGCATTTTAGCAGGCTTAATTAAGCATGAAAATAACTGAAAGAAATATATATTTGATGAACAAATTAAGCCAACTAGTATGATTTATATTCTTTTGTTTTAACTACTAATACATTTAAAAATTACAAATGCAGTGAAAATTCAGGGATCGGTTATGGTATCGGTATCGGCGAGTACCAAAAATGAAAGTATCGGTATCGGTATCGGACTCGTTCTGCAAAAAGTGGTATCGGGACATCCCTAGTGTTACTATGAGGAATGATTACCTCAAAATGTAGATCTGTATGCAGGTACGAGGTACTTTATCTGAATGAAATACATACATCTCTCTAATTTTTTTCTCAAGTGCCAGCGATTAACCCTCAGCATGCCAGTGTTGGCAAATGTGCCATAAGTTGCTGACCCCTGCTCTAGCGCATCTCCTAATCAACATCAGCTGAGTCGGACGACGTATTGCACCCTATGAACACTATCACTTGAGAATAAGGTCTCTAGTGTTCCACTAACCTGCTGTGGAGCAGCAAACAAACAATGAAATGCATTTGTAATGCATTAATCACGGCAAGGAGGACCTCATGTCAATCACAGAGAATCCCCACAACAAAAAGAGTACAACATGGTGCATGGCAAAGGTCACATTATTTATTGCATCATTTTTTTCTAATGTGATTGGTTATTCATATTTGTAATTCAGCAAACCCTTCTCTGTTACTAGGTTAAAGCAAATATGGATTTCTTGATTACTTCAGCTTGTTACTCAAGTCATGATGTTATATATTTAGACAGACATCTAGTCTTGTCCATCTGCATCCGTTATTTCAACACACACTAACTAATTGTTGGGGACATTTAGTTTTCAAAAGCATATAAATGTTAATCCTGCAAGAAAAAGGAATGTTAGTTATGATTAATTCAGCTGAAGAATAGCTGATAGACTGTCAATTCATTAAATGATCAGCTGTGTAGTGAAGCCTCTCCTTCATTGACATCCATTTAAAAAAACGGCCTCTGGTCTCCTTCCCTGTGCACTATGTAGCTTTACGCTTTTTTTTTTTTTTTTTTGCTAACCTTGGAGGCTTGTCTTAAAGTGGCTTTGTTACTAGTAATCCTGAAGACCTTAATTAGCCTTTTCAGGTGTGTTTGATTAGGGTTGGAGCTAAACTCTGCAGGAAAGTGGGGCTAAATCCGAAATTGCCCCCATACCCTTAAATAGGGCATTATTTGAAGGGGCTGCCATTTGTTGTGGTGTCTGAAACCATAGTGGACATTTATAGAGTGCACTCATTCTATCCCATGTAATGAGTTAGCTCAAAGGGGAAATATTAATAATAACTCATAAATATAGCTAAATTAATATAACAATCAATTAATCAGTTCGTCCAACGAACTCTTTTGATTATTCATTTATTCTAAGAAAAGCGTATCTTTCATGGCCACCGAAAAAATAATTATGTCTTAGCATGTACGGCGCTTATAGCCTGTAACAAGATCAAGATCGTAAAATAGACTTTGTTGCAAGCAGAGAATCAGAACCAAATACATATTGTGCACAAGTTTTATTAACTAAATCACAAACATAACTAAACTAAACAAACATACATACATACATACATACATGCATAGGTAAAATGGTGAGTGATAGAACCGGAAGCAGGAAATGGAACTATGGAAAAGATCAATTTAACTATGAAAAGAACCATCAGCTTATCATTTTCAGAGCACCTCATTAAATTGATACTTGCATGGTCTGTGCAGTGGACACAATTCTTGAAGCGGTTGAAAATTGAAGTCGTTGATGGGTCCGTGAGTGTAAAATGTTACTGTACAAGTTGCAATTGTTTTCTTCTCCGCTGGATGGAGAAGATATGATGAACTTGCATGGTTATTTCAACGCTGTTCTCATGGCTGGAGGGCAGATTGTGGCCTGCCGACCCTGGGCCGAAGAGAGCACGCAGGGCAAATGATGGGAGTTGCGATGGACTTCTTCTGCATTGAATGAAGACGCTGAACTCCTGAGGTTGTCCTTGATGCTGTTGTGGTTGAGAGAGTCCTCTCTCTCCTGAGTGAGCACATGGCTGGTTGTGAGTCGAGGCCTGCTGCCCTGGGGCCTGTTGATGCCACGCTGGACAGCACGGCACCCTGAACGTACCGAGAAGGCCAAGAGAGTTGATCGTTGCCCATTCAATGATGGTAAGGTTGCAGTTTTCTTCTGAG
Source organism: Scardinius erythrophthalmus (assembly GCF_964197995.2). Lineage (NCBI taxonomy): Eukaryota > Metazoa > Chordata > Actinopteri > Cypriniformes > Leuciscidae > Scardinius > Scardinius erythrophthalmus. Next base: position 23,808,741 of record NC_138222.1, read on the forward strand.
TTGGATTGAAGAAAATACAGTCTGACTCCTTTGGGAGAGTGAAAGCATAGCAGGCGGTGGTCACAGCCTTGTGGGGGGTCCCCACAGACATCAACACGAAGAAGCAGCAGTAGAGAGGAGGGTTACTGTGAATTTGTCTCTAATAAAGCCTGAGAAAGGCCCCACCTCTCTGGGTTTGCTTGACCAATGAGAAGGGTGGAATTTCCAAGCGGGAAAATTCCTCTGTGGTTGATTTATGAATCTTTGTTCTAAGCGTGCTCATTTGCATGTGCAGCTAGATTGGGTTCTGATGACGAAACTAAGAAAGATTCTTGTAATACTAATATGTTGCGCAGCTATCGGCATATCATGTACACAATCATTCCGATCTTCAAAGCACCAATTTGTAGAGACCAAACATGGTATAGGTGAGGTTACATTGACCGTTGGTTCTACAGGGTGGGCCATTTATATGGATACACCGTAATAACATGGGAATGGTTGGTGATATTAAAGTCCTGTTTGTGGCACATTAGTATATGTGAGGGGGCAAACTCCTCAAGATGGGTGGTGACCATGGTGGCCATTTAGAAGTCGGCCATCTTGGATACAACTTTTGTTTTTTCAATAGGAAGAGGGCCATGTGACACATCAAACTTATTGGTAATGTCACAAGAAAAACAATGGTGTGCTTGGTTTCAACGTAACTTTATTCGTTCATGAGTTATTTACAAGTTTCTGACCACTTATAAAATGTGTTCAATGTGCTGCCCATTGTGTTGGATTGTCAATGCAACCCTGTTCTCCCACTCTTCACACACTGATAGCAACACCGCAGGAGAAATGCCAGCACAGGCATCCAGTATCCGTAGTTTAAGGTGCTGCACATCTCGTATCTTCACACCATAGACAATTGCCTTCAGATGACCCCAAAGATAAAAGTCTAAGGGGGTCAGATCGGGAGACCTTGGGGGCCATTCAGTGTGTGAAGAGTGGGAGAACAGGGTTGCATTGACAATCCAACACAATGGGCAGCACATTGAACACATTTTATAAGTGGTCAGAAACTTGTAAATAACTCATGAACGAATAAAGTTGCGTTGAAACCAAGCACACCATTGTTTTTCTTTTGACATTACCAATAAGTTTGATGTGTCACATGGCCCTCTTCCTTTTGAAAAAACAAAAGTTGTATCCAAGATGGCCGACTTCTAAATGGCCACCATGGTCACCACCCATCTTGAGGAGTTTGCCCCCTCACATATACTAATGTGCCACAAACAGGACTTTAATATCACCAACCATTCCCATGTTATTACGGTGTATCTATATAAATGGCCCACCCTGTATAATAAAATACATAGTATCAAAGAGGTAATAGTATCAAAAGATAATGGTATTAAAAGACACAACACAAGACAGTAAATCATTCACAAAATGTTCTGGCATGCATGTTAATTTCATGTACAGACGGTTCACTAATCTGACTGGGCTGTTGTAGTCTGACAGATATGTCTAGTAAAGGGAAGTTTGAGGTCATGGAGTCCATTGTGTTTTGCTGGATCAAGTCCATACCAGCTTTATTATTGATTGAGAGCAGCTAATGGGATAAGAACCTTATGTCAGTTCAGCCATACACACACATATGCTGAAACACTGACTCTGTTTTGATATAGCTGCCCCACAAACTTAGGTGTGAGAAGCTAGACCGACATTGAGGTCTAGTGTCCCTCCCTGTCTGACATCCTGTTTTTAACTATCAACGGACAAACTCAAGTGTGAGGAGGAACTCAGAATTAACATTTTGACACTGTATGCCTGCGGAAGGAAATAAGACTGTGTTTGTGTGTGTGTGTGTGTGAGAAAGATACTGTACAGTTGGCTGAGATTGTGCCTGTTTGTATCTTGGTCATGTTCTGTATAAAGTGAACTTATTCAGACCATTTAATTTATTGGAATTGATTTGATTGCTTGAAATTAAATTGATTTGCCATTTTTTTCAATGTTGACAGGAAAGGGGCATTTGAACTCAAATAGATTTTTGGTCCTGTTTAATCGCTATCAGTGTGAACACTTGCGATCATCTTTTCTTCCCTATTGTGAATTTATGACATCAAAGTAAACATGACTTCCCGAACAAGAAAAAATGTAGGATGTGACTTGATTTTGTCCATCGGGAATTGATTGGATCGTTGGATCATTGTCGTTTGCTAATTTCTGTGTCTCATGTGAGTGACAGGTTGATGGAGGGGAGGGATTACTGCCTAGTTTTTTGCGATAGTGTTATCAAGACAGAGATGTCATTGTGAGGGGGAGGGGAAGTCAATGTTTTTTATTCAGTTCGCCTGTCCATTTAGTCTTAATAGTTAATGGTAAACAAACTTGGGTAACACTTTATTTAACAGTGTCCTTGTTACATATGTTACATGTACTTACCATAGTAATAACAGTAGCCTACATTATGCATAATTACATGCAAATAACCCTCAACCAAACCCTAATCCTACCCTAGCCCTATATTAAGTACATGTAGTTAATTATTTTTACTCAGTACTTAAATATATAATTACACTGTAACAATGACACCTTAAAATAAAGTGTAACCCAAACTTGGCTTGCTGTCCACGAAGGAGGCTCGAACCCAAGGTTCGGCTTGAGATCCGAGTTAAACCCCCCATAACAGTTCTGCGCAGAGGAAGAATAAGAGAAATAGAGAGATGCCGGAAGAATTGTTGCTGGGGCGACACAGTGAGTGCTGTTTACTGTATATATGCTCGTAATGATGATTGACAGGACTGAATGTTTAGGCTCCTCCCGAATCTACGCTTGGAACTACATTTAAAGATAACGAGGGCACATAAAATAAAATAAAAATAATAATGACGTGCAGTTCTCTAATAAATAATTTATAATAAACACGGCAACATTCCAATGAATAATTTATAATAAACACGGCAACATTCCATTAAAAAAATAAGAAGTCAATTTTGATTTCATGGTAACTAAGAATACATGGTTTTGAAATATAATTTTTTTTTTTACCCTCTGGGTCTAAGGTGTTTTTGGGGTCCTTGAGATGTTTTGACATGCCCTGACATTTGTGCTTTTTTCAGTTGCTTATAAACATATTAATGGCAAAGGTGTAATTACACTCTATTTAGCACAAACAGGGCTACCATAATATGTGAGCAACATGTATACGTACATATTTGTATTTTTGAGACTGAGAATAATGTTTATGCATGGTTATTGAAAAAACTAAAAATTAAAGTTTCTGAAAAAAAGACACAAAACACATGCTAAATATGTGTCCACAAGACTTTTGACTAATGGATGTTGTCGCCTAGAGTTTTTGCTTCAAAATGATCTGAAAATCATCCTGCCTAATCATTCACATAAAACAATACATTGATTTAAATTTTGTAAGACACTTTCTGTTTAGAAAGGCAATATGCGTTGGGGCGTGAATTATCATGAATAATGTTCTGATTCACACCTGAGAAGACAATAACCTAATAATGAGCTGCATAATGAGCCTTTCATTCAGGTGTGTCACTGGGTACCACAAGAAAGAATGTGAGGACTTATTTTGTATGCTTGCAAATTGTATAATGTCCAAGGTAAACATTTCTAGTAACTATGCAGTTAATTCTCATACTGTATTTTCAGAAAGTTTTGGAATATATCCTCTCCCCAAACGTGTCACTAATAAAAAAACAATAATAAATAATTTAATGAGAAGACTTATATTGACCTATTAAGATGTTGCTTACATCTACCTAGTAAATATAATATTAATATTTAGTAAAATAATATTTTTTTGCTGTTTTATTAAAAAGTTTTCACATGTAAATCAACAACAATTACAATTTTAACAATATTTCAAGTGTAATCTTTCTTTTTAAAAATTATGCATTTTATCATACGTATTTCAAAGTAAAGGATTCATTAGTTTGAATATTGGAAAAAACACTATAATAACATTTTAGTTGATAATTCAGTATACCTTTATTTTTGACAAAACATCACATACTATATATTTAACATATGAGCAGAAATTGGTGAACAAAAGCTTATTTGATGTGACAGTAGTCTTTTTTACAGTAAAAACTTTATAATCTATTTTAAACTAATCAACAAAATCTTGTCTAAACATTCATATTTCGTCTGTAACATTGTTTTTATGATATATTAGCATGTGCACATGTCAATTTGCAGTTTAATACGTTGCTTATACAAATACATTTTATTTCAACATATTTCAGTCGATTTCAGTATAGCAGTATAGTTTGGTAAAAGCTAAACTAGTAGATGTGTTTATGTAAAAATATCATGTTTACTAATGTAAGTGGGAGTGTGAATGAACGGCACAGATGCGCGCTGTTGTTTACTACAGCTGTGTCGTTCATTCATTAACACACAGACACGCGATTCATATTTAAACAGTCTTTTTGCGGTTTACAGACACTATTGCATATGGCGATTAGAACAAAGCACTTAAGAATAAAGAACTTACTATTCACAGTCCTCAGCTGGATCTGTTGCTCCTCAAAGTGAAACTAAACCAGCACTTCTGAGGTAAATTTCCCAGGATTATTCCTCACAGTGAAGCGAGACAACGTAAAGTGCATGAGTCTGATTAAACGTGATGTGTTTTATCAAGCTAATGTGGGCATTGACACGTTTGCATGGATCGTCACAGATCATTTGCGTTTGAATAGCGCGCGCTCCCCGTGGGCGTGATCACATTAGCACTTAATGAGCTATATTGAGCTGAGATGAGAACGACTGACATTTTTCTCTTTTCATATAGATTAAATAAACAGAGAATATTTGTTTTTTATATAAATTACTTCATTTTAAAGAAGAGAAGCCACGCTTTATAAAGATATATCACTCGTTCCTGTATGACAAGTATTCGCTGAGTTACAGTTCATTTTCGGACGCGTTTCAGAATGGACTTCACTGACAGAGAGAAGGCAGAACTTGCATCATGTTTGTTTTTCTTTATTTGGCAAAAAGCACAACACTTTGTTTTAATTGTGAGTATACACAAAAAAATAGACACTTAACAGGATCGAATGATGTATAACACTTATATATATTGCACTGATAAGAAAAAAAGCGAGCTAGTATCGACAGGGATACTGCCGACCTCTGGGGTTAAGTGCTTATCAGTTTTCAAGTTCTTTATTCAAAATGTTCAGATGATGATGAATCTAGAGCCATCTTTTTTAAAATCTCTCACTAGCCTACATAGTAAAACCTACATAATGCACTAGCCTACATAGTAAAACCACACAGCTCATTATATGAGGAACCAGGGAATGAGAACAAGTTCGCGAATTCAGAAATATATTAGACACTGAGACGCTTTGGAGGTGACACATAAACATCTTTGTTTCAGACAAGCATATATTAATTTTGTCTTATATATTTTTGTCTGTTTTAGGCTGTTTTTCTTTATTGTGACAGAATAACCTCTCAGGTTCATGGTTGTTTGTCATGTTTAATTTTTGTGTTCAAACTTTGTAATTATTTAAGTTACAAGCCTAAACTCCTCTGCACCATTTCCATATTGAATTATGGTTAAAGGAATATCAAAATGAGAGCAGTTCCTTTCTCAATTCACTCTCACTGCATGGACAAGAATATCATGAACATTCTGCCCAGCATGTCTTTACGGGTTTGGAATAACATCAGGGCGAATAAATGATGACAGTATTTTTAATTTCCAATATATAGATGGAAAAATTTGTGGGATGAAAAACCATCTGTGCAGCACTCCATCAAATAAATCTCAGTGGCTAAATGGAGGCCACTCCTGTGTAAAATTCATACGAAAACCCTTTTCTTTTGATTGGAAAAAAAAACAGCTACCTCTCATCACCAGGCTAACACATAAAGTAGGAAACCATAATAACCATACTTATAGTAAAGCATCATTGTGTATTATTATTTTTTTAGGTAAAACTTACCATATGCATATATTACTTGTAATGCATGCACTCCTTAAAGGGATAGTTCACTCAAAAATGAAAATTCTGTGATCATTTACTTACCCTTATGTTGTTCCAAACCTGTATGGGTTTCTTTCTTCCGCTAAACACAAAAGAAGATATTTTGAAGAATCTAGGAAACCAGACAGTTGACGGTAGCCACTGACTTCCATACTATTTTTTTCCCCACTATGGAAGTCAGTGGCTACCGTCAACTTTTTGATTACCAACATTTTTCAAAATATCTTCTTTTTAGCTCAACAGAAGAACAACAACAGCAACAAAAAAGTTAGGAACAAAATAAGGGTGAGTAAATGGCATTTTTGGGTGAACTAACCCTTTAAGACCCCATTAAATATTTTGACGAGCGTAGTGTTGACATTACCTAGAAATTAGGGTGGGCCATGCCAAAGGACTTGGAAGAGAAGATTACTCTGGAAGTTTGGATAACAATACTTGCATTTTTCCCATGACAGATGCTGCATATAAATCTCAGTTCATCACCCCTGAGTAAATCAACCCTGTTTTTTTTTTTTTTATACCCTGGCCTGTGCTGGAGAACTGTAGCTATTGTTGCTGTTATCATGACGAATGCTCTCGTAACCACAATCTGGAGTCTTTTTGCAGTATGTGGTTAAACTCTTGAGCTGAAGAGATTTCAATTGCTCTCTCCAGTGACTACATTACCATAACATTAAAGTTTATGTATATTCAATGAACACACTCTGAGACTGTTGGAGCCACTGGATACTTGACCTCTGATTTTATGGTACAGCAGTTTAAGTGAATAATCTGCAAAAAGTGGAATGCATCTTTAATGCATAACAAATATGCTTCAGTATGGCTAGTGTATTGCTTTATCTTTTTCCAATTTTAAAATGGAACAAAATAGATCAGGGAGTCTTAGAAATGCATTTTCTGTTACATCACCTCAAAGCTGGTCTTTGAGAGCTGTGGTGCAGTGGACTGTGCACACATGCTCAGTTTTTTCTTGTGCAAATATTTTGTGATGGTCTTTTTCCCAGCTGCCATTTTAATCTTTAGCAGGCCAGGTAGGCATTTATTTCTGTGGTATATTCTCTAGATATAAACAGAAAATGCATGATTATTATATATTATTATCAAGCATATGTTATCAACTCCACTTCACTAGGTTAAAATAGGTTCAGTGCAGCATTGCAGGATTTCTCGTTTGTAAGTATGGTTTGATTGATACCAAAATTTTGGCTTCAGTATGTTACTAAGCTCTAGTACTTTAACTGTTATTGTAGGCAACAAATAAACCGCCTTAGAGTTCTGTTGACATGAAACTGAAAATTTTATTAACAACCCTGCATAAAACCTTACCATTAAACATATAGGCTGCTTCAACTTCCAAACAAGATATTGTGGGTGAACATTTTTTAGATGAACTGTTTCTTTGAAACATCATGTGGAGTTTCTGTGTATATTTACTCAAAGTAATGCCATATTTTCAGTGAGTTGAAGGCAAGATATTGTTTATGTTTTCTGGCATTTCTATCACTTACTTGGCTTGTTGCATGTCATACTGTCTAAATGCTGAACTGTCATCAGGTACAAAAATGTGTTCAGTTCCGGTATTAAACCATTTACTGTGCAAACCTAGTCCAAAAAATAAGATTTTATATTTCTTTTACATATGGAAAAGACAATGTCTTTCACTTTGTTGAAGTCATGGTTTCACCACTAGCTAGCTAGAAGATACAACATGTCTAGACTGTCTCGGTGTCTGTCTCTATCTCCCCCTAAACTTCTTCATCTCAACTACTCTTTTTCTCATATATTCCATGCCTCTTTTTCTCCCCCTCTCAGTCTGCAACCCTGTTTTTATTCATTTCAGAAGTGACAGATTTAGCGATGTGGTTTGGGAGAGTCATGGGAGCAGAAGGGTCCTGCCGTACCACCCATGCCCATCTCTCTTTCTCCAACTCACCCCTCCTTTGGGTCTGTAGTGTTGCCATGGTAATTGCATGGCGTGATTAGGGTAACATGCTGATGTGAAAAGCAGGACTTATGTTAATGTCACTCAGGCTGTTGTTTGGTAAGATAAAGTGTGAGTGGGTGTGAGTGTGTGGAATTTTGGGATATATTGCCAGTTGTTAGGAAGCTCACAGCAAAATAGGTCTGTAGATTAGCCCCATGTGGCTGGACTGGCCTCGACAACAGACAGAATTAATCTTTTTTTATTTATTTGTGAATTGTGCTGAAAGGCTTAGCTCTCTGTGTGTGCACCAACCATCTGTTGCCATTGCACATTTTCTCATTTTCAGTTTCATCTTGTACATTTTCAATTATGCTAACTCATTCATCACGCCGCAGCGAAATATTCATAAACTAGCAATTCATAATCTCTTTTCTTACACTTAAATTTATTCATTTAGGAGATACTTTTATCCAAAGTGACTGCAAATAAGCAATACAACAAAGCGATTCATCCTAAAGAGGCAGTAACTTGAGAGGTCCATTAGGATTCAAAAGATCCTCTTAGAAAAAATAAGTAGGAAAAATCTGTATCGTTTCTTGAAATTGCAAGTCAAGTCAAGTCAAGTGTATTTGTATAGCGCTTTTCACAATACAGATTGTATCAAAGCAGCTTCACAGTATTCAATTAAAATAATACAACAAGGTTTGTTTCTAATGGAATTTATTGATTGATAAAATTTAAATTAAATATCCCCAAAATATCCCCAACTGAGCAAGCCAAAGGCAACAGTGGCAGTAGTTAATACGGGACTTTATAGGTAACCAATGTAGTGATATTAAAATCTGTGTTATATGATCATATTTTCTTGATCTAGTAAGAACTCTAGCGGCTGCATTTTGGACTAACTGTAGCTTGTTTATTGAGGATGCAGGACAACCAGCTAATAAAGCATTACAGTAATCTAGTCTCGAGGTCATGAATGCATGAACTAACTTTTCTGCATCAGAAACTGATAGCATATTACGTAGCTTAGCAATGTTTCTAAGGTGGAAGAATGCTGTTTTTGTAACATATGAAATATGATTTTCAAAAGACAGGTTGCAATCTAATATAACACCCAGGTCTTTTACTGTAGAGGATAAAGTAACAGGACATCCTACTATGTTAAAGTTGTATTGTGAGAGGTTTTGTGGGTGGTTTTTTTAACCAATAAGTAGTACCTCTGTCTTGTCTGGATTTAATAAAAGAAAATTACGCGTCATCCAATCTTTTATATCTTTAACACACTCTGTCAGTTTAGATAATTCAGCGTTTTCATTCGGCCGTGATGAAATATATATTTGAGTATCATCAGCATAACAATGGAAACTAATTCCATGTTTCCTTATAATGTTTCCAAGTGGCAACATATATATTGAGAATAATAGAGGGCCTAACACAGATCCTTGCGGCACTCCATAGTTTACTGGAGTTATGATCGATTATGATCGACAGCAAGTGACTTAGGGAAAATCATTCCACCAGCACAGAACAGTGAAAGTGAAATTCCCCTTAACCCTCTGGGGTCTGAGGGGTTTTCTGGCCCTGGAGGTGTTCTCATGGCTGAAGTCTGATTACACTGTATTCAGCACAAACTCTGCTACAATAGTATGTCAGCAGCATGTATGTAAAAGTTAGCAGTTTTGAGATAATGACATTAATGCGTGGTTTGTGAAAATACAAAAAAAAATTGTCACTGAAATACGGTCATGAAACCCATACTGATTATTTCTTCATAAGACTTTTGAAAATTGTATCACGTAGCCTAGAATATTTGCTCCAAAACTATGTGAAAATCATCCTGACTGCTCATTCAGATAAGACAATATATTGATTTAAAAATTGTAAGACGTGTTTTGTGTAGGAAAGCTTTATGCGAGGAGGCGTGATCACATCATTAATATGTATGGTTTTCACACCTGAGAAAGACAAAGACCCTCCCTAATGGCCCTTTTAGGAGCTATCAGGCCCTGTCATTCTGAGCAACCTTGCACAAAGAATGAGGAGATTTAAAAAAGAATGGCTTTTTGATTGTCATCACTTTTGTGTCTGTGGAGTGTTTGGTGTCACTTTTGAATCTAAATACGAGTGGCTTAAGTTATATTAGGTGAAACAGTCTCTCCCATACACATTTTCTCTAACGCACACATGCACACAGAATCCTGACAGAACTTGCCATCAGTGCAGAGTAATGAAGACAGCCTTGTAATCTTTTAGAGGCCATGTAAACACTTTATCCATGTTGTTTCATCAATCAAATATAATTTCCTCAATCCATAGGGATTCAATGTTGTTTTCATTGCTCAGTCAGGGCTGGTCTCAGATATACTTCTTAGAGATATCCTCATCTGACTTCATTAGTGGTTAGTTTCATGTTGTAGAAACAAGTTCTTTGTAAGGTCTGATTTGCTTGTTTGAATCCGCTGCATTTTGCTTCATCTATTGGTCCATTGTTTCTCAATCTGAGCCTTTCCTTATCTACCTTATTTTGAAAGCTATTTTCTGTGAATATGCGAGACTTCTGATTCATTAGGCACTGTAGCTAAATGACTAGATGAAAAACAAAGTGCAGTATATGGTAAAACTGTTTGCACTAAAAAATACTGTGTGTTTATGAATATGATAAATGAAAATAACAAATACCAGTTTGCAATATCAAGCAGCATAATGGACTGTTTTTGTATAGCTGAAATAACTGGAATCAGATGACACTGGAAGCATTGCACATTCAAGTTACAAATGGCTGCACCTGCTCTTAAATTAAAAATAAAGTGGATAAGCCCAGGTTACCGACGACTAGTTAATTCATGTATTATTCAGTTTGCAAACCTGAATATGTTCCTCTGTTCTTAGAGCTCAAAAGCCAAGGTCAAGGGTTTGATTCACAGAGAATACACATACAGTATTTTGTGTGAATGCACTATAAGCCGCTTTGAATACTGTAAATGTTCATGCGGGATTAATAGGTGAGACAAATGAGATTATTAGAGGTCAAAATCCATATAGCAGAAACGCTTATAAGGTGAGAAAGAAACAATGGAGGCAGTGGAGACGAAGGAGAGTAGATGAAACTGGAAAAAGGGGAACTGGAGGAAAAAAGGGGGATTAAAGTGTAGGATGTAGATGTAGGGCTGAAAAACAATAAGGTGCACAATAGAAAGGAAGATGTCAGACACAGAAAAACAAGATCTTAAGTGTGAGCATGAAGGATGGTGCACTAACTTAAGCCTGCAATATAAGGAAACAGAATGTGGTAAGGAGGATGATGTCAAAAACATATTTTGCCTTCAGCGAATGTGCAGAACAAAGAATATCCATAAATTCCCATTCATCCATGACAGATTAACTGTGACTCATCAGTAGGAGTCTTTTTCTGTCTCTTCTCTTAAGTCATGTAGAATCTGTGTCCTCTGCCCACATGCCAAAACATCAGAAGGACATTTCATATGAAACTTACTACAAGCATGTCTGTAAATCATTTGTAGTCAAAGGATGGAGGTTTTGTTTTTGCATTGCCCTGAGAGACAGATTAAAAAGACACATGCCCTTGAAACTAATTGGAGTTTTCTCTTGCATGTTGTTTTTATGTGCTAGTATAACATTTGAAAGACCTAATTTCTCATATTGCCCTTGTATGATTCAAGGCTAGCGACTCTCATTTTTTGTTTTTTTGTAAAACAACAGAAGCATTTCGGGCATTTAGATTTGCCTCCCTCTCAGTTTTGTCCCTTTCCAAAATGGAGAAAATGTAGCTCATTGAAATGAGATGATGGATGTGTGTAGGAGTGTGTGGGTGTGGGTGTGTGTGTACGGGAGCGTCTGGCTGGCACGGTGGTCTGTCCTCACACTCAGTTTCATCACTTAGTGTGCATTTCCCATGAGAATGTGACTATAGTGATGATTCTGTTTGTAGAGGATTTAAAAGTAAAATGTCCCTCTCTCCCTTTCTGTGCTTTTGATCCTGGTCTGTCTTTGACTCTCTCTCTTAAAAACAGGAGAGCTATTTTGAGTTTGCAGTCTTTCATTTTGCATTTACCTGTTTTAATGCAGCGATGAAAGAGCGAGGGGCTTTAGGCTTGGCTCCGTTTGTTGACTCTTTCAGTTTGATGTGTCTGTACCTGTAATGTAAATGACAATTGATGAAATTGTTACACAACAAAGAGGCATCTTTGTTAAATTTGGTACAGTAAATGCCATGCTTACCCCGAGCAGGCATTTTATGCCAGTAACTGATTTTGTTTAACCCAAATTTCTGATTTCTGAGTATCTGTCAGTATTGTCATATATTTTATACAAACTCTATACATTATCGTTCAGAAGTTTGGGGTCAGTACGATTTTTAAATGTTTTAATTGAAGTCTTTTATGCTCACCAAAACTGCATTTATTTATATAAAAAATAAAGTAAAAACAGTAATATTGTGATTTTTTTTTTGAATTTTAAGTAACCTATTTTCTATTTCTGTTTCTATTTTAATATATTTTAAAATGTAATTTATTTCTGTGATGTAGCCTAAAAGCTGAATTTTCAGCAGCCATTACTCTCTTTTTCATTGTCAAGTGATCCTTTAAAAATTATTTGTGATAAAAAATGTTTTTTTTTTTTAAATGAACATTTCATTTTAAGTTAAAAAGTAGAGCATTTATTTAAAAATTAAATCTATTGTAACATTCTAAATGTATTTACTGTCACTTTTGATCAATATAATGAATCCATGCTGCATAAAAGTATTCATTTCTTAAAAATAAGATCTTACTAAAGCTTACCAGCACTTGAATTTCAGAGCGGGATTGTGGGTTTTGCGCATCATTTCCTGCAGGTTTCGTGCTTATAAGGAGGGAAATTCCCGCAAATATTTATTCAGGTTGTTGGTTAAATGAGCAAATTAATCCACACAGATTATCAGATCAAATCAGTAATTTGAAAACTTTCTGTGAGACATAATTTCACAAACAGTGAGAGTGATTCAGCGTTACAGCGTCTTCTCTCTCTTTCAAAATGTGCACATGGCTTCACATCACCACATCGTCTGTACAAGCGAGCTGCACGCTGTGATACAAAACTTTCGCTCTTGTTTCAAGACAGAATTGTCCATTGCCAAATCGGGCCAGTGTTGCATCGTTACTAAAGTTTATCATATGCACGACTTGTCAATTTAAACATTCAGCGATTTTAAAGCATTCTGTAGTACTCGCGTGCTGTCAGAAAGTTTTCTGTATACCCAGAGTGCACACATATAAAGCCACCTCTCTAACATCTTGCGATTACCAAACAGTGCTTTTTTAACGGCTTAGGCCGGTGACACACTGGCTGCGTGGTGTGAGCGTGGCGTTTCTGTTGCGTGTCAGCAGCGTGGTGGCTGCGTGGCGTTTTCTATGTCTTTGCACACCAGAAACGTGTCTGACGCGGCGCTGCTGCTGCTAAGTGACATATGATAAGCCTCATTGGTGATATATTCGACATATGGGCAGAGAGTTGTGGAAGGCCTATACTTCATGTTAAACATAAATACAGTGAGGAAAATAAGTATTTGAACACCCTGCTATTAAGTTATCCCACTTAGAAATCATGGAGGGGTCTGAAATTGTCATCGTAGGTGCATGTCCACTGTGAGAGACATAATCTAAAAAAAAAAAATCCAGAAATCACAATGTATGATTTTTTTAACTATTTATTTGTATGACACAGCTGCAAATAAGTATTTGAACACCTGAGAAAATCAATGTTAATATTTTTATACAGTAGCCTTTGTTTGCAATTACAGAGGTCAAACGTTTCCTGTAGTTTTTCACCAGGTTTGCACACACTGCAGGAGGGATTCTGGCCCACTCCTCCACACAGATCTTCTCTAGATCAGTCAGGTTTCTGGGCTGTCGCTGAGAAACACGGAGTTTGAGCTCCCTCCAAAGATTCTCTATTGGGTTTAGGTCTGGAGACTGGCTAGGCCACGCCAGAACCTTGATATGATTCTTACAGAGCCACTCCTTGGTTATCCTGGCTGTGTGCTTCGGGTCATTGTCATGTTGGAAGACCCAGCCTCGACCCATCTTCAATGCTCTAACTGAGGGAAGGAGGTTGTTCCCCAAAATCTCGCAATACATGGCCCCGGTCATCCTCTCCTTAATACAGTGCAGTCGCCCTGTCCCATGTGCAGAAAAACACCCCCAAAGCATGATGCTACCACCCCCATGCTTCACAGTAGGGATGGTGTTCTTGGGATGGTACTCATCATTCTTCTTCCTCCAAAGACGTTTAGTGGAATTATGACCAAAAAGTTCTATTTTGGTCTCATCTGACCACATGACTTTCTCCCATGACTCCTCTGGATCATCCAAATGGTCATTGGCAAACTTAAGACGGGCCTTGACATGTGCTGGTTTAAGCAGGGGAACCTTCCGTGCCATGCATGATTTCAAACCATGACGTCTTAGTGTATTACCAACAGTAACCTTGGAAACGGTGGTCCCAGCTCTTTTCAGGTCATTGACCAGCTCCTCCCGTGTAGTTCTGGGCTGATTTCTCACCTTTCTTAGGATCATTGAGACCCCACGAGGTGAGATCTTGCATGGAGCCCCAGTACGAGGGAGATTGACAGTCATGTTTAGCTTCTTCCATTTTCTAATGATTGCTCCAACAGTGGACCTTTTTTCACCAAGCTGCTTGGCAATTTCCCCGTAGCCCTTTCCAGCCTTGTGGAGGTGTACAATTTTGTCTCTAGTGTCTTTGGACAGCTCTTTGGTCTTGGCCATGTTAGTAGTTGGATTCTTACTGATTGTATGGGGTGGACAGGTGTCTTTATGCAGCTAACGACCTCAAACAGGTGCATCTAATTTAGGATAATAAATGGAGTTGAGGTGGACATTTTAAAGGCAGACTAACAGGTCTTTGAGGTTCAGAATTCTAGCTGATACCAGACAGGTGTTCAAATACTTATTTGCAGCTGTATCATACAAATAAATAGTTAAAAAATCATATATTGTGATTTTTTGATTTTTTTTTTTTTTTTGATTATGTCTCTCACAGTGGACATGCACCTACGATGACGATTTCAGACCCCTCCATGATTTCCAAGTGGGAGAACTTGCAAAATAGCAGGGTGTTCAAATACTTATTTTCCTCACTGTATATAGCAGCAAAGACAACGTCGGCAGTATTGACGGCAAAATAGGCTACAGAATATTTCGTTCTGTATTGACAGGTGCAATATTTGAAAATCGATAATTTTTTTTAAAATTACATTTACAGTATATCTGCATTTATGTCAAAACCTAGAGATTTTCAAACATCAAAATGTCATTTATTAATATGTTTTCATGTCAAAATGACATAAACATCTTTTCCTATTCTATTTTACCTGGAAACGCTTCCAACACGCTTGAGTGTCGCGTGAAAAATAGGCATCGGTTCTATTTCTAGCTCAAGCCGTGCCTGAGACGCGCGTCACGCAGGCAGTATGCAAGGCTCGATGGTGTTATAAGCCCCCAATGGCTCCTTAGAGGCAGCTAACCCTACCCTCAACCTTAAACCTACCCATCCCCTCGCTGCCTGGAAGGCGCCGTTGGGGGCATAAAACACCAAACACCGTGTGCAAGCACTAACCTGTTAACATGGGAGCTGAGTGTGTCGCCAGAAACGCAAAAAATCTGGGCAAAATACCCATGTTGATGAGTATTCACATAAACATTTGTATCACTATATTGGATCTATGCAATACATAAGCTCTTAAAGTGACAGCAGCCTAATATACCTGCTGCTGTCTGTGTCATTAAAGGGGAACTTGGCAACTATTTCAACTTAATAAATCAGTTTAGAAATCATTTGGATGGTTAAATAACCTGTTCTGGTTAGAATGGTGACTTTCCCCGCACCCCCCAGCGTTCCCCGGCGGAAAACCAACCTTGCAACATGGGGACTAACGTCCCGGTAAGTTGGAAATAGGAAGTCTCATGAGAAGCGAGAACGAGCGAGAAACACAAACTGCTTTACGGCAATTCAACATAAACACACGCCATATGATACTGTGTATGATGTATTACCCACCTCGGTAGACATAGCTCCACACGATAAAGTTGGCCGGCTCCGATAATAACAAATGCACATGAGCAGCGGTAGAAATGGGGAGGTGGGTGCCGCAAGTGAGATTTTTTTACTACAGTGTTGTGAAATATACGGCCCACAGCTGTAGGGGGAGCTCGTTGAGAAAACACGCAGTAACAAAAGTGAAAATCAGCGAAGAAATGGCTAGAGTTGCCTTGTTCCCCTTTAATGTTTATCAAAGAATAAAAGATAGCAAGAAGAATTCATCTTTTTTTCATTTATACAATGAAACATTCAATTTATTCAATTTCTGTTGTATTCCTGTACCTGAATACTGTTAGACCTATCTGAAAACCTTAAAGGACAAGTTCGGTATTTTACACTTAAAGCCCTGTTTTCAGATCGTTTCTGATGAAATAGAACGGTTAAGATTGAAATTTGGACACATGCTGCTGGCCCGAGAATTTTCGGTTTCTGTGGTAGCACCCCCCCACCTCCAAAATGGTTGCATAGGTGCACTGGAACAATCCTTCCTAAAACGCATTAAACTTTCGTTTACAAAGACGTGAAACTCACCGAGTGGTCAGGGGTGTTCACTGCTATGTATGGAGCTATTCTTGTGCCAATAAAAAATTAACGTAGCTTTTCAAGAAACTAATGAAAATATAAATTGAAACTAAATAAATTATCTCTAAAACTGAAAAAGAATAAATTGCAGGCAAATTTTTTGACTTCGTTTTTAATACACTGCATGTTTTGCTAACTATTTCTCATATTTCAGTCGCTGATCTGAACTTACAAATGCGCTTCCAGAGTTTTCATTTACGCTTCTGAAGTTTTCGTTTTCACTCCCAGAGTTTTCGTTCACAGTTCTGACACATTTCTCTCGTGGGGGCGGGGCTAGTAGCAGTGTGTTCTCATTGGTTACTGAGCTTTTGATTGATAGCTTCGTGACCTGGAAGTGAAGACGTCAGTGGTGTGTTTATGTGTGGATGTGAGCGTCTGTAATCGCAGCTTTCTATTTCATTTTAGTGATAAGTAATGTTTGTTTTTTAATTTTATCTGTATTTACCTGCTGCTACTACTTAGTTACTACTACTTACTACTACTCACAAGAGATCTATTCAGTCTATTCAGGTGTAATTGCACATTAAAGTACTGTCTGTATATAATACTTAAAATATTGTAGTGTCCAATGTTTTCGGAGAATATTTGTTTATTCCTGATGATTATTTTGCATGTTAGGCTCTGATTAGGTTCAGCTGTTACAATTTAAAGAGAATATTAGCAAACGTGTGTGATATATTCAGCCGTCAAGAACTTCAGTCAAACTTCAACCAGGTAATCAAGGTTGGCAGCCATGGCCATCACACTACTCATTGTTAGCATGATATACGTTTACACCATCAAAATTAATGATCACTTAAATAAGAGGAATTTAAACAAAATGAAAATTACAGTCGTGGCCTGCTGTCAGATACCTCAAAGGGCATTTCAGTACATATGTCACACAAAGAATGTTCTAATTGCCATTTTTTTTTATTGATAATTATATTTAGTTATTTCATTTAATTAACATTTTCATTTAATTTAAATATATTTTAAAAATCATCAACCGTTTCAGTCGTGACTTATAAAACCAGTTAAATTAATGTAATTGAAAATATGAATTCAAATAAATGTACATTCTTTATTGTCACTAAAGCATATACACAAGTTTCAGAGTGAAGGTCTTGGATGCAATTATGTTGTGAAAGGAAAGACCAGAATCCACAAAACATTAACTGCATAATATACATGCAATGCACAGTATTCACATGATATACATTACTATACAAAATGCACAATTACAAATACAGAATACATTTTAAAAATTCATATACATTTTAAATGTTGCAATGATTCTTTAAACAGTTCCTGTTGCAGTTCAAGTAACAAAGCAGTGACTGGACATAAGCAGAACAAGGATTGTCCACCCAAAACATGAGCATTCTCTCATCATTTACTCTCCTTCATGCCATCCGAGATGTATATGACTTTTTTTCTTCATATAAACATAGACAAAGATATTTAAGGAAATAATCCATCTCTGTGAGTCCATAATACAAGTGGATTGTAACCCATGTACGTAAGATTTTTAATAGTTAAAACAGTTTACATTATTATTATTTTATCTAGCGTATTGTTTGACTTCAGAAGGCATTGATTCATCCACTGAGGTCGCATGGATTACCGTCACGCTCACTGTGTGTGGTTTTTAAAGCGTCTTTAGGACTCGCAGAGATGGATTACTTTCCTTACAATCTTAATTCGTGTTTATCTGTAGAAAGAAAGTAAAATGCATCTGGGACAGCATGAGGGTGAGTAAAATAAGAGAGAATTGTATTTTTGGGTGAACTATCCCCTCAACATTCATATGCTATTGGTATGCTAATCCAAGATTAGCATAGTTTAATAAGAATAAAGTGAAACCTCTTGTGTACTTGCGAACTATGTTTGTTTTAATCTAGAGGAAATTGAAATATTTGCTATATTAAAATAAATCAGGTGTCTGAAGATCAAGATCCCAGTCATTCAAAGGTGATGTGTCTGAACAAAGTAAGATTATTTTCTGACAGGGACAGTGGATCTCTGGTACTATCACTCCATCAGCATCACTCTGTGTCAGCATCACAATTTTGTTTATGGAAAAGTTGCTCCACTCCCTGGAAAATGAGAGAAGAAATGTATTATAATCTAACAATACAAACTGCTTTGAACTCCCCATACAGTAACAATTTGCAGACTTAAAATATTTATTATATATACAGTATATTTAAGGGATTTTACAGTACTAAATATTTACCTCGGAGTCAAGCAGCATTTATCATCTGTAATACTGTTGTGTAACCAGTAGATGGCTGTATTGCCCTATATATATAAACATATGGATGTGTATTCCCTAGTAGCTGGATGTTTTCAGTCATAATTACTTGCATGTATTAAGTTTTTAATGTGGACATATATTTATTATTAAAGACTATTAAAGATTTAACATTTGTCAAAGAAATGTTCATTTGAAGTGCACTTTTTTCATTATTATTAGTCAAATATGGACACAGAGAAAGCAATTTGTTACTCATACTAGATACATATAGGTTTATCAGTCATCTTTATCACACAAAAGTAATCAGAATAAATACTGCAACCAGGGCGATACTTCAAAATAATTGAGTGTTTACATATTACGAACAGAGACGTGGTCTGTGGTTAAGTCCTGTCTCTCCTCTTTCAAAAACTCTGCATCGCAAATTAATCAGAAATTGAGGAAATCAGGTTTAAATAGCTTTATTGGCATGGTAAAAAAGGCTTTACATTGCCAAAGTTGTCATGTAATGATTGGGCTAACAGTTAAATCAAGACAACACAGCTCAGCTGTATAATGTTATGGGCTCTCACTGAGCTCTAAAATGCCTCTCCACCTGAAAAAAGCCAGTAGGCTACTCAATTATAAATAGTATTAGTATAGTATTAAAAAAAATCTGACTTACCACGAGTAGGCTTATCCAGTAACGTTATCTTCCTGATATAGCGACGATGACTTATGATAAATATCATTCGTCTGTACTATTCCTTCTATAAGAGATCATCTCAACAATATAGTGTAGCAGCAAATAAATACAGATATAAACTTAATATCACTAAAATGAAATAGAAAGCTGCGATTACAGACGCTCACATCCAGACATAAACACACCACTGACGTCTTCACTTCCAGGTCACGAAGCTATCAATCAAAAGCTCAGTAACCAATGAGAACACACTGCTACTAGCCCCGCCCCCACGAGAGAAACGTGTCAGAACTGCGAACGAAAACTCTGGGAGTGTAAACGAAAACTTCAGAAGCGTAAATGAAAACTCTGGAAGCGCATTTGTAAGTTCAGATCAGCGACTGAAATATGAGAAATAGTTAGCAAAACATGCAGTGTATTAAAAACAAAGTCAAAAAATTTGCCTGCAATTTATTCTTTTTCAGTTTAAGAGATAATTTATTTAGTTTCAATTTATATTTTCATTAGTTTCTTGGAAAGCTACGTTCATTTTTATTGGCACAAGAATAGCTCCATAGATATGCTCATACAAAAATCGCTGCAAAAGATGCTTTCCAACAGGTTTTATCGTAGTTTTTGTCCAACTCCATTGACTTGTATTGGATGTGCTGTGAGGTACGGTATTACTCCTCCGCCGGAGTATCTATTATTCAAGCTCTCAACAGAAGAATGTACGGGTGTGAGGCGTTTGGAAAAATAGGTCCACAGTTTTACAACGAATGGTAAAACACCTGTTGGAAAGCATCTTTTGCAGAGATTTTTGTGTGAGCATATCAGTGAACATTTCAATCTTAACCGTTCTATTTCATCAGAAACGATCTGAAAACAGGGCTAGCAAAGCGTAAGCAGCGCGTATTTTTTCCCCAAGTAAACAGATTAAAGCATTCACACCACACGTAGAGGCGGCGCGGCAGCGTGTAGCAGGAGCAGAGCAGAAACAGAAGTGCCGCGATTGTTTCGGCGCCGAGTCTATTTTTGTTGCGCCGAATTAAAGTGATAATGCATTGATCATGGCCAAAATAAACAGCAGTTTTACCCAAAAAGCGCATTGATGATATCTATTTGTGTTTCAAACAGTCAATCAAATGACCTTCAGCAATTTAAAAAGAAAACAATTGTCCAAAAACAAACTTTTTGCCCGAACTACGAAAAGAAGTTTAAACAATTTATACTGCCAGTTTAGTTTAAGTTATAGATTAATTGAATTATATATATATATATATATATATATATATATATATATATATATATATATATATATATATATATATAATTTTTTTTTTTTTTTTTTTTTTAACAACCTTTCCCTGGCCCACAAGCGAGCAACTCAACTCAATATAGAAAGGTAAATAGAATAGACAGATTAATATAGCACGCATACAGCATAGACATCTATGATGTGCATGATTTTGTTGAATTTTTTACTTTTTTTTTCGAGAATTTGCTCATTTACAATACGTCTCTATGAAGAACTTTGCTGTTTGTTATAACAGACATTTATGAATTATCTTTAAGATGTTTATGATGGGTAATGTTTGTAAATTAGATGTGTATCAGATATTTCAACAATCTAAATGATTTCGTAAAAGTTTTTCATGGAGATGAGTGCTAATATGTAATAAATATGCAGATAATATATAATAATACATATAATTCAGGTATCAATTACCTATCAATATTTATTTATTCAAAAAATATACAAAATCTGTCAAAGTACTTAGTTGGCCACAGCCTCAAAAGCCTGTACACAAGCCACGGTTCAGCTGTGAACGACAAACGCTGCCAGTGTGAAAGCAAAACGGGCATGTGCTGCTCCCGCACACCAGTGCAGGACAAGAGACAGAGAGGGTCGAAGAAAGCAGCGGAGCTTAAGTAGTGTTTTCTTGGAGTTCACTGTGTAGCCTGCTGCCTGAATCGTCGCGATTTGTGGATGTTAACTGAATCTGTAAGTCAGCTACACGATTTATTTAGGAAGATTATATTTTATTATGATGCGCTTGACGTTATCGCTACTGTGTAATAGTAAGGGACTTTTGCTGTGTATGTGATTGTAACAATGAGCACTCAAACACACCAAACCAACAATTACTTAAAATACACACAAAAACAGATTTTGCACTGGCACTGCACTAGTTGTATTTAACTGTGTTTCTTGTAGTTTTGTTTATTTGTTGTTTGTTTATTTTGTAAATTAAAATCAAGGTTGAAATCAGCTTCCTTGTGCTGTTAGTAAACTCATGCGCAACAAAATTACCCCATTGTAAAAACACAAATACATAGAGTGAGCATACATTTAAGTGTAATAAAAAAATAACCTCCACCCCAAACCATTTTCCAAAATGAAAATCAGGCCCTACTTACTAAAATTGATATTGGCAATTTCAGTGTTTGTTTCAGGTGTGACGTGTGGACGAATGCAAAGCTTATGTTCAGAATATCTCTGCAGCCTTATGGTTAACATTCAGTATACAATTTAAATAACTTCACATCTTCAAAATGACTATGGATGTGCCATTTTTTTTTTATCAGTGTGAGCTATCTGAAACTTTTTACAAAGACTGCCCCATAAACGTCACATAAAAAGCAAACTGTGGTTGGTTATTTTACAAATGCCAAGACTGTGAGCAACATAAATCTGGCTATTAATCACCCGACTGATAGTCCTTTTATATATAAGGACACACACACACATAATACACATAATAGATATAGTTTTTCTCCTCAATGCAGTGTCAAATGTCTGAGGTTTTACTTGTCATGATAAGAGTAGCTTCAACTGAAATCTTCCATATTGTTGTTTTTCCATGCGTGCTAAGCTGGAAGAGTATCCATCCTGTACAGAGACTGAACTCAGCAGTCTGTATTTCAGGAAATTACCCTCAGTGCTGACAGTGGAAAAGGTCACAGCAAGTCATAACTGGTATGGCAATGATTCCATCAAAATATTAACAGGTGTGTGTACAGGTGAAGGCTACTCATCACCCTTTAATAATCATTTTGTACATGCTGACACTGTATTTCCCATTTGTCATAATTTATTGTGAAAATGGACACAGAGAGAAATAATCTTTTCAGAAAGAAATCCAACACTTTAATTGTTTTCACATCATAGATTAAGGTGATTTGTTCAATTATCACAAAGACTAATTAACTCTGTACTTAGTTAGGGCATGATGCATGTTAAGTCACAACTTGCCTGATCTCACTTTGCTTTAAAATAGGGATGTCCCGATACCACTTTTTCACTTCCGATATCGATACCGATGCCGCAGCTTTGGCTATTTGCCGATAACGATATCAATCCGATATTTTTATTTTATTCTTGAACTAATACTACTAATAATAAAATATAATGGAAGCACTTTCCTCAATTAGCCACTTAAAAACATCTCACTCAAATGGAGAACAAATACTTCTCCAGTATATAGTCCACAACAACAGTTGATAATGAAAGACTGCCAGCCTTTATTCAAAAGACCTCGAGATATGTTTGGTAACCTGAATGAATTTAAAATTAATTCGCTATATTTCAGATCAATATATTTGTTTCCTTTAAATTTTAATTAACTTTAACTTTATTCTCATCTGAATTATAAATAATTTATTTCTGTATAAAATAATACTACTTTTAAAAACACATTTGATTTTCTTTTTTTTATTCAATGTAGAATGTGTAACTTAAAAATAAACAGATTAGTGCTCTGTTTTAGGACAAGAAATGAAAACCAATGCAATGATGAATGTCCAAAAAGATGAGATCATTTTTGCTTTTAAACAGCGCGTGTGTGTGTGTGTGTGTGTGTGTGTGTGTGTGTGTGTGTGTGTGTGTGTGTGTGTGTGTGTGTGTGTGTGTGTGTGTGTGATTTTGGTTGGGTGACAGTTACAGTTTGACAAGAGTTTACAGTTTGACAAAAGCACAATGTTGGGTTTTACACAAATATAAGTAGGCTAAACACTTTTTCCAGTTTTAATGATGTCCTGTATGAAAATGACGGAGTATGTTTTTTTGTTTCCACTGTTCGATCGCGCCCGTGCCTCTCTCTCTGACACACACACACACACACACACACACACCAGCATTGCAATCTTGACATCGCAGCCTGTTCATTTTTCTGCGTTCACACCAAAACGCGAATAGAGCGTCAAATTTGCGTCTATCGCGTCTAGTTCGATGTTTGAACAGTTTGAATCCATTCGCGCGTCCAAAGCGAATAGGACGCGCCGCGCGCGTATAATGATAAAGTGAGCGTTTGAAGCGATATAGACGCGCGTTCAGAGCTAAGGCGGGCTACAGATTAGGTGTCCCTAAAGAACCCGCATATGCGCGTATCTAACAGTAACGTTAGTTTCGTATTACATTAATTAATGTGCACGCGAGATTTATTTATTTTTATACCGTGTATTCTCTGTGTAAATCCATGCACCGAACGTACGTTCAGTACGAATACGTACCGTTCCACCCCTAATGGGTATCGGATCATAGGTATCGGATAATTTTTTTTCTCCCCTCCGATATCCGATCTAGCGTTTTGGGCCAGTATCGGCACGATACCGATGCCGTGGATCGGATCGGGACATCCCTACTTTAAAATGATAAATTACCTCCCATTAGTATTTACCAATGAATG
Organism: Scardinius erythrophthalmus; assembly: GCF_964197995.2. Taxonomy (NCBI): domain Eukaryota; kingdom Metazoa; phylum Chordata; class Actinopteri; order Cypriniformes; family Leuciscidae; genus Scardinius; species Scardinius erythrophthalmus. Next base: position 23,832,958 of record NC_138222.1, read on the forward strand.
AGTTGTCCAGTCCATGGTCTGACAGATTGTTATCTTCACTGAAAGCTATTACTTAAACTGATTAAAAAAATTACATATATAAAAAAACCCTGTCTGCATTACATTGATGATTGACTCTCTTCTAATTTTTAAATCATGTTTCTACTTTACAAAGCAAAATATACTTTGTAAAGCCTTCAAGCTTGTTTTTTAAACTTGTGATCCTAACACTTCTGTCAAAATAATTAAGTAAACTAAGCCTCTAAAATGTAATGAGGCTGTAGTTTCATATCTTCATTTCAGATTTTATTTCCAAAGCTGCAAACTGGTTTTATTTTACCATTTTTTTGCCTCATTTTAATTGATACAGATTGCAAGGGTTTGTCAGGCCATATACACTAAGATATCAGTACAACAGCACCCCCTAGAACTGGTAAAGGCATAGCTTATAGGCACAGCAGCACTTTTTAAAAAACATTGATTTAAGCAGAGATCTTACAACTGCATGAATCAGTTTGTAAACTTGTGAATGAAAGGATCTGAAAAGAGGAACAGTAAAGCAGCAAGAATATTTGAATAGGACTGTAATGAAATTGAAAAAGGCATAGTTTTAAATGAAAAAAGAAGGATTATGACAAGTGGCATAAGGAGATCCAACCTTATGTGTCAAAAGGAAGTGATACAGGGGATGTGTGTCATTTGACTTTTACTCTAGGCCTTTTACACTCTCCATTCAGACTTGTGTTTTTCTCACCTTCTCCATCTGGGCCACATCTACTGCATATGAGCACTGAGATGCACAGTAATAGGATGTATTTATTCAGTGCTTGAATTAAAGGACTGCTGACCTAAACTGTTCTGCACCTCATTAGTGCTTATTTGACTCAATGATATGTAGAAACTGATTCCAATGTAGCCTGACAGTTTGTTTGGAGGCTTAGGAATAAGCAATTACTTTTTATACACGGTATCTAATTGATTTAAATGGTGCTATTTGACCCAGAGAGTTTAAGTTTAACCTTCTGTTCAGAATTTATGTTCACCAGAACTGTACATTTGTGCCCCATTGATTGTCACGGTTGATATGGATTTCATTTTCTCCTTCTCTTACTCCAGCTATCAGGGTTTTCTCCCAGTTGAGTTTGTTTGGGAATGAAAGATTAAAGATGTACTGTGAAACCCCATTACCCTCTTAAGACCCTATAGCACTCTAGAGAACACATAAATAATTTAGATAGACACAGAGTCCAGAGAGAGTGGCCATGATTGTTCACATACATTTCAGTTTCCACTTTAACGGTTGCAGCACATTACATGTAAAGTCAGCATGAAATTAAATTTCTTTCTCAATGCATGTTATAGATTTTGTTGTGAACAATTCATCCATGCATATGTTTAATTATAAAAAAAAAAATAATAATAATATATATATAATTTTTTATTATTTATTTTTTTACCTTGTAATGTTTAATCAAAATGTCACAAGTGGAACTTCCAGTAAAAAAGACAGACTTCTCTCTGTTGACAGATGCTGGACTTCTCCAATCATTTTGTCCGCTTAAACTCTGCCCCTGCAAGCTCACGTTCATCTGCCTCTGCTTTGGAGTGCAATGCCCACATTTCAAAATCCAATTGATAACCAATACATAGAACCAAGTCACAACCACAATACAGAAGAAAAGATCTGTCGCTACTTCAATTTCATTGCAACTATGTCCATAATGCACAGACATGACCATTTTACAATATCTAACATGTGGCTTCAGAGGACTTGGTATATAGTGCCCAAGTCACTTGGATCACTTTTATGATACACTTTACGGAGTGTCTATTTACACTAAGTGCAAATAGACAGCTTTGTTTGCAGATGATATTTACTAGGGCTGGGTATTGACACAAATTTCACAATTCGATTCGATTCACAAACTTGCAATTCGATTCGATTTCGATTACGATTCGATTCGATTCAGTATTGATTATTTTGGATATCAGGTACAATACATTGCAAATTTTCTCAAGGAAAACAAATCTCTTAACAATTATTGTAAACTGGGAGTCAGTTGTAGCCTATATAGGCTTCATTAGCCTACTATAATATTGAAGGTAAAAATTAACTGATTTGTATACAAACACTTAAAATACACTTTTATTTATTTGATAATAATAAAGTTATATGAAATTATATAAAAAATTAAATGGTGGCTGTCATAAAAAACTTTTTTTTCCAGATTTATTCAAACATGCATTAAATTAAAATTATTAAAAATTAAAAAATATAATGAACATGTAATATGGTGCATATATTTAAAGGTTGTATCAGCGATTTCAGGCCCAAACATAAATGATCATATTCATCTAATCTTTCCTAATGATCCGCTAGCTGCACGCCCCATAAGCATGCCGTCAAAAAAGTGCGTCTCTGTAGGCAGCCTAGGCTCTGAGATCTGCACACAAAAACAATTGGTTTCACCAACCACTCAAAACCAAAACAAATAGTGTTCCAACCAATCACCGACAGGGGGTGGTGCTTATGGGGCGGGCAGCTAGCAGATCGTTAGGAAAGGTTAGATGAATGTTATCATTTATGTTTGGGCCTGAAATCGCTGATACAACCTTTAACAAAATGCTCCTCTCTAGAGTTAATTTTTCTCGCTGACTAACGAGTTTATGGTCACTGGATATGGTTTTTCTGAGGTAAATGTGATGTTACATGACATTGTTTACTAACGTCTTTCCACGGTTGAAACACTGATTGAGCGATTCCATGTGACATGATACGGACTTCGATAAGTTGTACTCTATCTTTGAACACACTTTCAGATGCTCATTCATGTTTATTTCGCGCTGTAACTGGTGTTATTAAGGTGGAAGAGAAGGTCATGTGCTTCTCTTGAGCTGCGCCAGAGCGATCTCACACCACAGCGCCAAAACTTGTTTATGTTTTTGAATTTCGTAAGAAAATGGACGTAATTTGAAATCTGAGACTTTGTTTCATATCAATAATAACAAAGCACAAAGATTATTGCGATTTATTGGATGGGATGCGCGGAACAATGTTCCATTGATTCATCAGCTGAAAACAGGATGACTAATCGATTCTTGGGATTTAAGAATCGATATCGTTTCGTAAAAATGAGAATCGATTAAAATCGAGAAATCGATATTTTTTACCCAGCCCTAATATTTACCATAACTCCGCCCACCATTGTCTGATTGACCCAGACAATTTTGCAAAAGAAATTCTGCTGATAACAGGATCATTTGCTGCTTTTCCAACGTCAGGCCGAATGGTTCTAAGAACGGTAATGAACAGTTCCAATTAAATTTCCACTTGAGCCTGGTACAGAACGGCATGATTACAAACCGATTTGGCCTGAAATTCTCAGCACGTTTGGCTGACTGTCACAACTCAGGATTGGTCACTTGTCTGTTGCCTGGCTACCAGTTTTTCTGTATGAATGTTTGGATGTTTACTGTATGATTATTGACATTGTAAAAAAAGTTGTTAATTTATCTATAAAGCCACTAAGGAGAAAACAGTGATGTTATCGTCCAGCTCAGTTCAGTTCACATATAATGGTGTCATTGCAGGCAGATCAATAATATTGTTGAATATTAATTGTCCCTAACTAAGCAAGCCAAAAGCCAAAGGCGACAGTGCCAAGGAACCAAAACTCCATCAGGTGACAGAATGGAGAAAAAAAACCTTTGGAGAACCCAGGCTCAGTCGGGGGCCAATTCTCCTCTGGCTATCGAACGAACAGTGTATGATTAATATTCAGGCAGAATTACAGGTCAGAAGTCAAATTGGATTGGAACATTCAGAATATTATCCAGTTCCATCTGGTTGAAGATCGGAGTCATCACGCAGTATGAAGACAAGTTTGTTGAGAATCAATGCCACTGGCTTTCGTGACGATCACAGGGGAGAGTCTAGTTGACACAATCTCTGCTGACACCAAATAGGGATGTGTTGTGGTCGTGTCTAGGCGCAGGTCCACCATCTGATCTGGATACAGCCCGGATCCGGCTAACTACAGCAAACCTTGGAATAAGCAGAAAGACTAACATTAGTGTAGATGCCATTCTTCTTATGATGGAATGAGTATATCGGGTGTTATAGGAAGTGTTCCCAATTCCGGGTGACCTAGTTTATGCAGCTTGACAATCATTTAACTGATTTGAATAATAGAAATTGATAATGTCTATGCCAGGTTAAAGAGATGCGTTTTTAGTCTATATTTAAACTGACAGAGTATGTCTGCTTCTCGAACAATGCTAAGAAGATTATTCTAAAGTTTAGGTGCTAAATAGGAAAAGGATCTACCGCCTGCACTTGATTTTGATATTCTAGGAATTATCAACTGGCCAGAATTTTGAGATCACAATAGACGTGAAGGGCTATAATGCGTTAAGAGCTCGCTTAAATACTGGGGAGCTAAACCATTTAGTGCTTTGTAAGTAATCAGCAAGATTTTAACCCTCTGGGGTCTGAGCTGTTTTCTGGGCCCTGGAGGTGTTCTGACATGCTCTGACATTTGTGCTTATTTCTGTTACTTGTGACATTTTCATGGCTAAAGTCTAATTACACTGTATTCAGCACAAACTCTGCTACAATAATATATCAGCAGCATGTGTGTAAAAGTTTGTTGTTTTGAGATAATGACATTTATGCGTGGTTTGTGAAAATACAAAAAAAAATTCTCACTGAAATAAGGTCATGAAACCCATACTGATTATTTCTTCACAAGACTTTTGAAAATTGTATGACGTAGCCTAGAATATTTGCTCTAAAACTATGTGAAAATCACCCTGACTGCTCATTCAGATAAGACAATATATTACCCAGGGGGCAAAACACCTGTTTTTTAGGAAATCAGACATGGGCTGCTGTAAAAGGTTGTCATATAAAAATGAAATCTATGATGTCTGAGGATCACAACCTGGGTGGCCAACCCGGTCAACAAGCTGCTGGAAACTTGTAATTAGGGTCAAAACAATGTTACCTCAAATTCGGCTTTAACTCCCAGAATCACCCAAACATGCTAAAACGGTTTAATTATATTCATGAATCGTGAGCCATATCTCCCTGATACTTTATGCTAGAAACAAACTGAGCTCACCTTTAGAAAGAGTGGAAGATAAGCTTTCATCTGATGCCTTGATTGTACATGTAATTAGAATGTAAGAGTTAACAATGCCTCTTAATTCATAGGTAGGCAAAAAAAAAGAAAAAAATATTGAACATTCCATTTGTAATCGGTAGCATTCTTTTCCCTTTGTTGTTGTTACAATAAACAAATTACCATGTAAAGTTAACTTTTACTGGATGAAATCATATTTTGATTTTTTTTTTACTAACCAGACAGTCCTCATGGCCCATAACACATTTAGAGGGAATTCAATTTCAAGCCTATAATAGCCTGTCAATTCAAACAAGATCCAAGAAAGAAGTTTACCATTAACTGGTGTTAATTGTATACTGCTCTGTTTCTGTATGTACAGTATATCGTTTGCATATTTATGCAATATCAATTATTTGTATTGCAATGTCTATTTCTAATATTCTTTCACAAGTGGGATAGCTTTATTTATTCTATTGAAATAAAAAAAAGGGATTTGAGGATTTTGGGTTAGGCTGGTTAGTGTTCAATCCTGGTGTTTGGAGTGTGAGACAAAGGTACTGACAACTAAATGCTGAAAGACTAAAACACACAGGAGTCATGTGTGGAGTAGGTTTAAAAGTATTTACTGATTAAAACTGTTACATTAAGTAGCAATTTGTACCAAAAAAAAAAAAAAAACGAAACAGACAAACAGATTACAATTCACGGTGATAACTAATTTCTGTAATAATGTTTATACAATTTGTTTAGCTCAGGGGTCGGGAACCTTTTTTGACCAAAGAGCCATTTTTTCATTTTTGGATAATGCATTTTTCCAAAAGAGCCACAGTAGGAAAAAAAATTGCCTATATATATATATATATTATTAAAGTTAATATTAAAGACGTGCTTTTTTCAATAAAAAATTCAACCGTAGTAATTATTATTAATATTATTTAATTATTAATATTATTAACAAATATTCAGCAAACAATAAATAAGTTGGAATATGGAATTAATTCTGCAGGGCTTTCACTGTGAGGTTGAGTACCAAGTGATGAGCATATACCATTTTGTGTGCGTGTGAGAGAGAATGAATGCACACAGTACTATCTGCTGTGTTTACGTGAATACTCGACTTAGCATTTTGATATATTTCTGTGTTTATTTGGCCGTTTAGGCGCGCAACCGAAGACAAAGGCTGCTTGTCCGTGTTGCGCTCGGAGCGCGCGCACAGTGTCCTGTCAGTTCTCTTTCGCGACTTTATCGCGCTTTTAATATTTCTTTTCAATATAAAGCACATCCTGTTCTTTTCTTTCTCATTCATTCATGTTTTGTTTTTAATAACTTTAAACAGAATCGTCAACTGAAATCTGCGCGGATTATCAAAAATACGACACATTTATAGGACATAAAGGGTCTCTGCGGCAAAAGTGAAAGTAGCCTACCAGCGGGTGAAATGTCTCTATGCGCAGCAAAGCACCCGTTTCAATAAAATGTTATATTAAAGTTTATAAAGTCTACTTTTACATTTTTGCTGCTGTTCTAGAATGGTTTTCGCCAGCTTGAATCCCAGTGCAGGAGCTGTAGGTTACCACAGAAACGTAAGCGGTTAGTTGATTGCTGTGGTGACTCGTGACACTCGCGAACAGCACTGAACACGCACTTTTGCCGGTACAACTTTAATATTATTATTATCATAAACTTTTCATTAACTTCAGTAGGCTGTACTACAACAAGGGAATTGTAATTGGTTGCTTTTTCTGCAGAGAGCCGATCTCTGTTGATGTGTTTTAATTGTTTTTCATCGATGGTTTGTTGGTAAAGGGTTACAGTAGAGACCTCGCGAGCCACATGATTTTTGCCAAAGAGCCAGATGTGGCTCGCGAGCCATAGGTTCCCGACCTCTGGTTTAGCTGTTTCGGAATCACCGCTGCTGTCGCTGCTCTCTAGTGTTTCAGCATGCTGTGTCCTACTACATTTGGTTGCCAACCCCTAGCAACGGCATCCTATGTAGCATGGAGCAGTTCTTCTGACAACCTTTAACCAGAGATGGGCACAAATACATCAAAAAGTATTTAATTAAAATACAAGTAATTTGTAATTTGAAAATACAGATAAATTTTTTACAGTCTTCTGTAGTGTAAGTGTGGCGTTAGGTACATGTAAGAGAATATTGCAATATTATTGTTTAGTGCAGAAGATGCGCTTTTAACGTACATGTTGCCACATACTGTCATAATAAAATATAATTACGCATATAACACTATATTTGTATTATTTACACAAAAACTAGTTAACGCTGCTGTGAGGGTGTCTCTAATAGCGCGGCTGTGACAAAGTTGACAACTTTCTTTCTTCCGACTGCCATTATCTATTTTTTTTACTCTTTTTGAAAGTTGTGAAAACACTGTTGTGGCGTTTTTCTTTTGCTATTTGAGCAAATTGGAACACAAAAATATATATGTTATATATATATATATGTTTGTCTGTTTCGTTTTTTTTTTTTTTTTTTTGGTACAAATTGCTACTTAATGTAACAGTTTTAATCAGTAAATACTTTTAAACCTACTCCACACATGACTCCTGTGTGTTTTAGTCTTTCAGCATTTAGTTGTCAGTACCTTTGTCTCACACTCCAAACACCAGGATTGAACACTAACCAGCCTAACCCAAAATCCTCAAATCCCTTTTTTTTATTTCAATAGAATAAATAAAGCTATCCCACTTGTGAAAGAATATTAGAAATAGACATTGCAATACAAATAATTGATATTGCATAAATATGCAAACGATATACTGTACATACAGAAACAGAGCAGTATACAATTAACACCAGTTAATGGTAAACTTCTTTCTTGGATCTTGTTTGAATTGACAGGCTATTATAGGCTTGAAATTGAATTCCCTCTAAATGTGTTATGGGCCATGAGGACTGTCTGGTTAGTAAAAAAAAATCAAAATATGATTTCATCCAGTAAAAGTTAACTTTACATGGTAATTTGTTTATTGTAACAACAACAAAGGGAAAAGAATGCTACCGATTACAAATGGAATGTTCAATATTTTTTTCTTTTTTTTGCCTACCTATGAATTAAGAGGCATTGTTAACTCTTATATTTTAATTACATGTACAATCAAGGCATCAGATGAAAGCTTATCCAACTGAGGGAAGGAGGTTGTTCCCCAAAATCTCGCAATACATGGCCCCGGTCATCCTCTCCTTAATACAGTGCAGTCGCCCTGTCCCATGTGCAGAAAAACACCCCCAAAGCATGATGCTACCACCCCCATGCTTCACAGTAGGGATGGTGTTCTTGGGATGGTACTCATCATTCTTCTACCTCCAAACACGTTTAGTGGAATTATGACCAAAAAGTTCTATTTTGGTCTCATCTGACCACATGACTTTGTCCCATGACTCCTCTGGATCATCCAAATGGTCATTGGCTTGACTTAAGACGGGCCTTGACATGTGCTGGTTTAAGCAGGGGGAACCTTCCATGCCATGCATGATTTCAAACCATGACATCTTAGTGTATTACCAACAGTAACCTTGGAAACGGTGGTCCCAGCTCTTTTCAGGTCATTGACCAGCTCCTCCCGTGTAGTTCTGGGCTGATTTCTCACCTTTCTTAGGATCATTGAGACCCCACGAGGTGAGATCTTGCATGGAGCCCCTGTCCGAGGGAGATTGACAATCATGTTTAGCTTCTTCCATTTTCTAATGATTGCTCCAACAGTGGACCTTTTTTCACCAAGCTGCTTGGCAATTTCCCCGTAGCCCTTTCCAGCCTTGTGGAGGTGTACAATTTTGTCTCTAGTGTCTTTGGACAGCTCTTTGGTCTTGGCCATGTTAGTAGTTGGATTCTTACTGATTGTATGGGGTGGACAGGTGTCTTTATGCAGCTAACGACCTCAAACAGGTGCATCTAATTTAGGATAATAAATGGAGTGGTGGTGGACATTTTAAAGGCAGACTAACAGGTCTTTGAGGGTCAGAATTCTAGCTGATAGACAGGTGTTCAAATACTTATTTGCAGCTGTATCATACAAATAAATAGTTAAAAAATCAAATATTGTGATATCTGAATTTTTTTTTTTTAGATTATGTCTCTCACAGTGGACATGCACCTACGATGACAATTTCAGACCCCTCCATGATTTCCAAGTGGGAGAACTTGCAAAATAGCAGGGTGTTCAAATACTTATTTTCCTCACTGTAAGTGGACACATACAAAAGTAAAAATATCACAGATTCTTTTTTTATATTTCTTTTTTCTGTATGACCATAAATGACGGAGTAATTTAAATTTATAGTGCTACAATGTGAAGAAAATCCAGCAAAACGCGCCGGCACGTTTGCCGACCTCAGAGGGTTAAAGGTGACCTATAGGGGTGTCCCTGACTAAGGATTTTCATAGTCGAATCAGAATCGTTAAGTCTTGTCTATAGGCGACTTGTGTGAAAGGCTCACTAATGACACTGATTTATTATGTGGATGTATAAGAGCACTCTCTTCCCGGTCACAGGGACTCTTATTTTAGCGGAACGCAGCTCATACGAAGGAGTGCTTCAGAGCGCAGTGCATGCGCGATCAAGTCTGGCATCAGCCGTCATCTTCAGCCAGAACGAGCCGTGAAATTCCCTTACTAAATGCAGTTATATGATCATTGTTATGTTCCTTTGAGTGTTTAAAGGTCCCGTTCTTCGTGGTCCCATGTTTCAAACTTTAGTTAGTGTGTAATGTTGTTGTTAGAGTATAAATAATATCTGTAAAATTATAAAGCTCAAAGTTCAATGCCAAGCGAGATATTTTATTTAACAGAAGTTAACTACATCGAACGGCCCGTTTGGACTACATCCCTCTACTTCCTTCTTTAATGACGTCATTAAAACCGTTTTTTGACTAACCTCCGCCCACAGGAATGCTCCCTCAACTCTACCGAAATTCGTTTATGTACTTGCGCACTTCTAATAACTTCCTGTGTTTACTCCTAAAAGAGTTTGCAGATTTTCTCTCAGACCTATTAGTTAACTTCGATAAAGCATTAATTGTTGGAGACTTTAATATCCATGTAGATAATCAAAATGATGCGTTAGGGGCTGCGTTTACAGATTTATTAAACTCCTTTGGGGTCAAGCAAAACATTACCGGACCGACTCATCGATTTAATCATACACTCGATTTAATTATATCACATGGAACCGATCCAACCGATATAGATATCATTCCACAAAGTGACGATGTCACTGACCATTACATGGTAACTTGCATATTACGTACTCCTGTAATATATCATGCTGCGCCGCGTTATCGATTAGGCAGAACAATCCTTCCATCCACCATAGATAATTTTTCAAACAGCTTATCGGATCTGTCTCAGCTGCTCAGTGAACCCAAACAAACAGATGAACTTGAGGAATTAACTAGCACTATGAGCACCATTCTCTCTGGATCATTGGATATTGTTGCGCCCATTAGATTAAAAAAGGTCAGAGAGAAAAGTAAAGCACCATGGTACAACAGTACTACGGTGTTCTAAAGAGAGAAACCCGTAATTTAGAGCGTAAATGGAAACAAACCAACTTAGAGGTCTTTAGAATCGCATGGAAAGACAGTATGTCACGTTATAAAAAGGCCCTAAAAGCGGCCAGGGCTGAGCATCTACGCAAACTAATAGAAAACAACCATAACAATCCTAAGTTCTTATTTAACACCGTGGCGAGACTAACAAATAAACAGATGTCTCCTGAACAAAGTATTCCATTACAGTTTAGTAGTAATGATTTCATGAAGTTCTTCACTGAGAAAAAAGAAAACATCATAACCACAATTGTAAACGTTCAATCCTCAATCGCGCCTTATAATTCAGCCTCAATTATCACGCCGCAAGAACAATTACAGTGCTTTTCAACTATAGAACAAAAAGAGTTAAATAAATTTATCATTTCCTCTAAAACAACAACATGTTTATTAGATCCCATACCAACTAAACTATTGAAAGAAGTGTTACCTGTAGTGGAAGAGCCTCTCCTCAATATTATTAACTCGTCTTTATCTTTAGGTTATGTTCCAAAAACATTTAAACTGGCAGTTATAAAACCTCTCATTAAGAAACCACAATTAGATCCGAATAATCTAGTAAATTATAGACCCATTTCAAATCTACCTTTTATGTCTAAAATACTAGAAAAAGTTGTGTCCGCTCAACTGGGCTCTTTCTTACAAGAAAATGACACCTATGAAAAGTTTCAGTCTGGATTCAGGCCGCATCATAGCACTGAAACTGCGCTCGTTAAAATCACAAATGATTTACTTTTAGCTTCTGACCAAGGCTGTATCTCAATATTAGTTTTACTTGATCTTAGTGCTGCGTTCGATACTATAGATCATACAATACTCTTAGATCGACTACAAAATTATACTGGTGTTCAAGGACAAGCATTAAGCTGGTTTAGATCGTATTTATCTGACCGCTACCATTTTGTTTATTTAAATGGAGAAAAATCTATCATAACTCCAGTAAACTATGGAGTGCCGCAGGGATCTGTGTTAGGCCCTCTATTATTCTCAATATATATGCTACCACTTGGAAATATTATAAGGAAACATGGAATTAGTTTCCATTGTTATGCTGATGACACTCAAATCTATATTTCATCACGGCCAGATGAAAACGCTAAATTATCCAAATTGACAGAGTGTGTTAAAGATATAAAAGATTGGATGACGCATAATTTTCTTTTATTAAATCCAGACAAGACAGAGGTACTACTTATCGGTTCAAAAAACCACCCACAAAACCTCTCACAATACAACTTTAACATAGTAGGATGTCCTGTTACTTCATCCTCTACAGTAAAAGACCTGGGTGTTATATTAGACTGCAACCTGTCTTTTGAAAATCATATTTCATATGTTACAAGAACAGCCTTTTTCCACCTTAGAAACATTGCTAAGCTACGTAATATGCTATCAGTTTCTGACGCAGAAAAGTTAGTTCATGCATTCATGACCTCGAGACTAGATTACTGTAATGCGTTATTAGCCGGTTGTCCTGCATCCTTAATAAACAAGCTACAGTTAGTCCAAAATGCCGCCGCTAGAGTTCTAACTAGATCAAGAAAATATGATCATATAACACCGATTTTATCATCCCTACATTGGTTACCTATAAAGTCCCGTATTAATTACAAGGTATTGCTACTGACTTATAAAGCCCTAAACGGCTTAGCTCCAGTCTATTTAACCGATCTTCTATCGCCCTATAATCCATCGCGCTCTTTAAGGTCACTAAATTCGAGGCTTTTGGTCATACCTAGGATATCTAGGTCCACCAAAGGAGGGAGAGCATTTTCACATTTAGCACCAAAACTCTGGAATAGTCTTCCGGATACTGTTCGTTGCTCAGACTCGCTCTCCCAGTTTAAAACTAGATTAAAGACGCATCTCTTCAGCCAGGCATTCATATAATACTTTTAATCCTACAGTTAAATCCGACCTCTAGTTCATAAACGCCAGAGGAGAACTGGCCCCCGACTGAGCCCGGGTTCTCCCAAGGTTTTTTTTTTCTCCATTAGGTCACCTGATGGAGTTTTTCGGTTCCTTGCCACTGTTGCCTTTGGCTTGCTCAGTTGGGGATATTTGGGGATATTTAATTAAATTAATCAATCAACGATACTATTGATCAGCATTACCGAACGTAGACGTTCCACTAGAAACAAACATTGATGTATTGTTCTAATTTATTACTGTGAAGCTGCTTTGATACAACCTGTGTTGTGAAAAGCGCTATATAAATAAACTTGACTTGACTTGACTTGACTTGACTCAGCTCTTACGGTGATTTTCTGAAGTAAAACTGACGCTTCATATTTTGTGTGATGTACAATAAACTTTATTAAACTCATCAGTATATGTATGATCATCATTCAGACAGCAGACTTGTAGGCTATTAATAAATAATGGATGCATACAAGCAGATGACAAATACGTTATAATAACCGTAATTAAACTACTAAACTATACCTGTTTCATCTCTATACAGCACTCTGACTCTGTAGGCATTATTGTCCGACTCGAACTGAACACCATTACTGAGAGTTTCTGATATTATCATCATTCCGTGAGATGAAATTGTCCTGAGAGACTGAGTGCGAGCTCATGAAGCTCCACCCCCTGTGTCGTCCAGCAGCAGCTTATTTGCATTTAAAGGGCACACACTAAAACAGCGCGTTTTTCTGAGCCCTAAAAAAATGACAATTTAAACACGCTGTAAAAAATTATCTGTTGGGTATTTTGAGCTGAAACTTCACATACACACTCTGGGGACATCAGAGACTTATTTTACATCTTGTGAAAAGGGGCATAATACGGGACCTTTAAAGTTGTGTGCGTCCAGAGAGAAAGTAAGTATTGTAAATTTCACTGTTACTCAAGCTGAGTTGATTGTTGTTTACTGAATAGAGATGTTAAAAGAGTGATGACACAAAATGGATGATAATGTGAAGTATAGCAGTATTTGAGTTCTCGTCCAGTACAGTGTAATCATGTAAGCTGTGTATTTTGTTTCATGTTCTGCTGTATTCAAAGGCAACATTGTGTTGATGTTTGGGGGAAACCAGTAGTTCCCCTTCGAGGGAACTCGCACTGCGTCGTCATCATGACGACACTTCGGGGAACGGCTTTAGCGTAGCGCGTCTGAAGCATGAATGAAATCTGTCCAATCCTGATTGGTGCTGCATCATGACGTAGTAGATGGCGGCATAACCGGAAGATACAAAGGGACGCTGGCACAAACACACGTTAGCTTTTTGCTCTTCAGCAAGCGCTCTGTGTGAAACTGTTTGTCCTATTTGGTGTTTTTTGTCCCATAAGAATTGTCCCAATTAAAGGGGTGGTTCGGGATTTTTGACATCGGACCTCATTTTTAAGTCAGCCTGGTTGTTATTCATCAGTGGAGACATTTTTTTTTTTTAATTATCCAGTCCTTATATTTGGATAGTTAGCCGATGCTAGGCTAGCGCGAGTCAATGGGAGATGTTAGCCAGCCATTAAAAACCGTTTTACCCACTCCACAGTGCACCAAACACAAATCAATTATAACACTAGACTATCGATGCAAATGTCCGTTGAGAGAATAATGTTAGAAATCAAACTTACCTTTCATCACATTGCATTAGTTATAATTTGTTCCCTGTAATCATAAGCCTTGTCTACAGCAGCAGCGGAGTGATATTGATTACCTAGGCAACCGAGTGAGCCGGTACACACATGTACTACACACACTGTAGTGCGCTTCTGTTCTGTGTTTACTTTTTGCCGCATTACTAACCGGAGCAAAGTAAAATTCCGCAGCTGCTGAGAAACTAGTTCCTTTGGGATCATTGATATGAAAGGTAAGTTTGATTTCTAACATTATTCTCTCAACGGACATTTGCATCGATAGTCTAGTGTTATAATTGATTTGCGTTTGGTGCACTGTGGAGTGGGTAAAACGGTTTTTAATGGCTGGCTAACATCTACCATTGACTCGCGCTAGCCTAGCATCGGCTAACTATCCAAATATAAGGACTGGATAATTTAAAAAAAAAATGTCTCCACTGATGAATAACAACCAGGCTGACTTAAAAATGAGGTCCGATGTCAAAAATCCCGAACCACCCCTTTAAAGGTCTGCATTGCAATACAGAATCTATAGTGGCTCGGATCTCGCGTTTGCCGAGGCAGCGCGTAGATTACGGCTACTCTGGAATAAAGATTCTGTGACTGTTCTCGCGTTTGCCGAGGCAGCGCGTAGATTAAGGTCTGCATTGCAATACAGAATCTATAGTAGCTCGGATCTCGCGTTTGCCGAGGCAGCGCGCAGATTACGGGGCTACTCTGCAATAAAGATTCTGTGTGGGTGCGAGACATGCACAGTCAGCTCCTGAGGGTGCTGGCTGTGTGTTCATTGAGAAATATCTCGACGCACACAGCCGTGCGTTTTGGGTGTTTCAGCCTCGCGCCCGTTGACTTTCTTCTCAAGAGATGAAAGCCAAATATATTGTGAACAACTCGAATCTCGCGTTTGCCCAGGCAGCGCGTAGATTACGAGTCTGCTATAAAAGGGACACACGCGATCTGTGAAATAATACTGTTATAAATATCTCGGCGCGCGTGCATAGATGTTTCAACCTCGCCAATCATCAGTTGCCTGGAAATGCTGGCGGTCTACAAAGCTCTGAGGAGCTTTTTCCCGGACCTCCCTGGCAACCATGTCCTGATACGCTCGGACAACACATCGGTAGTCGCGTATCTGAATCATCAGGGGGGTCTGAGGTCGCGCCTTCTATGCAGACTGGCACACCAGATCCTTCTGTGGTCCCAGGGGAAACTGTCTCTCTCAGAGCGATGTATGTCCCCGGGGACCAAAATCAGGGAGCAGACATCCTGTTGAGGCAGGGGCTGAGGCCCAGGGAGTGGCGACTCCACCCCGAGGTGGTGGAGGCCATGTGCGTGAGATTCGGCCCAGTGGAAGTGGATCTGTTCGCGTCTCAAGAGACGTCCCACTGCCCACTGTGGTTCTCTCTCAGGTATCCAGCTCCGCTGGGGCTGGATGCCATAATGCAGATGTGGCCGAGGCTGCGTCTGTACGCATTTCCCCCGATCGCTCTGCTCCCGGGAGTCTTGGAGCGGGTCCGCCGGGAGGGGATCAGCCTACTTTTAGTAGCACCCCGCTGGCCGACCCGGGTATGGTTCTCAGACATTGTAGGACTGCTGGACGGCCTCCCGTGGCAGGTCCCTCTGAGGAGGGATCTGCTGTCGCAGGCAGGGGGCACAATATTTCACCCCCGGCCAGAGCTGTGGAACCTCTGGGTCTGGCCCCTGAGGGGGCTCGGTACCTAGAGGCTGGCCTGTCAGCAGGTGTTGTCGAGACCCTACTCAGCTCCAGGGCTCCTTCCACCAGGAGACTGTACAGCCTGAAGTGGAATGTGTTCCACTTGGTGTAGAGAGCGTGAGGTGGACCCAGTTAACTGCCCAGTGGCTTCAGTGCTGGAGTTTCTCCAAGATCGTTTCTCCGCCGGTCTTACCCCATCCACACTTAAGG
Source organism: Scardinius erythrophthalmus (assembly GCF_964197995.2). Lineage (NCBI taxonomy): Eukaryota > Metazoa > Chordata > Actinopteri > Cypriniformes > Leuciscidae > Scardinius > Scardinius erythrophthalmus. The sequence goes on from NC_138222.1 coordinate 23,849,135, forward strand.
TGTATGTGGCTGCCATTGGGGCTTTCCACTTGCCTGTAGGTGATGGGCCCTTGGGAAAGCACCATCTGGTCGTACGTTTCCTTTGTGGGGCTCGGAGGATGAGGCCTGCGGCTCGCTCCAGAGTCCCAACTTGGGACCTGGCAGTGGTACTTGAAGGGTTGGCTGAGGCCCCCTTCGAGCCACTGGAGTCGGCTAAGGCAAAGAACCTGACCCTTAAGGTGGCCTTTCTCCTTGCTATCACCTCTCTGAGAAGAGTGGGGGATCTCCAGGCCTTGGCTATAATGCCAACTTGCCTGGAGTTTGCCCCCGGCGGAGTTAAGGCCATCTTACATCCTAGGCCAGGCTATGTGCCCAAGGTGCCGTCTAATGTGGCACGGCCAGTGGTTCTTTAGGCCTTCTATCCTCCACCTCACGTGACGGCGGAAGAGGGTAGACTTCACCTGCTCTGTCCAGTCAGAGCCCTGAGAGTGTACTTGGAGAAGTCTTCTCAGACCCCCGTAAGGCTTTCGTTCATCTTTGGAACACAAATTAAGATATTTTTGATGAAATCTGAGAGCTGGATCCCTCCTCCATAGTCTTCTATGGGATTGAAACTTGCTGGTCCAGAAAAGTTATTAAAGACATTGTTAAAATAGTCCAAGTGACTACAGTGGCTCAACCACAAGTTTATCAAGCGACGAGAATACTTTTTGTGCGCAAAAAACAACAAAAATAACGACTTTATTCAACTATTCATTTTCATCTGTGTGGGCCTGAAAGAATTCACGTAGTGTAACAGCGCAGCGCATCTGGGTTGTACGTCACCGCGCAGGCTCGCTATTGGCTGACTCTGGTCATGTGTGTGATGCGTGTGATGTACAACAGCGCTGCGCTGTTACACTACGTGAATTCATACTAAAGTATAGTAGGCTAGCTCGACCTTCCCTCCTCCTCATCTCGCGGCGCCATCTGTGGGACACCCTTAGCATGTTAGCCAGGGTTTGAAGTGCCAAATGGCTTTAAACAATTAACAAATAAACAAAATTTTTTGGGGATTTCCTAATCGATTTATTTCAAGCACGGATTGCTTCTGACGGCACTGAACAAACTTGTGGCGCCATCTGCGGGACACCCTTAGCACATAAGCAAGGGTTCGAAGTGCCAAATGCGAATACAAATCGGCGTTGAAATGGTGTTACTCGCCAGTTGCAACTTTTTCATGAATTTTGACCATGCATGGTTTGAGAATGTGAGATGCTTAGTGCGATCATCAAATCACAACGGTTGTGATGTAATTATATAAATATATAGTCTGACAGGCTGCTGAGCACAGCAGTTTCTATTCACATTAAATAATACTCTGCAAGTGCTCTGTTTGTGTTTGAGGCGCTTATAATTTGCATTTGTGAATGCAATATGTGCCTTTCATCTTCCCAAATTCATAAATAAGAATCGTTTATAAATCTGCTGTCAACAAAGAGAAGCGTTAATAAATAAAAATAAAAGCTCAATGGTTTAATGCTTGAAAGCAAAGAAATTAAAACAAAAATAAATGTTAGTATTGTAATTACGGGCCAATATTACTGTAGCCCCTATTGTATCCATTAGTTTTCCGCACTATTATTATAATTGGTGGGGGAAAAATAACTTTTTGTTGCTATTTAAATGTAGTGCTATGTGCACTATGTAAATAACATCTATCGTTATTTGCACTTTGTGCTGCCACAAAAGCTGCTGCCTTTTATGTTGCTGCATCCTTTTAATGCTTTGGTTCTTCAAAATGTTTCCTCATGTTTAACTAAAGAAAGTTGACGATAGTGAATGAGTAGATAATAAATTAAGACATTTAAGACATTTAACTATTGTTTCTGAACTTAACATAAATGTCAAAGACTTTGAATACTATACATAAAATAATTTTAACTAGAAATGAGAGTTTTATTCTGGTTTACATCACAAATTTCAGCATAAAACAGCTAACATAGCAAGAATTTATTATGTAAATATTTGCAATATCATTAAATATCACACAGCACAAGCACATTTTGACACATTCCAAGCTGTCTTTGGAGTGTTTGTTCTTGATGAGAGACAGAATTGGCTTAACAGCATCCTCTACTGGTTGTTTTGAATACTCTCAACATTTGTCTCACAGGACATAGGGTGCTTCTCAAATGGAAGGCTGTGTCCTAGTAAGGCTGCATATCTTGGCTACTACATCATCAAGTGCAGCCGAAGGCCATCTCAATTTGAAGGTTCCTTGGAAGGCAGTCTTTGTTTCACATCCTTCATTCGGCTCATTTTCAAGGATGCATTCTTTGCGTCCTTTATTCACCCACAATCTTTTGCACAAATTCCAATTCACAAAAAAAAGAACTGATGGAAAATGAGTCAGCACTGAGCTTGTCTGTAAGACAAAAATAATGTTTTATGAGATGAAGGCATACATGTTATTTTTTGTTTTGGTGTAAATGAATCACTTAACACACTAAACTGCCAATATTATAAGCCACTGGGAGACTACAGGCAGTTGTCATTCACTGTATTACATTAATATAAAGCCAGTTAATATAAAGATTTTCAATATAAAGTATTTTTCCAAAAGTAAACATGTTCTAGAAACATGTGATGTAGCCATGCGCAATTACTACACTGTTTCATTTTAGCTTTCAATGCTGAGGAAGACTCTTGCCTACAAGCCTCCGAAGGACTGGATTAGGAAGGACACAAACTCATGAGGCAGCCTTCTATTTGAGAAGCACCCATATTTGCTATTTGCCAGATGTTGTTTTATCTAAAGAATGAAGTTCAGGGGTCAAACGTCATAACAGGGCCCTAATAATTAAGAAAAAGGAGAAAGGTCATGGATTAACACTGGTTTGATTTGAACAGCCTTTTTATTATGAACCCCTGAACATTTATGCTACTAGTTTGAATCAAGGCAAACAGGAGTGCGATATCTAAGAGTGGGTGCAGCCATTTTTAACTTCCAGTCTCAGCTGCTTCCATTTACTTTAGCTGTACAAAAACAGTCTGTTATGCTGCTTAATTTTGCAAACTGGTATTTGTTATTATATTATTCTATTATTGTAATCATAAACAAATAGCTTTACTGTTTACTGCACTACCTATAGAGGCTACTGAATCAGAAGTCTTGCACATTCACTGCTTCATTCTGTTTTGAAAACTAGGGTGGATAACTTGTTCTTAGTTATTTTTTCCTCATAAATTCAATGGTGTAATGTATTTCCCTTCCTCCGGTAGAAAGTCTGATGCTGGGGACAGAGATGGATCTCCAGCTGGTGGAGGGTACAGTTGTGGCCTTGGAGAGTGCTCTGAAAATGTGGCTTCATGACCAGGGCGGAGACAGGGAACAACTGCACTTGTTGTTACCCGCTTCTCTCACAGCACAGGGTTCTACACCACATCCTGCCAACAACAGGCCAAGCCCAGGTATTTTAAGAATTTATTTCAGACTTAGATGTAGGTTTATCTACTAAAATATTTATTCGAAAATCTATTTCTTGCTGTACGCATCTGCAAAATGAATATTTTTGCGAAGCTTGTGTTGTGTATTGTGTGTCTGCTTATTATTTAAGTGTATGTGATGTTGCTTTTGCTCATGTCCCCCTCTGCAGTCTGTTTGAAGTGCGACATGCAGGAGAGACTTCTCAGTCCAGCCCTGCTTCCCAGCACTCCTGACCTTGGAGTGAAGACTGAGAACACGCAAGATTTCCAGCACCCAAACAAGAGTCTGGCCAATCCCTCGCCACAACGCCTACGAGTTGTCAAGTACAGTCTCATCTGTAGTTAGATTTTGTTTTAGGAGCTAAACTGTAAGCAAATGATATTAGATTAACCATTAACGCGACTTGTAAGATTTTATTTTGTTTATTTTATTAAGATTTTGCCACAGAGCTCCCAGAGTGCTGTGATGTTTAATATTGTAATATAAAACATCAAATACCTGGGAAAGTTCATAATAGTGGTTTTGATGGCTATTAATGTTCAGATATATTCAATAGGGACACAAAAACTCAGTATGTATGTGACCTCTGAAACATAGTTAATGTACAAGTATGACTGTGTGAGGGAAAAGAGGATAAAAAAATCTATGCAAAAGTCAATATGACAGAAACTGCACTGTTTGAGTCCTCTTTGAGTCCTCTGTCTCCAACACAGTCATACATTGTGTTCCCTTTGAGTGTTTTGCATATGATTTTCATGCACATGATGTCATTCTTCCTAGCACTGTGATACAATCATACCACTTGTCCCCACCTAGCCATTATGGGCCAATTTGACGTACACTTGCATAATTCCATTTCCGCTTACACTTTTTAAGAAATGGATACTCTTTTTCAGCAAGGATGCATTAAATTGGTCAAAAGTGACAGTAAAACATTTCTGAAGGATCATGTGACACTGGAGAAATGGCTGCTGAAAAGTCTTAAATTAAATTTCAAAATAAATTAAAATGAAATTTTTTTTGGAAATTGTAATAATATTTCACAATATTAGTATTTCACAATATTATTACTGTTTAACTGTATTTCTGATCAAATAAACGTAACCATGGTGGGAATAAGAGCAGACACACACAATTACACACATATATAAATAGATACACATATTAAAAAATAGGAGGAATCATAAATATTGCATTTTTGATTTAAATGGTTAAATGTTACTCTGATGAACTATTTTACACAGCATAACAGGTGTTTACATATATTCCACAAGATAAACTAACAATAACTGAATTAAACCAGTAACATACAGCAATATCAATATTATCAATAATTAAGAATTAGTATCATTTTATTTCCAGTACACCTTTAGATCTAGCTGTGTGTGTGTGTGTGTGTGTGTGTGTGTGTGTGTGTGTGTGTGTGTGTGTGTGTGTGTGTGTGTGTGTGTGTGTGTGTGACAGAGTTCTTCATGCCGATGGAGTTTGTCAGTCTGTGCTGTATGGACTGCCGCTCATCATCAGACCAACCTCATGCTGGCAGCTGGACTGGGATGAAATAGAAACAAACCACCAGACATTTCATGCTCTCTGCCACATACTTAAAGTCAGTGCTTGTGTGTGTGTGTGTGTGTGTGTGTCTTTGTGTTCATAGAGCACAGCTGTGTGATAATCTGTTATGTAAGGATGTAAAAATGTTGTAAAAAAAGAAAAGCTACACTATATATATATATATATATATATATATATATATATATATATATATATCTTTTTGTCAGACCCGTGACTGGTTCCTGTTGGTACGCTCAGAACCAGGGTCAGGATCAGGTTCTGGTGTGTTCTCCTACTATGTACTTCAGTCCTCTGGTTCTCTCTCTCTGCTGCTGAAACCTGTGCTGACACGAGAACTGATGCTCCCCTGCTGTATGCCTGTCTCAATGGAGGACCCACCACTTCCTGCACTCGCCACTGTGGAGGTGCCATTACATAAAGACAGACATCTCATGTATAGCCCTGACATAATGAAAAACACTGAATATCTCACATTCAACTTGAGTCAGTTAGAATCAACAACTGGTTATGTGAATTCTGTAATGAGTGCATTTACTAGTATTAAAGGGATAGTTAATCCAAAAATGACAATTCTGTCATCATTTACTCCAAATATGTGTGAATTGTTTTTCTTTAAAAGAAGAAATTTTGAAGAATGTTGGGGTCCAAACAACATTGGACACCACTTACTTTTATTGTATACAATGTTCAAAAGTCATACAAAATATCTTCTTTTGTGTTCCACAAAAGGTTTGAAATAACTAATATGATAATAGAATTGTTTCCCTTTAAGAGAGTTTACTAACCCTTCACAAAATAATGATGTTATACCTGATCACTGTGTCCAGAGCTCCCTAGAGCAGCTTGAGAAGGACCCTGTTTTTAACCCTCTCTGTCTGGACTCCAACCTTTACCTGCACCTGAGAATTAGAGGTTTGCTTACCCGCACATCACAACCATTTGGAGCACAAGGCCAGGGCCGAGGCCATCGCAGGGGCGCCAGTCGACCACCAGAGGGCTCCACACAGCGTCAGGTTAGAGGAGTAGAATGGAACAAAATGAGAAAGAGATACTGTATGTGCAACACAGAAACAAGTAGAAAATAAATAAAGATCTGTATTGTCTAGAATTTGAATGATCTGCAGTTTGCTATAACTAAACAGTTTTGGACAGTAAGTTAGAGTTGATAGCTGTAGAATTATTGGTATTATAATGAGTATTGAGTAACATGTTAATGTTCTAGGGAAATAGGGGAAATAGTTTTGCCATACCTCCATTATAAAAACATAATGACAAAATATGGCGTAAAACCTGATATTGTGCCAGTAGTGTTGGCTTAAGTTGACCTAAATAGATTAGATGTAATCAGGTTAAAGTAAAGAAGAGGCCTGTCTCAAACTTCAGCAACTTTTAAACTAAAATGTCAACATGGTGTCAACATGTTCAGCTCTAAATCTGACATTTTAGAAAACAAACTAAAATGCAAATAAATAGAGAGGAAATATCTTTCTATTAACCATCTATCAACAAAGACATCAACTATGGCAAATGGTTGAATTGAGAAATTCTTTGCGTGTGTGATGTTGGAAGGGGAAATTTATTGCCCCAGAGAGCAAAAACGAAACCAAGCACTGGCCTTATATTGAAACACCCACACAAAGGGGAAAGACAAAAAGAGTAAAGGGAGAATGAGAGAGATAAAGAGCAATACAAATAAATGGGTTCCTATTTTGAATCTGGCCACAATTCAACTCAACATGACCAATTTTCCAACCTCAAGCACTTTGTGATGTCACACATTATAAATAGAAGAAAGATATTTAGAAAATTCATAATATAGTCATTCTTCTAGTGCACTGAAAAACAGATGTAACAAGCGGATTTTATATTCTAAATAAAGCTTGTTAGTTCCATCAGTTGATAGGGAGTTTTGTGTCAAGCTTGATGAATTATATTCTGCACCATGATTTGAGATGAGCATGCAAGAGCATCTCGAGCTTCAGTGGAAAAGGAACATCCGACTGTTGGTTCAAAGAGTCACATGATCAATGTCGCAAATGTACTAATTTGATTAGTGACCTAGAAACATTTCCAATGCATTTCTTAATCATTTTTACATCATACTGTTCTTTGTTTCAAAATACTTTCAATTAGACTTGAACCAATCTTCTGTGCAATACAGGACATGTTTGCCTAAAAGGGCTAAAGCAGCGTATACAGAGAAGTGTTAGAAGTCACAATGACACTTAAAGCTCGGCTTGGAGAAGGTGGAGCAAAATAACATTTTCCATTCTTCCAGTTCTTTGCAAACAGAAACTTGGTTGAATCTTGAATAAGATTTTATTATATTTTAATACATTTTTTATGTGCAGCTAAACTTGAATCCTGTGGTAGAGAGTTTGACATGATCTGGCACTATGCCTGTTCTCAAATTTTTCCTGTTCTGTCATTTTTGGTTGCAGGGTCGGCAGTCTCAGAGCCGTGCACGAGCCACTGTGGCCCCTCTGCCGTCCATTCCTTTAAACAAGATGCCTCGCCCTTCACTGAACCTCAGCCACTCCCGACCCTGTGCCCCTGCCCTCTTTTTCCAGGACAGCTATGAGGAGGAAGACCCTCTGATCATTCAGTAAGGAGAGAGAGAGAGAGAGAGAGAGAGAGAGAGAGAGCAGAATACTTTCACTGTGAGAGGAAATCACACATTCACTCTCACACTGACTAACACTAACTGCTGTGCACAGGCAGAAATTTAGAGCAGTCGTTTCTAAACTCCCACAGACAGGATGTTACATACTTGCACATGACCGGATATATACTATTACATGTACAGCTAATTTGAAATGTATATGTGCTGTGCAAACTTGGTTTACTATTTAGAGAACACTACTGTTCTGTGCATCCCTGCTTCTCTCATCTTACACAAAGCACATTTTAAAAACTCAATATACTGTACACCTTCAGCTAGCTATACAGACAAAAATACAGCAGAAAAAAACAATGGATCTAATTATTCTTTAGAAAAGTTTTAAAATAAAACATGACAATTATTCCTTAGTTAATTCATTGGTTTTCAGAATACAATTTAATAGTGCAACACCACAGCTTCATTTATCTACTTACATTACTCCTCAAATTAAATAACCTCATTACTTCTCCTAATAAAAATGTCAGCAACTTTGAGACTGACACTGCAAAATCTGTCCTCATATCTCAAGACGCCCAGTATTCTAAAAAACAAGCTGTTTTGTTACACAAATGTTTGCAATTAAAACAGTCCTCATAGTAACAGCATGATTTCGCTCTTTTGGAGGAGTAATTAAACTAACCATCATGCCGTACCGTTTAACAAAGGCTGCACCACAACTTGGAAAATAGTTGTGAGCTGCTGAAAAGAAATAAAATACAAAACCACAGAATTGAAAAAGGACAAGAAGAAAGGCTGTTTAAAGAGTGAACTGCCTTCTCAGTGTAAATGCTGTGGCTAGAAGGCTCTGTAGAGAGTTGAGGAGGAAGAGGGCCAGAGTAGTGGAAAAGTAGAGCCATTGTCTTCCTTTATGGAAGCTGCCAGTACAGCCCCAAGGGAAACACACTGTACTCAGCTGAGCAGGAATTCAAGGCCTTCAATGAGTTACAGAGAGGGGGAAAGACAGAAAGAGGTCACTGTGTGAAGCTCCGAGACCTCGCGGAACAAGGTTCAGCGTTGGAGGCGCTGGTTTAGAGTTGTGAGAGCTGAGGGATGCGATTCTGAAAGCATTCTGAGGTCAGAGCTCTACTGTTACTCAATGGGCCTCTCTTACTACAGCCCATTAAGTATTGCCTCATTAAGCTTTCTGCCATTCCACCCACCTGGCACCGCCTACGCCTTGTCTCTATGACATCGTGGTGAGGTTTGGCATTGTGCAAACGGCAGAAAAAGCAGACATAGAGAGATAATCTGACGTCATTCTCCTTTTTTCATATTTTACGTTCACAATTTCCTAACTTGTTCAGTAGTTACGAAAGAGATTCAGAGTTTTTTTTACGAAAGAGATTCAGAGTTTTTTTTTTTTTTTTTAAATGACTCTTTACTTCTGATTGACTAATGTCTTAAGCATGTGTTGTCTTAGGGACCAGTGCCCAAATCACTTAAGTTAAGAAAAAACTTTTTGAGTTATCACTGCTAAGGGTTTTCTTAATGTAGGGGGTTTACAATTTTTTCCACAGTATTGTTAAAAATCTGTTAAATGAAGTAGTTCTCTAAAACAATTTCATTTTTGTTTTTACTTTCCATTTACTAGATATTGTACATTCTTTATAAACCAATACACTAGACCAATACTAATAAAATGTTTATAAACAATGTTTATTTATATACTGCATTCTATATTTATATTAACACTATGTATTACTTGGATAAATGTTTTTATAAATATTCTTTGCTGCTGTTTTATGTTTTGCTTTTGCCCGTTTAAGAATAAACAAATCTTGAAAACTGATATTTTACATGAATAATCAAATAATCAAGCCTAATAAAATTTTGGTTATAGAATAAGGTGTAAGGTATCCATTAGAAAGAACTGTTAAAATTTGACTATATCTTCTGGTTTTCTAGAAGAATCGTAGCATTCTCAGTTTTTTTTTTTTTTTTTTTTTTTTTGCTGAATTTTGATTGAAAGACATAGCATTTTCAAGAAATGGATGCACTTCCCCATCATTTGCCTCACACTTGAGAGAACAACAGCTCAGTTCTGTTTTCCGTTCGGTTATCCAAGCATCAAGTGGCCAGCGGAACGAAAACATAAACGGAACATAAAAAAAAAACAGGAACTAGTACAACATCACAAGTGCATCCAAACTAAACCAGAGTGCTTCTTTTTTTATCCATATGATGCCAAAACTGAAACTGATAACTTGACCTCTTTAACACACATGCACTATTTAAAGTTTTGGTGGTAACGTGGGTCTTTAAATAGAAAGCATCTGTGTGTAGAATGATGAACCAAGTTTACACCAAATTTAGCTTGTCTCAAATATTTACTCAGTTATTTGTCTATTGAATTACTTATTGTTGGATACAATACAAACATTCTGTCAACGTCAAACTAAATAAACAAATGATACTTATTACAAATGACAATGACAAAAAGAGAGAGAAAAAGTGTAGTTGTCAGTCCACTTCCTTTTTTAATACCTATGAGTAATTTGCTGTTAAAAATGTACCACTGCAACCCAGTATGATGGTAAACTATGCGTAGCTAGACCTTGGACCAAATTAATGCATTCTTTTTAGATGAAAGACTCTGCACTCTAAACACATTCACTGTTTTTCTGCTTAAGAGCTCTAAACCTTGAAAAAATACAGCAGCTCGTGATGAATAGGTCAGATTTTGGCTGTCCACTTAAAAGAAAAAAAACTTTAGCAGTGGAAGAAAAGACTAGGGGAGACTGGAGAGAGGACAAAAGGAAATGAGTGAGAGGGTGAACGAGAAAGAAAACGGGACAGAGAACAGTCTGTACCTTCACACACTGCCAGGCAGACACATATTAACTCGGCCAACTCCCATCTGAAGTAAGGCCACTTTTTTACACAGATGGTTAATATTCACTTTGCATCAGGATTATCCCTCAGATGTCAGTTGCTTTTCAGGACGACAGAGGACTAGATGAATAAGGGACTGAGAGTGAAGGATAGGGCATTCAGGGTAATTTTCATGCCCCCTTAAACCAAGTCCAGATTTTTCCTAGGATGTGCAGGTGTGCACATGCTTGTACATTTTCGGAAATGGAAAAGTATTCTTGTACTATATTTCTTTTTATTATTATCATCATGATCATGTTGAACAACAGCACAGCTGCTGACTCAATCCACATACACTCATATAAAACACACACACACACACACACACACACACACACACACACACACACACGGCAGTGGATTAGTATCCTTTAGCTACAATCTCCATGCAAAACAATGCAAGGTTTGTATGTGCAATAACTGACCTGCCAGTGCAGTCTCTGCACTTCTTCAACCATTAAATTGAATCTGTCAGATAACGTTTAGACAACAACACTCTAATTCCCTATGCAAGAGAACCAAGTGTTATGCCAAATGCTTCATAATCTCTTCCGATACGCAAGTCACAGACTCAGATTTACAAAATAGGACTACTTTGCCCAAGAAGTGCAAAACTCTGGCATATGCCAGTACAAGCCCTTTCAGAGGGCATTATCCACACAAAAGTTTTTGTATAGTCTTAGCTCTCAGCCACTTTGACAGTCAGTGACTACATGACTAAGGTTTCAATCTGTGCCCTGACAATGAGCACTCCCTTCTTAACGTGGAGACATTTCCTTTATCCATGACTGCCTAAATGTCGACAAAGGTTAAGTCAAATGTCTCCTAAGTTGTCGTAGATGATGTCTGGAGACTGCATGGTTGGGTGCCACGCATTTGGAGGTGGCTGATGTCTAGATACTTTGTTATACAGGTCCATGTTTTTTCCAGCACCAGCACCTCTTCTACCAACTTCCGTGCTGTCATGGCTGTTGCTACTGTTATTGTTGTTCAGGTTAGCACTGCCTTTACTTTGAGGCAGCGGATGAGGGTCTTTCTTGGGCAGTGCTACTTTGCTTGGTTTTGGTGCTGTGACAGGTTTGGGGCCTTTTGGTCTGGGCAGTGGCAGCGGTTGTTGAGCCACCTCGTGACCTTGAGGCTCCTCCATTCCCCTGGTTTTCCAGGGATGCATTTCCAACCGTGCTTCATCATAAAGCGTGATGATAGGAAGTGTAGATCCGGCTCGTCCCTCTGGCTCATCATAGATGTGCTCTGTTGGACCTCCATCTGCAGGGTGTCTGCTTCGCCCATCGAGTCCCAATGCCATTGTCCTTTGCACCAAGTCCAGACTGATATGATCATAGATGTCTGAGTAGAACGGCTCAGGCTTGATTCCTGTGTGGCGGCTACCCCCCTCTTCGCCAGTCGGCCTGAGGCGGGGGTTAGGAGTGGGCATGACTTTGATACTGTCCACCGGGTCTGAGTACAAACAGTCTCCTAGACTGGGCGGCGCACGGACCGAGTCAGCAGGCTCCGAGTACAGACTCCCTTGGTCCTCTAACAGATTTTTGGACCCACGAGGCATGGGAGATCGTGGTGGGGTCCCACTAACTGGAGGTGGCGGCTCTGGAAGGCTTCGGGCCTTTATGTTTTTCCCATCATTGTCCTTTCGACCAAAGACACCATCCGCAGACCCAGGCTTGCTACCACCAGAATCTCCATCTGGTTCACGACTGTTTGCTTCTGAGATGGCAGCACGGATCTGCTGGAGAGCTGGGCAGTCAGAGTCTAATGATGGAAAGCTTTGGTGTCGTTCTTCAGCTTGGGCTTTCTGCTCCCGAATCGATTCCTCAACTATGTGAAATATCTCATTCCCCTGCTTTGTCTCAAAGGTGAAGTTCCCTGGCCCAGAATCACAGCGTCGCCCAGCTTCAAAAGAGAACATGACCTGCAGAGCATGTCAGAAATGTGACAACATGTTTGTGACATTTCTTCACTTTTATTCTAATTCTCCTATACAGAACATACTTGCTATTTGAATGCAACTTCTTTAAATTAACATTTCAGCATCTTACTTGAAAAAACCCAATATGGACCCAACACACTGGGCTTATTAATCTTCTTGGACCCACTTCTTTTTATTAGGTGTCTTTAACTACTATGTAATAACATTTAAAATTAATAATTCAATATTATGCACTTTTTGCATGTTTTTACATTTGCTTAAATGTAAAAATACTTACCCTTAAACCTTCACATCTCAGAGTAAACCAGTCCCTAATCTTATCTATATCCCACCTTGCTAGCAGCAAAAGTGTTTTACAATACAACATGATCACGATAAGTGTATTGTACCTAACAAAATGTATTGGCATATATAGTAGTTAAAACATCTAATATAAATTGAGATCATCTTTTCAAACTATCATGACCTGCATTCAATAGTCATTCACCGCATTAGCTCTGCCTTCTGCCCACTCATAAGGGATAGAGGAAGGCCAACTTCCTGTACCAAGGCAGTTTCCATAGTAAAGACAGGAAGCAGAGTTGGAAACAACAGTGGCTTAAGTTCCTGTTTTATATGTCATCTGTAGTATGAGGCCAGCTGCCTGCAACAATGTTGGATTAACGCAAACAGCCGTTAGATTATTTTAGACATGATGTGTGCCGTCTACATTCTAATGCGTGGGTGTCTATTGACTATGTATATACAAAGACAAGGCTAAGTCCATTTTGAAGGTCTTTTATCAACTGTTACCCTCCTACAGAAGATATTCAGTGCCATTGAATATCATGCAATTGACCATTTTTAGCACTTTACACTGATTTGAATTGGTTTGAAACTTTGTATACTTAAATTGAGGAAAGTTCAAAATCAGAAAATAATACTCACCCGGTCTCTTCCATAGCGACGGAGAAGTTTGTAAGGCCATATGAATAAATCCTTTTTAGACTTGGGGTCCTTCAGAATAAGGTTGTCCACATTAGCCCTGAGCCAGTAATTACCAGAGAGACCACAGCGCTCTGATGCTTCTGTCCTCTGGACACTCACCCAAAATTCATTAACTGAAAAATGGAAAATGGAATGTTATGAGTTCACTTCAGATATCATATTGCAAGACAGGTATAATTTGTATGTGGGTCAATGGAAAAAAGATAAATCCATGATAAAGAAAAAGAAACCTCTTTAAAATCACATTTAAAAACACATGCCAAGTTTTTAGAAATGTACTCTTTTAATTCATGTTGGTTCTGGAAAACTTTTATTTTTAAGTTTTTTTTTTTTTTTTAATATAACAAATTATGGTGTTTGGGAATTGCATAACATTTTTACTAACTTTGTGTTTTATAAAAAGGCCAAATTGGAAAAAGGCCAAACTGATATTTTATTGACCTTGAGGGTCTGCAGGGGTCCTCTCTCCATGAAATCATTTCCTGTTTTGTTTGTTCTCCATGTTTCTGCACTTTGGTTACAACATGCGTGTCTGATTTGGCATACAATTTTTTTTATATATTTTATTCAAATATGTTTTGTTATGAATAATTACAAAGATGAAAGAAAGAATGGTGAACTACTTTATAAGCTTTTTCTTTTCGTTATTTTAACTAGGCTTCTTCTCATTATGACATCAGAACAGCTGTAATACATGCTAATCATAGTGTTTTATTCAGGTTATTTTGTCACTGTAACTTATAGACTGAAATGGCACAGTCAAAATATATTCAGATAAGATTTTTTTTTTCCAGTTAAGCTGATGAAGTCTAGTAAATTTTTTCACAATACATATTGTTTCAAAACAGCTTTACAGAGTTTTATATTGTGACTGAGTATACTTTATGTATGCATATAAAATTACATATAGTAGTTGGGATTACTAATCTGTTATGTGGTGATATGGAGGATTATGTATCTATAAGGTTTTGTACATTTATAATAATTGTGTGTAGGGGTGTAATGATATATATATAGGCAATATAAAAATGTGCTGATATGTATTGGTGATGTGAACGATATCTATCGCGATATAAAGTTGAAGTTCCTTCATCTTCCAAACACAAATTAAGATATTTTTTATGAAACCTGAGAGATTTCTGGATTTCTGTCCCTCCATTTAAATCCCTTCCCCTAAAACTTAAAGGCATCATAAAAATAAGCAATCAAGTGTTTTAAGCTGTTTTCTGAAGAGACTCGGTCAGACGTTCAAATATACTGGATGTGACTGTGATTGATTGCACTGATCACCTGAAGCGCATAAGCGCTGGAGCGGCACTCTTTAAAGTGAAAGCACTAACATCATTAAAACCACCATACTACTAAAACTAAAAAGATGATATGGTGATTTATAAGTGCATTAATAGAGGGAGAGACAGGACATAGTGAGAACGTGGAGAGTGTGAGCACACGGCTTGTCTGTGTACGATATCAAACGAATACCTGCTCTAAAGCTTGAGTACTGCGTGAGGAAAAAATGAAAGTTTACAGAGTTTCATTAACAGTAATACATTACACTATTATACTTAATGTTAAATACAATGTATAATAATGCAATGGGGGGAATATTTGTGGGTCCTGATGCCAAATGTCTGATTTGACCAGTAAAAAAGGGTGTACATAAATTATGTAGTCGGTGACAGAGTGCAAGTGTATTTTCAGGTTCAGAATCATGAATTTTTTTATTCTGGTGTCACCATTGCCCTGTGAATTGATGACTAGGACCAAGACTAGGAGGACCATTTTAACTTTTTAGCATACGTCTTAAAAATAGTAGTTGTAATAATAATAAAAACCTCTTCTTTATATTGGCTTAAAGTATCGCAATAGTATTGTATCATGAGTTCAGTATCATAGAATTCAGTATCATAAAAAAGATGGACGACGCCCCTTCAATTTCTTCCATTGGTGAAAAGTGAAGCTGCCAAAGTCCTAATATGACGCTGACATCTTGCACAGATTTGGGACCCAAGTCTGCACACTAGTGAACTGGAAGTGGAGCCGCAATATCAAGGTCCCGTCCTCACACTAGTACAAAGTTTACTGTGTGAAATAAACAGTTATGGACATTCAAATTAAATTTGAAGCTATCAAAAATCTGTTGGTGCCACGGTGACTTTTTCGTTCAGAGAAGCTGTCAATCACAGCTATCAATCATGACGTCACATTCCCGCTTTTATAGCATCAAATAACGAACTAAGATCAAACTTATTTCAAAAAATCGGACACTTAAACTTAAATCGGCGTTATAAAAACTACCTAAAATGAAGAAAACATCTTTGGAAAAAATATTATTTGAAGTGTAATTTGGTTGTTTAGTTTCCATTGTATCCCATTAGACTTCATGGGTAAGGCGGGGTTTATGTCCTTTACTGGGACCAACCAACTGAGGGCGATCGAGACGCTTACTCTTTACTTTTCAGTAGCTTGTTCAGTATCGTGAATTGTATTGAGTTGTGACAGAGTGTAACTTTACACCCTTAAATTTGTGTACTGACAAGACTAACAGAAGTTCTGTGACTTTACAAGTAAAACCGAAAATTCTTTGAATCTCAGGAAATTAGCCAACACTGGTCTTTTTTCAAATCACGTTGGAACAATCCGCAATATAAAAAGTACTGTACAACCAGGATGTTTTTCATTTGATGGGTCCCGTACGCTATTTCCCAGCTAAATTCAGCACAGATACGCTTCTGCTTATCAGACACTAAAGGCCGTGACCGATTACCTGACTTTCCTCTGCTTCTCTAAATGCTCCACTGTAATCTACGTTTATTGTCTTGTCTATCTCTGGATTGGCTTTTAACCAAAATACCCCTGGACAGGGCACCAACAATCATTATTCAATACACATTACACTCTGATGCCAACTGTCATACACTGCCATGGCAGAAAAGGTCTATATAAATGAGAGATAGTCAGAGTGCCAAGACTGTATTGTAGCAAAGCCTTCTAAATGTCAGCTTTCACACTCTTTGAGGAAGTCAGTGCTGCCCTTACTAAAAACAGAAGTGATCACAAACTATTTCCCTAGAAACACTCGAGAATGCACAGCAGGAGAAGAGGTAGTTTGTGCATTTAAGTGGACTTAATAGTGCCTCTTTAACTGTTTACCTTGCATAGCACTGGATGAAGTGAGTGCCAGCAATGAAGGAGGGGGTCGGGGAAATGCCTGAGATTCTGCTCTACTTTCTGTCCTCCTCCATTTCGCTTGTTAGCCCTTTGCGCCTTTCACTTTGACTATTAAAATAAAATGAGTGACACAACCAACTATGTCTTTCTGGAAACAGCTCTTGAATGTGTAACTAATGTACGTTCAAGAGCTCTAATATTTTGTGACTAACATGAGCAGGAAATTTGCATGCAGCTAATAACTAATCTGTTTAGATTTGCATCTAACGGAACATTTCTGTCTATTCACTGATCTCAGATCAGTTTGGTTGGTCTAGATGAAGTAACTGAATTAAGAGTGGAGATGATGTCTAAGTCCTATGTTTTGAGAAACTCACCGCACATGAAAATAGCACTTGGAGTTGTAGAGATCAAATGAAAAACCAAAAAACACACCCAGTTTGTTAAAACGCACGAGTAAATTCAAACTGTGTCACGTGTCTCTTCTTACCTTCCTCTCTGGAGTAATAAATGAGATTTTCTGCCATTTGAAGCTCTTGCTGTCCATTTGAGTCAAAACTACCAAGAGAACCACTTCCTCCCTTAGAGTGATAGAGACAGAGAGAGAGAAAGTGAGACAGAAAGAGATATGCTGAGTTAGTACAGGGACAGCTGTGATTTTCCCTTTGGAAATTCCCAACATACAGTATTTTAATGTTCCAAATATACATCCATAACCTCGTTATAATATGGTTTAAAGGTTATCACACGTGTCAAACAGCTGAACAGAATTCATTCATTTTCAAACCTGTAAAACTATGATCAGGCATTGTAAAATTGAAAGATTGTAAAAGCTGTTTAAAAAAAGTCTCCATGATGTCATCTCACCTGAAAAGCAATCTCACACATCTTCTCCACCCACTCATTGGTAATATATTTCTCAGCTGCAAAGACGTATGTCTTGTCATTGGTCTCCACACAGAAGGCAGACATGTTTTCTTTGGGACAGATTTCAGTGACAGCAGGGAGTATGCTGATGCATTCTGACAGACGGATTATCTTCTTGTCCATTTTCTTAGTGCTGGGTTTATCACTGGCGCTGCCTGAGCAATCGTAAAACTCAAGCCTTGCGATGCCGTTTTGACTGGCTGGGAACAGTACGAACCAGTTCTTCTTCCATTTCTAAAAAGGAGAGAGGAAGAAGAGGAAGTTTGTACTCTTCTATGAAGATCTGGCAGTGTCTTGGGCAAATTCAACTGTTATTCACTTATGGGTCTAAAAAGTTCTGAAAATACATACACACAAAACTATTTCTGTTAGTTTGAATCTAGACAGAATATAGGCCATGTCAACTCATGTTCCCTCAAGTCGCTATCCATTGAAAGAGAATTCACTTTATCTATTTTATTAATGCATCTTATTGTGTACAATTCATCCATGCATATATTTCATTTTTTTTTATTATTATTTATTTTTTAATCAAAATGTCTTAGTTGGACAATAGCAGACTTTTCTCTGGTGATGTACACTGGAATCCTCCAATTATTTAGTTGGGTTAAACGCCACCCTGTCGTTAAAATAAATCAACCTCAAGATCATGTTCAGATCTGCCTCCGTCCAATTAACAACCAATGGATTGAACTAAGTCTCAGCCCTACATTTTTCTTTTTCAATAATTAGTTTTACTCAGATATACGACACAAAGCGGAAGAAAAGATCTGTCGCTACTTCCGTAACATCGCACCTGTAAAAATGAACTTCCTTGTAGCTGCAAATCATTGTTAAATTACAACGGGCCTTAAATCTGGAATTTTGTACAAGAGGAGTATCAAACTTTGTTCTTTATTTAGCATAGGGTCATAATGCTGAGGTCAACAAGAGGAACTTGACAATGACTTTAAAGCCCCTTCCTCCAGATGGACATTGAAAAGCAGACTGCAGCAAACAAAAGACATCTATGTGTGTTTGGGTGTGTGTGTGAGGAGGAGTGTGGGTCAGTTCCTCATATTGTTTGTAACGTAACAAGAAAAGACAATGATCTTATAAAAGGCACAAGTGTTTCAAGCTGATTCAATATTTTGATGCAGATGTGTTGTTGCTAATGCAGAGTACACACACTACCAAAGCCTGTCTATAGATGAAAAGGAACAAGCCATCATGATATTTGGAGTCATGAATTGCATTTTTTATTATTTTATACTGTGCCTTGAAATCCACTATTAATAATGGTAGTATTTTTACATCAAAAGCAGGCAGAATTCAGAAATAATTTTTTACCCTGTTTTTTGATGCTTTAGTTTAAAGGGGCATGTCTTCTTTAAGACTTCAATGTAAACACCCACTGCTATGATTGGGTAATATCTTTGCATATGAAACAGGTATTATACATGTAGAAACTAGAGATGTTCATTTAGGGGTTTTTCCTAACTGACAATCGATGCTTGTTATCTGATCATTTACTGTTAACCGACAAGATTATGTCAGATTATAATTGAATTAAATTAGAATCGATAAGTGTCTGTGACCCAGTAAAAATATAAAAATGTGTTTCTAGGATTAAGTTTTACATGCATAAATAGCAGCATAAACAACAGAACATGAGGAGTCGCACATCATCACATCATGCACCTGTAGCGAAGAAACTGCTTCTGAAAAAACAGTATATAAAATAAAATACAGTCATCCAAAATCCAAAAGTTACACTGCTCAATTGAAATATTCCGGAGTGCAATCCATGCTTTTCAGCGCGTCCACCGCACCACTGTAGTGTTATACCAAGCACAAGCATGTGCAGGATGATGTTTTACCGTGGATATAGGAACACTAGTGAAGTACAAAGCCTATATGTGGCAAGCAGGCCGAGGGCCGTGAGAACGCCGCAAGTATGTATTTTTAAATGCAAATGAGCTGCTGCTCCCTGCCCCCTATCCAGAATAGCACTGTGCCTTTACAGCTTGTGCCTCGGATACTCTGCCAAAAAACGGCAAAACATCTGTTTGTTTTCGATTATCATCTCTATAGCGGCCGGCCACGCTCTCGTGACATTTGAGTTCTTGGTCATCATGAAAGTTTATTATTTGCATTCTTTAAAGCCATATCAGTTTAAACTTCAGATTTATGGTTTTATGAGCACACAGAAAGCTGGCTGTCAGACAGTCCGTGAGTATTAAACTAAATTCTCTTTTGTATCTTAAACCGTCAAATACACACAAAGTTCATTATGTTTGTGAATGTAAACAGCAGGGAAAGAAATCGCATGTGTATATTAGATCTGTGTATTAAAGTGACAGCAGCGTAATATACAATACCTACTGCTGTATATGCTGTTGATATGAGTCAAACAACAACAAAAGAAAAGCAGAAAATCACTCACTGTCTGATTTAATAACTTTAGTAGCATTAATATGAATACATTTCTAACTTGAATACTGCTGTTAAATGCTCTGGCGGGGAGATAAACATGGCGGTCTGTCTACAGCTCACTCAGGGGAGGAGCTAAGCTAATAGTCACCAGTCGTGGACACCAGGTCGTGTTCCAATGTGACGTGGAGTATTTGAATTTAT
Source organism: Scardinius erythrophthalmus (assembly GCF_964197995.2). Classification (NCBI taxonomy): domain Eukaryota; kingdom Metazoa; phylum Chordata; class Actinopteri; order Cypriniformes; family Leuciscidae; genus Scardinius; species Scardinius erythrophthalmus. The sequence goes on from NC_138222.1 coordinate 23,869,334, forward strand.
GGGGAAAATAACAAACGGAGTGGATGGATTTTACCACAGGGTGGTTGTGTACACACATAATTATATTCAAAACAATATAAAAGTGAATTTTGGTTGAAACTGGTAGTATTAATCTGTCAAAATACTGCGAGTTAACGGTTAACCACGTAATTATGAGCATCCCTATGTGGAACTATTAAAAATGCAATTATGCAGTTGCTGGGTAACGGTAACAGGGGTTTTGGCGAGAGCAAAACTTGTGCTGATTACAGCAAAAATGATTAACAGCTCAGGGATTATAAAAGAGAGTGACCCTTGATCACTTTCTGTATATAATTTAATCACAATTTGAGTTTTGGTGGTACTAAAAAGAACAATGTGAAGTTGACATTTCAGTCAATGGCTGACTATAGCTGTGGGCAATATGACCAAATTCTTATTTCACGATACATTTTATTTCACGATAACAATATACTGTATATCATGATACGGTTAATTTTGTGTTATTTTATCTCGTTTCTGTTATTAAAAATAAGAAAAAAGATGCAAATTACAAACAATAGGACAAAATATTAAATTAAGTTTTTCAGATACAATAGGTTTATGTAACGTAGTTAGAATTAGTCCCGAAATGTAATAATCAAATGTAAAAAATAAGATATTGCATATTCTTCGCTGTATGAATTAAATATAGATTTATTCTTATTAAAGCTAAAAAGTTATTCAGTCAAGCAGTAAGTTGGATCTTTACAATGGAACTGAATCAACACTGAACTGACTTTAGGTGAACAATGACACTATTTTCTTTTAGAGCTGCTGTTCGGTCAAAATGAACTCTGTTTGCACCATTGAATCTTTTCCTGTTATCACTGGAAAGCTGCTTTGAAACAGTCTGAAAAGCGCTATATAAATAAAGGTGACTTAACTTGACAACTAAGGACTGCAGAGCATTTGGAAAATGTATCTGGAATCTAAATCCATTTTTTATTCCAAGTGATCCTGTTGTAGTGTCTCTCACGTCAATAAGATTACAGAAGAACCAGCCATCAAGTTTTATTGACTGATTTGTACACAGACTGCTCTGTAATAATTTCCCAAAATGTCATTTATGTGGAAATATTCCAAAGTCTGTAAACAGGATGTTAACACAGGTCAGAGACGGGACACTAAGAGGACGCAAAGAGGAGAGAGCACAGATGCACTGGCACTGTTCGCGATTCTTGAAATATTGGATGAAAAATATAAATATTGAATTGGGGGTGAGGGTTTATATGAATATATCTCTGAATGGAACTGAATTTCTTCAGAAAAGTTTTGATGGCATTTTATTTTCCTCTACCTCCGTATAATGCCTATTAAAGTAGTGTTTAGAAATAAGCGCAGCACTGCTTTGTGTTCAGTTTTCATTTAGTCCGTCTGCTGTTCTTGTTTTGTGCAGGTATGTTTTATGTAGCATAAGAACAAAATGAGTTTACTGTAAGTCATTTGCAATGAAACTATGTTGAAATGTTATACTTTCAAACTAATGGCAACTTCCCTCACCACAAGTTCTATTCACAAGTCCACATTCCTCAATAGTAACTCTCAGCGCACTGAACGGGAGTCTTGTTGGGTCATTCGACCATCTATCTGCATTAACCTCTTTCACACATCAGGACAGTCACAAGAGTTCACAGCACATACTGTATAGCACCCATCCAGGGAAGTGTCAATTTTCTGCCCGATTACCACAATGCCACATGCTTTAAAATACAGCACACCTGAGCACATGGTGAATTGACTCATACAAAAATAAAATAAAAATGCAAGAAGCTGAAAAAGATGACATGAAATAAATCACATATGTTCACACACCTTTTAGACAGACTACAACCCCTGACCATTGCAGAAGATACTGTACAGACAACAACAGATGTCAATGTGGTAAGGATGGGGTGTGGGATTACCCAGCATGCTCTTTTTCCTCCACCACTCAGCAGGTGTTTGTGTAGCAGTGTTCCTTTTAAAAGCTACCCCTCTCTACTAGTGCTGCACGATTAATCATATCGCAATCGCGATGTCAAGCCTACGCGATTATATGACGCAAAATGCTGCGAGTTTATATTAAATAAACAAATTAGCGCTGTTAACGCAATTAACGAAGCATCTGTTAATTTTTGGAATCCTTTGGCTAGTGTTACATGATCCCGCTCTTATTCATGCAAATGCTTTTAAACCATTCTTGCGCGATAAGACAAAAAAGAGCTCGCTAGCCTGTGAATGTCCTGACTGTGACACACAGAAAGACTCGCGCTAATATCGTGCGTGTGCACAAAACAGCATGCCACACTACAATAACACACACAATTATGCCAAAATGTCTTTTTGTCGAGTATCTTCATAACATAAGAGTAGTCTTATGATGAACGTGAAGAGTTGAGACTCGTGAGAGAATGAGGCGCGTGTGAGATCCGCGTCTCTGACAGCAGCGGCTGGTCTTAAAGGGACAGTACACAGTAGCCACTTATTATATCTGTCGCTAAAGTTAATCACAGAACAATGGGAACAGAGAAAAACACTCACTGCTCTTGACTAAAGAACTTTTTTCTTTTAGGCAGATTATCACTAATCTGTGTGTGCATTTATTTTCCTTGAGAACCAAGCAAGTTGACTCATGAAACCATTTGATTATTATATCGCGTATCGCAATCGCAATATTGACCTCAATTATCGCAATATGACATTTTCTCCAAATCGTGCAGCCCTACTCTCTACTATACCAAATACAAACCTTGGTTTAACTGAAAACTTACAAATCATATTAATTATCATTATAATATTATTAATTAATGCCAAAATCAAATTAATCGATAATAGAATGGGGTAGTGTGGCATTGTTTTATTTATATAGACCTTGTATAGCCATATAAGGCAACACTTGAGGAATATACTGTGCAGCATGGAAATTATGCAAATGGTCAGAAAGAAAGAGAGTGACTGGTAACTTCCTTAAATCCTCATCCAAAGCTAATCTGATGAAATGTCTGCCTCTGCATGTGCATGTGCTGCACTTTCTATAGGCTAAATAATTATGTAAAAGAACATATTATACAGCTTGCTTATATGAAAATACTCTCACAGTAAAAGTATACATACAGGCTTTAACCTGAAAATATTAACAATTAGGCCTACTAAAAATATACATTTCCTGTTGGTAACGGCCTGTCGCTTGCAAGGCATAAACATGTAAAACAGTAAAAGTCAACAGATATGCTGATAGAAACAGATACAGACACTGCGCACAGTGATTCCGTCTTGTTAATATGTTGCTAATGTCACAGTAAGATGGGAATGATAAAGTAACTTTAAAGTTCAAACTTGTATATATATTTTCATAAATTAAACATTAACTTGATCCCCAACACTGCACATCAAAATATTCACCTGTTACTTAAAATATATTCTGACACATGGGTGGGCGATATACCGATAGACACGATTAACGGGTAGAAATGTATCAACTGGTAGGTGCATTCACACCATGTCGAAATTACCATAATTGCGAGATTTCAATTGGTAAAAAGCGTTCACGTCCTCGTAGAGCTCGTAATTACAGCTTTTAGGATGGTCATTTTTTTGAGAACTCCCACTTGTACTACGTGATAGAAACGCATAATTAGAGGACGTGAACAGCTCCGAATAGAGTGAGCTTAAGACTACTGTAATTATGACATGGTGTGAACGCAGTATACTGTGTCTATCGTGGTTATGTTCACGTGGCGTTGCTGCGCTGGACACGAAAGCTTATCGTTTTTTTAACATTGCGATTTAAAAACAAGTGATTTTATACCGCTGAAGCGCAATAAGCAATGAAATAGAACTCATTTCGCTATGCGCACGCTGTCTGAGAGATGGTGTCCCTATTCTGCCATATGCATTTCCATTCATGAAAACATTTCAAAATATTTGGATTTGATTAATATTTTGCTCCCATCATGGTCCACATACTAATATAAAGGTAAAGTACAGTTCAAAAATGATATTTTAACTCTAAAATAATTAACAAAGCATCTCTTAAAACAGAATGACTGATGCTCAGTCAGTGACTTGCTTAGAGATGGCGAGAGAAAAAATAACTCTTTATTCACTGCACAAAGTGTGAGCAATTGCCTTCCCACATACCAATAAAAGTAGCAGACCAGAGTTAAAAAGAGAGAACAAGACAGTGGTAAAACAAATTTTCCACTTTGTGTATTTGAGTATAAAAAAAAAGAAAAAGAAAGCTAAAGGACTGACATATTGCTATCACTCCAGGGGTTTCCAAACTTTTCCCCCCACCCCAAGAAAAATCTGTACAGCGTAGTATTGTAATATTTTGCGTGAGGATATTGTATCGATCCCTGGGCGGCAAGTATTGATCTTTTCAGGGCCTGAATTTCGGCTCATGATTGCAAGTATTGTGCATAATTTTACATAAGCTCTGTACTTTTAATGCAGAAAATAGTAATAATGTGAAATCCTTCTTCCAGACTGTAATTTCACAAACAGTGTGAGTAAATCAGCACTTCTGCATCTCTCTCTCTCTTTCTCTCTCTGACATGCACAGTGAGCTGTGAAGAAAGCAAGTTTTTTCAAATTTTGAAAGGTTTTCTATCAAATGAGTCCATGCATTTGATAAAAATTTGTATTTTTATTTGTAGAGTTATAAGCCATTACTTTTAAGTTTGCCACTTGAAATCACATGGAATCATTAAAAATGCCGTCAGAGGTTAATAGCGGTTAATAGCGGCAGTCAACAGAGAGCTTACATACAATATAAATATTTATGTCTTAAATTCCAACCCTCAAGCTTTTAACATGACAAATACTCAAGCTTTTATTTTGGTGAAATCCTGTAAACTTAGAGTTTGTGCATTTACTGTGACCTTAGTTGTTCTGAAAACACTGTAAATAAGTATTTTAATCTGCACGCGTGGAAATGAACACAGTGTCTGTATAATTATTTAATTAAAACCTGCCTTATACAATGCAGCTTCATGCAAGACAATTTGCAAAGATCAAAGCCCAGAAGAGCATACAGATCGCACTGTTTGGGAAGGATCAGAAATGTGTATCGATGTATTCATTAGTGTTTTCCATTTATTGTACAGTATGTATTTGGTTTGGCTCTAAAGTTCTTTGGGCTGTAGTAAAAGTAAGAGCAAAGGCCGATGTGGGCCAGGCAAAAGATATCACTCCTCCATACACAAACAAGTCTAAGGATTGTAAACTGTTTGGCCTGTCACAATATATGTCTCATTCCAGATCAAATGTGATATGAAATTTGTTCATATACAATTGCAGTACTTTGTGTAATACAAGTGGTCAGTTTTTTGGTGATTTTACACCTTGACTGGGGTGTCTATGAAACAATGCAGTGTTAGAAGTTGTTCAGCAACATCAATCATAAGCCGCCTCGGTGCTCAGTTAATATGCATGTGCTTTGTTCAGTAGCACAAATATTTAAATGATGCTTAGTCTCTCTGTCTGAAACAAACAGTTTGAAAATGTCAAACAGAAATGTGTTAGTTAGAGTGACAAAGAGACACTATTAAGTTGTAAAAGAGATCTACATCCATATAAGGATAGCAGTTTTTAAAACAGGTTTTGTGGCCGTATTTGGCAATGTTATTGCCCTCAAACATGAAAATAAAAACCTTTATGCTGGGCTTGCAAATGTAGTGTGTGAAATATTGAAACCTGACTATTATGGATAAAACTCAACATGTTCAATCACGCCTGTGCTCATGCTAACGTTGGGCATGCAATAAAAAACAGCTCTCTAATAACAGGGTAAGGAAAATAAAAAGATAAAATAAACAATTGATAGTACTAAAAAAGAAAAAAAGCAATAGATTTGATTGGTCTTAACAATATTATTGATTTGACTGCACTGACACTATTGAATGAGAACTGAGCTGGACGACAACACTTTTTCTGCAGAACTGCTTTATAGATGATATTAACTCAATTAATAATTGATTCTTTATCTTTTACAACAGAACTGAATCGACTCTGAACTAACCTCGACTGAACAATGACATTTTTCTTTAAGGTAATCATAATGAACTCTGTTTGCATCATTGAATCATTTTCCTGTTATCACTGTAAAGCTGCTTTGAAACAATCTGCATTGTATAAAGCGGTAAAGTAGGTGACTTGACTTGATTTGTCTCATGTTTTACTTTGCACACCTTCCACAGAGTTTTCAAACACGGTACATGCACTTTCATACAACATTTTCATATATTTTTTTCTTGCAAATCTCGTTGACAGGGTGATTCGCAAGCCTACAGTCACGCGTTACGTTGATTCCAGCTTCTAGCTAAACTATCCAAACCTTCATTACCAAACAAAAACCTTACATCAATGAAGGGAACGAGGTTTTCAGTTCCCCAAAAGTGCTAGCATGTGTTCATGATGCCGGGGAAAGACAGTCGCATCGCATGCTTGTGCAGAATATCAATTTTTCAGCACAATGCAACTCTCACAGCAGCACAATCCTGTGATTCAGCCATCACACTATGAGTTTATCATCAGCCTCTCAGCCGCTAAAGAGGTGTCACCAAGCACACAAGATTATTTTTAGTCATGGAAATCTAGTGTTATTGTTGACAAGACACTCTGCATTTTGCTATTTAGTTGAGAAAAACCTGCATGAATGAATGGCAGCATTAACGTTTCATCCTCAATTTGAATTTCTGCTGTTGCCTGAGGCTAAAGACATAAAGCTGTACTGTGTTCTCATAATTTGCCTACTTCCATATCACAAAGAAGTGTCAGACAGAGGAAGTGAATAATGAATTAACGACAAGCCATTGCTCCAGCAAGATGTTTTTGATCCAACACAGGTCTGACTGAAGACGTATGACTCATATCAATGTCTAAAGAATGACAAAAATACATGCCTAACATATTCAATAAGAGAGAAAACAAACAGAACCTTTTGTGGTCATGTGTCTGTGATGTAGCATTTTCCACTGCACGTGGACAGACAAGAGAGTGGAAATTATTTTGAGACAGCTGGCCGTGTGTATGTAGGCTATAACCTACTCTTGTTTGGTGGCTAGATATCATTAATGGAAAAGAAAAGGAATCTATGTTTATGTAGTTACTGACCTAAAAACACAGAATGTGCATGAAGACAGTTTAAAGTTAGAGAGATGTTGTAGCACAGGATCTGATGTACTCATTCATGTGACTATCTCATGACGCAGGAGAGGAATAGAGATAAAAGCCATTCCTTCTTACTCTTAAAGAAACTATTTAAGTTGTCTTTAATGTTAATTTAGATTTTTTTTTTTTTTTTAAGTTGACATTTAAAACATTTTGGTTGATGTTGTAGGTCCTCTTTCGACTGTCACTCTCTATATGATTGGATACATTTGAATTTGTAAATGTTAAAACGTTGGTTTAAGGGTGACTTGATGCTCTTTTTTTTCATCCGGACCAATAAAGTTACTTAAAAATACATGCATTTCATTTATATAGTCATATTTCTATATATTTCAGACTTAAAGTCTCTCTGCAATCACATAATTGTATGGTTACGCACACTTTTTCATTATTATTTCTTTAAACAAAAAGCAGTTATGCAATTTTGTTTCAAAATATTAGGAGAAAAAAAGTTAGTGTTGCACAAAACCATGCAGGAATTATTTTTCCCCCTCAATGTCATATTTTGACATTTCCTAGAAAAGACTAATCATTAAAAAAAATAGCCTATCTTGATATTAATGACTCAAAAATGTGTTACATTTGTAAAAAAAAAAAAAAAAAAACTTGATACATTTTTGACAACTTTGCTTTGTAAAATAAGTTGTGCACACTAAAGTGTATTGAAGGTGAAAATTTCTATTTATTTACATATTTTACTTTATGGTTATAATGTATAGAATGCATATAATGTGTGTATTATAATGTATAGAACTTTTTTCAAACAAGAATACAAAGATGGCATATCTGAGAACTTGGCACATGTGTTTAAACTGGTGTTTTGTAAGATACTCCTGTTTATCATGTCAGACATCGTCATATGTCATTGCCTGAAAAATCAAACACTGTATATGAGACAAGCTCTTACCTTTCCAAACTTCTGATGCTGGACGAAAAGTTGTCCCTCCTTAACGTGAGTGTCCATTTTTAAAATACTCTACCGCTGCACAGCAAGATAAAGGATAAATATTTCTCAATCTTTAGACTTTTTTCCGATTTCCTACCGCGCGAACTTCCGCTTGTCAAGCTTTTGCTTCACAGGCGTTTCGACGGGAAATCATTAAGATTAATCTAACTGTTAAATGAATGTTTGGAGGGGAAAAGCGAAACGTTATAACAGAGTGTTTTCATGCTACTGGTCCTGAGTTTTGAGACGCTGCTCTCTCTCTCTCTCTCTCTCTCTCTCTCTCTCTCTCTCTCTCGCGACAGAGGAAGCGCGCGCGCGCGCCCACAGCCTTTCCACCCACCTACTCCTCAACCCAAACCAAGCCTGAAACCAACTCTTTTCACTTGCAATTATAATGTATATGTTATAATACCTGTTATAATTTTTTCTGTGAAAAATCACAAGACAGGTGCAGCAACCGTCTTGTGATTTTTCACTGACAACATTAAGGTGCTTTTGCTAATTTATGGCTGTCAATTATTATGCTGAGGTGCTGTTACTGCTAATTTATTATCCATTGATTTGATTTCTCAACCGTTAACAGCATTCATTTAGCACCGAATAATTATGGTTCTATAACTGTCAAATCCTGGGTGTCACATTGACTTACATGATTAGTCTTTTTATTTTTTAGAGAGGAATTCACTGTTTGGTCTAAGCATTTGATCCATGTCCTTCATTGGGCTGCCTCTTATGGTTTGCTCACACATGCGTTTTCATATTGTACATCAACTGATTTGTTGCAAACATTTAACATTTGGTTTTCTGTTCTAAAATAAATATTGGTGCAAATTGGCTTGGTTCATGTCAGTCAGCATGATTAAGTTATGGAAGCAGGTTTAATGGGATGAAAAAGCAATAATGAGTTCAAAATTTACAAACAAATCAGTAGTTTGCTATCTTATTAGTACCTTTCCTATCATCCGATCTGGCAATTTTGCAGCAATGGTATTTTTATGAATTTAAAGTTGCGGTATAGATGCATATTTTACAGCTTTTATGGCAAACATTAAAAGCCTAAAAATCTATAACCTGTGAGCACTGGATCAGCATTCAGCATCTATACTAAATTTGGTATTGTGATTCAAAGATTACTGTAATACGCAAGTGCATGTCATCAACTTGTGGTAGTAAGTGCACATTCATGATGAAATTGTATTTTCTCTCCATTAGTCAATGAGACATGTGGGTAAGCAAAGAGTGAATCACAAATGCAGTGGGGAATAACACAATCACTGCTCAGCACTCCTAAAATGTCATTTGCAATATTTTAATTGGCCTACCAAAAATGTTTCATTATATTGTTTATTATTTTGCTGTTTTCTTGTATACATCAACATTTTGAAGAATGCGTTTGTAAGTCAATAATGTAAATAATAATAAAAATGTGGATAAAAGAAAAATAATTCATATTACATCTGTTTGTGAGGCTTGGAACATTCATTCAATAATGCTGCCATCTATTGGTAAGCGTGTGTGATGCATGGATTTTTTTTATATATATATAAATATTTATATTCATATATATTTTTTAATATATATATTTTTAATTTATGTTCATTTTTTAAATATATTTATGATTGTTTTACTACAAAGAAACATTTACTGAAATAATTCTGGAGAAAATCTAAAACTAAAATATGCGGAAAAACGAATCATATGATCTTATCTTCACTTAAATATAGACAGATGATAAAAATGGGTGTGAATCGAGATTTTATGTTGATTTAGGTAATAAAAAATAGCTATCTGTCAAAGTCCGTGTGTTATTCACTGAAAGTCGTTTGAAGCAGCTGACTGTGACTGTGAGCGGTCATGTGACTAAAGAGGAAGCGGGCGAGATGAGCGCAGTGTACGGAGGAGTGGAGGGGTAAGTTTATAATAATTAAAAAATACATGATTAAGAAAAGGAATATAATCCACTTTAATGACATTTTAACATACAAACGCTTGTATTAAAAAGCAACACTGTGCTCTAAGCGTGTTCTTCCTGCCAGTCGTTTGGGAATGAATAAGCGAAAGTGACAGTAGCTTCAGAGTAATGATGAATGAGAGACTTTTCTTGACAGTGGTGGGACACACTCTAAAGCAGTGCTGGTCTCTGCTGAGGGACATATCCTAGCTGAGACAGATGGACCATGTACCAACCACTGGGTGAGATGGGAGAACATCCTTCAATATGGACTGAAGTCACCTATAATTGTGTACTTGAGTCTGTCTACCTCATTTTCTGTTGTTTTATAGTTGGTTGGTGTTGATAAATGTATCAGTGGTATCCACGACATGGTCCAGAGGGCTAAAATCAAGGCAGGGCTGGACCCGGACACACCAATTTGTTCATTGGTGAGGTGATGCATCGGTCAGTCATCCTGAACGCATTCCACTTCATCGGGTCGCTTTGACATTGTCTACATTGTGTGTTGACAGGGCATGTCTTTGAGTGGTGGAGAGCAGAAGGCTGCTATCCAGAAGCTGATTGACGACATGAGGGAGAGATACCCTAATCTGAGTCAAAGTTATTTCATTACCACTGATGCCATTGGTGCTATGGCAACTGCCAGTGACTATGGTATTATATGCAGTGTATTTGCAACCAGGAGTAAAAAATCTCAGGACACAACCGGCACCCATTCCTAACCCTTTCTCTCTGTCTTTTTGTCATAGGAGGAATAGTAGTGATATCAGGCACTGGTTCGAATTGCAAGCTGGTGAATCCAGATGGCACACAGGTTGGCTGTGGGGGCTGGGGTCACATGATGGGAGACGAGGGCTCAGGTAACCATGTGGAAAGAGAAACTGATTGACATTACAGCACTGATATCACACAGACATCCAGTCTTATCTTAAAAAGATGTTATCTTATCTTACAAATGAATCTGATTTTAACATCCACCTCAATGAACTTATCGTACGTGGACAGCTTGGATTCAGTGTGTCCCTGAAACGTGTTGTCATCTGATCACTTAAACCAAATTTAGAAGAAACACACCAGATTGCATCATGCTTTTTACTGATCAGATAGCTGTCCATGGAAGTTCGGGAGCCCTGCAGTCCACATAATGTAAATGTGCACACCTTTTAGGATAGCAGCGTAAATAAGCTCAGAGACACAAATTCGTCCTGTGCAATAGCTAATCATTACCTACTCACGTAACGGGTGATCGTTGTACTTAAACAAGGGTTTGCCAGCTTGGTAAGACTTGATCATTTGTCAAACTAGGAAAAAGTAATCCGTATACACTACTGTTCAAAAGTTCAACACAGTGTGCTTCACTCTGAAACCTATTTAATTAGATCACAGATCATCATTTAATTGTGATTTTGTTTTCTGTTCGATTGACAGATGCTTTGCCAAAGCAATGGCGCAAAACACAATGTTAGTGATCTTTTAGGTTCATTACAAAACTGTGGCGGGCCATTATTGTAATCAAGTCAGAAATAGACATTTTCTATAGAGTGCAATAAAGCGGCATAATAAATCCATTTAAAAAAGGCCATTATTCATCTGTATGTGCTTGAAGTCTTTAACACAGGCAGTGTTTTAATCTTTGGTTTGCAGAAATGACATACAAAAGTGTAACCTTTACTAGCTGATTCTTGTTAAATATCAACCCACTTCTGTATATCATTTAAATAATCATCAGATGATCTCTTCTCAGTGAACTACAAAGCTACAAGATGCGATAAATGATACAAGATGCTAAAATATAATGCAGAATTTTAGTTTGTCATCTAGACGCGGTGCTGCTTCAATACATTGCATGTTACAATTTAATTGATACAACTTAATGTAGCTTTTGGTCACGCTACACTGATACTTGACGTAAAAAGTAGTTAGCTACTGGAAAAGCTACACTGTTTTAAAAGCAACTGAGCTACTATCAAGCTACTGAAAAATGTAGTTAGGTTAGTAGGATTGCTACTTGTAGTTAGCTTCTCCCCAACGCTGAAAAACTGTAATAATTAAAATCTTATTTATTCCTGTGATGGCAAAGCTGAATTTTCAGCAGCAATTACTCCAGTCTTCAGTGTCACATGATCCTTCAGAAATCATTCTAATATGCTGATCTGGTGCTCAAGAATGTTGAAAACAATTGTGCTGCTTAATATTTTTGTGGAAACCATGATACATTTTTTCCAGGATTCTTTGATGAATAGAAATGTTCAGGGCCCGGTTTCCCGATAACGCTCACTCTTAGCGCGCTAAGAAAGCTCGAAAGATATATCTTACCAAAGTTGTTTATGTTCCTAAGTGTTCCTCGAACCATACCTTAGGAAGCTGCTTAAGATATACCTTCTTACGTGCGACGTTACCCGGCGCTGTCCGTGGTGATGGTGCTGAATTGTTTGATATCGATGGCTCGAGAATCAATTATTCTCTTGTGCAGGGGCTGTTTGTGTGAGAAAGTGGTGATCTTTATAAATGAAGCACTTCAGAAATAGTTGAAATTGCAATTTATTATTTATGATTATTGGATACAATAGTGGCGGCAGTGGCTGAGTGGTTCATGTAGGTTGTCTACAAACCAAAAGGTTGGTGGTTCAATCCCCGGTTCCACTTGACCAAGTGTCGAGGTGTCCATGAGCAAGACACCTAACCCCAGCGGCTCCCGACGAGCTGGATGGCGCCTTGCATGGCTGACACCGCCGTCGGTGTGTGAATGAGTGAGTGAATGGGTGAATGTGAGGCAATGTAAAGCGCTTTGGTGGCCATAGGTCTGTGAAAGCGCTATATAAATGCAGTCCATTTACCATTTTTACAATAACCTTTTCAAAAATTTACGTGCCTTCTTCTCTTTCCCATTTTTGTTCGCTGAGGTGGAGCTGCGATGAAATATTGTTCTTGTAAATACTTTCCAGCATTTCATTAATAAAAGTTTACATCTTGCGTACGGTGCTCGGCAGTGATCAAAAAGGATTTAAACCGTGAATTTTGTAAACTACTACTAGTTACTAAGGTACTAGTAACTTGTAAGGTACTAATTTGGCCAGGGATTTTTACGCGGGTTGGGTGAAAAAAACACTGATATTATGTATTCGGACGGCACTAAAATCACCGACTTACCCCTGTAAATGTTTAAAATACCGGACGAGCCCATGAGAAACAATATTAGCGTCCGAATAGGACTTAAAGGAGAATTTTCGAATCGATTGTCGAGTTCACCACTATTGCTTAGATACCTATGATCACGCGCGTGAACTCGACAATCGATTACTATGGCCTTCGACCAAAAACAGGATGTAAACACAGGTATGTGCGCTGGCTGAATTAACTTAATTTTGATTAATATCTCTAACATCTACTGCAGTCAGATTCACTCGTGTTCACTCGGAAGGAATCACTCACATTTTCTGTGCACTTGTGATGACACTTAAAGGATGTTAAGAGGCTAAAAGCAGGTTTAGTACTTGCCCCATTGAAGTCAACAGGGTGCAAATTTTAAAAAGAGGATAACTCGGTGTAGGCAACACCGATTTTTTCGTTGTTCTCTGTATTGACAGCACTCCAAATGTACAAAAAAATTAGTTCAATGTTAAAATTGACCTTAAAGTTAGTTCTCCTTTAACTGACAGTAGCCTATGCTTTCACTGGCCTTTAAAAGAGCGTTTTAATTAAATGAATAATATTGTATAATAATATAATTAAAAATCTAACAACAATCAGTGTAATGACAATTTTATTCTTTGCATGAAAACACTTGAATTAGCCTAATTTAATACTGTCTGGGTGTATTAAAACTTCAGAATTATATTCATATACTGTAGACCTGCAACAGTGATGAGGCAAAGCTAAGAGTGGTCCAGACCAACCTTACGAAAGTGTGACTTACAGAAGATATACTTAGCGAACGAACGTTTCGGGAATCGTGCCATAAGGTTAAGAGAGAGGTTAAGGAATAGGTTAAGAACTACTTAGAGATAAGAACACTTTGGGAAACCGGGCCCTGTTACTTTTAATAAAATTAGTGTCCTTACTGAGTAAAAAGTATTAATTTCTCTAAAAAAAAATCAAAATAAAACTGACACCAGACATTTAATGTATATTCACATGACTTCATAAAGACTTAATTTTGTCCGATGTCAAACTTACCAGGTCCAAATGTCAATCTGTGTCGGCCCTTTCTGATCTGATCACCCGAGATGGATGTTATTACCAAATGTTAACAGGGCATACACATTTTCTTTTTCTCTGTCCTTATCCTTCTGTAGCATACTGGATTTCTCACTTGGCTGTTAAAACGGTGTTTGACGCCAGAGATAACCTTGTCACATCCCCTCATGATATCACCTATGTTAAGAAGGCCATGGAAGAATATTTCCAGGTTAGGACTTGTTGTTCATTTAATTTCATCTTCTGCTTAAATTGAAACTTGAATAGAAATGATGGTGTTTCCCTTGTCATGTTCATCTCCAGGTGTCGGATTTGATGGGAATGCTTCCTCATTTGTACAGAAACTTTCAGAAGTCACACTTCGCAGGGTTCTGTAGGAAACTAGCTGAAGGTATGTCACTGATGTATGCAGTGAGGTCGTGTGTGCATTACGCCACAAGTTATGACTCTTTGTGTTTGTGTGCAGGTGGCAGGGCTGGTGATGCTTTGTGCCAACACGTGTTCACGGAATCTGGAAAAGCCCTTGCACAACACATTGTAGCTGTCCTGCCCAAAGTACACCAGGTAAACAAAACAACCAAAAAACACCCACGGTAATACAGCCATTCTCGCTCAGTTTATTTATCTTATCATTTGTCACTGTGGTCTCTCATTCAGGATCTGTTTTCTGGTGAGCTTGGCTTGCCTGTTCTGTGTGTCGGGTCTGTGTGGTGCAGCTGGGAACTGATGAAATCAGGTGCATAATGTATTCATAGAGCTTTTCTTTAATCTCACATCTGAGAATGTTCAAAATAGTCATGTAGAAATTATGTAGTGATACAGAAATTGTGGCTGGTAATTTCTTTTTTATGGCCTTTAAAGGGATGGTTCGGAGTAAAATCAAACTAGGGTCCTTTGCACCATGACCTCGAGCCAAACACCCCCCCAGAAGCTTTTTTTTCCCTTGGTCGAACATTATTAAAGTTAGAGCTTATCTAGAGATATCAGCTAATGGAACCTAGATTGTATCTCGTAAATTACCCCACTAATAATGCCCAGAATGGCACCAAACTTCTACAGTAGTACAAATAGGTTCTGTACTCATAAAACGAGGCATTGGAAAGTTTGTAAGTACATCAGGAGTTTATTTAAATAACACTTGTCTGATAGGTTATGCTACCGCTAACCCAGACGTCGAGGTCACTTCCGTGATTTGGGAAAAGCACGTAAAAGTCCTGGCAGAAAGCGATGCATAAGGATGTAGTGTAACGATGCCCAGTTCCAGGAAAGCACTAATATTTTGTTGGTAGTACCAGTTTGCAACAATTATTAGTTAACATTAAGTTGCATAAGCTAAGTTGCACGGTAGCATAAGCCATCAGGCAAGTGTTATTTAAATAAACTCCTAATGTACTTACAAACTTTCCAATGCCTCATTTTATGAGTACAGAACCTATTTGTACTACTGTAGAAGTTTGGTACCATTCTGGGCATTATTAGTGGGGTAATTTACAAGATACATCATAGGATCCATTAGCGCCTGCACTAAGCCATTCGGCTGATATCCCTAAATAAGCTCTAACTTTAATAATGTTCGACCAAGGGAAAAAAGGCTTCTGGGGGGGTCATGGTCCAAAGGTCCCTAGGTTGAAATTACTCCGAACCATTCTTTTAACCAGTATGATTTTTAATATTATATTGAAAATTTAAGGTGTTTTGCCTGTATAAATTGTGAAGAAAGCTCCAAACATTTTACAGTGCTTCAAGGTTTGATCAGGAATCAAAACATTTTAATGTACAGTAGAAAGGATGGATGACTTTGAAATGTATACCGTTTGAAAATGTTATTTAAAATATTACTTTTTTTTTATAATAATGGGAAAAAAATGCAAAGGGATAAGCTTGGAAGAACCTAACAATCCTGGATCTTGTCAGATCGTCAACAATAAAATCCAGATAATTGAGTAATCCATGTACGAAGAACGGACCCTAGATGAGAAAAAGTAATGCAAAAGTAAACATAAAAGTAACGCAAACAATGCAACAGTATTTTCCATAAAAAGTAAACTAACAGAATTATAATTTTTAATAACGCAAAATTTGAATGCATTACTTTTAAAAGCAACTTTCCCCAACACTGGTCATCGCTATATTGTGCATCCCTATTTTAAATAAAATCAGTTTGAGAAGAAATGTGACCTACACAAGCTTGCTTTTCTTGTAACTAGCACAACTGTTTGCTGCTGAATTACTGTTGTTTTAAAACTTGTGAATTACCCAGGACGATTAAAAGACAGACTTGTTAAGACCACAGTCACAAAAATCATAATCACATTTATTTTTGTCAATATTGAGATCAGGATTATGTAACAGTTACTAATTGACTTCATGGAAACATCATGCATACTTTGAATATAATTTAAATAAAAAACAAAAAAAGTAATAAATGTAATCATATATATATATATATATATATATATATATATAAACAATTCATACAAATAAATCAAATGCAGTTATGTTGCAGTGTACTTCCAATACCTACTGCAAACTACTACACATTTATGGAAGTGCGGAAGCTAGGGAAAGGCTGTGCTGATATTAGAACACAAGACAAAGTTTAAACCGTAAAGAGAATGCAGCACAATAATCTTGATTATCTCGTTTTCATAAACGTTTGAAGCCAAAATCGTAAATTTAAATAAAATGAGTTTAATCGCCCAGCCCTATTTCACAAGAACTAAACATTGTGTTGTGGATGTGGCGTGTTTGTGCTGCAGGTTTCACTCAGGTCCTCTCACAGGCTCAGGCTCAAGGTTTCAGTCGTTTCCGTAAGTACAGCCTGCTCACTTTACGTCAGTCGTCCGCTCTGGGTGGCGCTAAAATGGGGGCACAGAATGCAGGAGCCACCCTCCCGCTGGACTACTCTGCCAACGCCAATGTGTTTTTCAGCCACACCTTCAATCAGTGATCGGGAACAAACAGACCTGAGAGTACAGATGCCACTACAGTCTTATGTTGATGATCTAAAATGAGAACTTCCTGTTTTTTATATATCAAACTGATATAGAAATGTTTCCAGACTTTCCTCTTGGTGGTGCTGTTTCTAAATCACCCGTTTCTTATCAATCAACTAACATTTTGAATGCATCCTGTTAAATGCACTTATATATATTTCTGAACATTTCTAACACTATAATCTTTGGTAACATTTTGGTAAATAAGGTCAAATAAATAAATAAAGTAAGATTACCATGGATTAATTTTGTTAATAAACATTTGCAAAAGCAATTTTTTATTGTCATTAAAAACTTTAGTTTTGCTATAGATCATTTGAAAATAAAACTTTATAATTTTGATTTAAATATAAACTCTAAATATGTAAATATTTAGTGTAGCAATGACGTGTTTCTTGGCTGAAGTAAAAAAAAATATATTATTTGCAAGGAATAGTAGAGTTTGGGTTCTTGGACTCGGACATGGACTCGAGTGCAATTATGAATGAACTCGGACGCACTCAGGTGGACTTGTATTCAAACTTGACACAGACTCTGATATTTTGAAAAAATAACAACATATAATGAAAATTACAAGACATTATTAAATGTCTCTCACTCAAACTCAAGTGGTTAAGGACTTGGACTTGACAGGGTGGACTCGGACCCAACACTAGGGAATAGTCTAAGACCTTCCTCCACTGATTATTGCAGAAATGCTTGCTCAACCAAAATAGTTTACCGTAGTCTTGGTTCTCTAGCTTTACCCACAGCTGCTGGAGTACCCGATTAAGATATTCAAAGTAATGTTTAGGCCAAAAATATGTGATGTAATGTTCAGAGACAAATGACTGTCGGCATCAGTTCCTAACCCCAAACATCCCCTCCTCTTCTCTTCCTTATCACCACATCCTGTGTGTGACCATACAGTCAGATGTAAAGACCCGCCTCTATTTGTCCTTGTTACAGGATGTACCAACACTAAGATCGTGCTGATCGTCACGAGACTTATTTGGAGACGTGCGGTATTTTAGGCAAGCTGGTCTTCTAAGAACTTAAGCAATGAATGTTGAAAACCAGTTAAAAACATCCATGATTTACGCATCAGTAAACCATTCAGCATTCATGAGTGGTTATGAAAAGGAACAAGTGCTGTAAGACCATAGGAACATAATGTGTCAGCAACAGTGTTATTTTGGTATCATAGTTTTTGTCAATATTTTGTATTAGATTAGAATTTGGTTTCACATTGACAGTGTGGATTGGCATGATGGTACACAGTACTTTGCACTGATAAGACAAAAGATTGAGCTTTTTTAAGGACAATAGAAACAAAATGTTCTTTTTCTTTTTTGCAAACTAATCTGGCCTTTCTATTTTTGGTGCTGATCAGACGTTTGCATTTTGCTTTGTAAATCCTGCCGTCAGTCTCCTGCAAACTTTCAAAAATATCAAAACATATTCGAGGTCGATAACAACTACAGTACCACTATAAACTGAATTTAGACATAATATATAGAGAGTAATAAATGTTAATGTCTTTGGTAATGCAGTGAAAACCAGAGTAAGAGCGCACAGACAGTACATGGACACACAACCTGAGCTTAACAGCTTTTCAATATGATTTAAATACATGATCTTCACACTGTCTTCTGTGTCCTTTTACCCTCGTTCAGCTATTGTCCAACAATATCGTCTTCACTGCACACGCTGAGATCCTGAGAAGTTTGCAGACATCTATGCTGATGAAGGTGCCTGGCGTCAAGCGCACATGGCCAATAAAATGTAACCTGTTATCTGAACAGTGTACATGATCAATAGGGCGATCTCACGGTTTGGGACCTTGTCTGAAAGAATGAAAACTATTCTTCAACATTTTAAACCATTCTTGAATCATTTGACTATAAATTATTACAATATATTTAGAGTTTTGAAGGCAAATGCACTATTTTATCAGTACAAGGCCACACAAGTGGTCATGGTCACTCACAAGTATTTAGTGATGTGCTGTTACTAGGCCTGAACTGATATTTATGAGAACAACTTCTCTGTTGATCAAATTGTTCATCTATAACTTCCAATTAAAATCACGTCAGACCTTCATGGTCAACTATGTCAGCATTTCCATTCATTGTTTTATCAGATTTCTTTTTGCTATGCCAAAAAAGTAATACATCAGTAAAATAAAATCGATGGCAGATACATCTTGACACTTGTTCAAAGTGTAGACGTTTTAATTGCTGTAATATAGAATGCTGCTAACAATAATTTCTCAATACCATTCATTATAGCTGTAAATCGCTGTCTTATAATTCCCAGGATTTTAAAGTTTGAATTTCACCCAAACAAGAATAAAATCAAAGAAATAAAGTTGGGTTAAAGGGATTTCAGTAGTAGTATGAGACTTGAATTTGTGATGAATGCCATGCTGGTTCTAGGCCTACTAGTTAGATGTACTACATAAAAATAAAAATCACTTTCATGAACCTTAGAATGTATTATCCATTCCATAAAGCAGTTAAAATAAAAACAGTTATGCTGATGAGAAACTAGATGTCTCCAAGCCATCTGGAAATTAATAAATGGATGATGTTATATGACTTGCTGATTACTGAAGTCTTGATTAGATTAGATCAGTTCCCATTCACATATGTTAATGGATTCATGCATATGCATATGTTAAATGGATAGTAAATGTTACGTTAAATGTGAGAATTAATACCAAGTTTCAGTACACATTTTACTGGTAGATTTAAGATACATCCAGACACAAGAAATGATCCAACCGAGTACGAACTTTTCTTCTTTATTTGCCTTTTTTCCTTCCATTTTTTAAATGAAATTCAGTCCTGCGTGTAACGATTCAAATTCAAAATCAAAAGTTGAATTCATGTGAACTCCCCAACATCCTTTCCTCAGCATCCAATCAAGGGCTCCGTCCACCACCAGCCACACCCCCAGTCATTTACGGCCACACCCCTTAAAACTCAGGAATCTGAACAGATGCATCAAAACTTCCAGTGACAAAATATCAATTAAAAAACAAAAAAAACGGGGGAGGGAAAGCAAAGACCCGATCAGGCACAAACTGTGAAACAATGACAAGAACGGCCCTTTCGGCAAGGGAAGAACAACATAAAACAGCCTGGTAATGAGTATGATATTAGCTAGTTACAGCACCTCCTAGAGGTCGTGTTTCAACTTAATACCCTTGGTTTATACATAACAGAAATATAAAGCTTATAGACAATCATCTCCCACCCCCCCCCCCAAAAAATAAATTTGTATTCCTGCCCCTTCGAAAATGTGTAGAAGAGTGCATTTATGTGACCATCCAAAAACATGGGCACAACAGTCTTTGAGTATATGATCCAATGTTTGCATGAGAGAGGAGGAACGATGATCCTTAGTATTTCACCCCAGGCACAAACTCCTTGGCTTCAGGGTTTAAGATGCTCTTTCGCTGGGGACAAAGAGAATAATCAATTACAATATATCTGACAAAGTAGTGTTTTATTTTTAATTATTATTTACTGTGGAACGTAAAAGATATTTTTTGTCCATTCAATGAAAGTCAATGGTTTCCAGTGTTGGTTTGGACTCCAATAGAGTGCAACAGTTCCAGACCACTTTTTTCAGCGGCTTGGTATCGGAAATATTTGTCCCATTCATTTCTCCCATAGGAATCATTTAAAAAAAGTATTTGTTATAAACAATGAACCAAACCAGCCATCTACTTGGTGAATCACAAAATTACAAACTTTGACTTGAAGCAACACAAAAGATACAAGCCTGTACTTGACGGCTTTAATGAGGGAAGGACTACAATCCAATGAAGCACAAACACAAAACTGTTTTCAACATTGATAATAATATGAAATGATCTTAAGAGTGATTTCTGAAGGATCATGTGACACTGAAGACTGGAGTAATGGCTTCTGAAAATTCAGCTTTGCCATCACAGGAATAAATTAATAAGGAATAAATAATTAATTAAATTGTAATAATATTTCACAGTATTACTGTTTTTTTTACTTTTTTTTTTTTTTACAAATCAATGAAGCCTTGGTGAGATAAAGAGACTATACTTTCGAAAACATTAAAAACCTTAATGCATCCAAACGTTTGACTGGTATACACACACAGAGAGCGAGATAATTTAATTTATCAAGCTTATAGCAAATTATGCATTTACAAAAATCCAGCACAAGGACTCGGAAGACTGACTACATTATCATTTGAAGTGCTTCATAGGAGTGGGCAGGAATTGCTGCTTGTGATTCTTTGATTAATGGAGATTTCTTTGCAGAATCATCCGTAATGTATTTATTTATTTTGACCAGGAATTCCACTGTTTAATAATTTAAAAAATACAATGGCCTTAACAAAACCATTTACCATCATTATAACAATCTTGTGGCTTACAGAAGGTTGGTACATAACTTATTCAAAATCAGTTCATCAAATGAATGGCCTTTTACTTTAGGAACTCCACTGTTGCACTATATGACTTACATTGTTTAAACAAAGAGTCTTCAAAATATCTTTGTGTTTCATAGAACAAGAAATGACGTGAGGGTGAGTAAATGATGACAATTTTGGGTGTACTAGCCTATACTTCTAAGATTATTTGACTATTTTATACACTGAATGTCTGTGAGCTTACCAAGATTTCCTCTGCGTTGCCGTCGCTGACAGAAAGCCCGTTGAGCTGTTGCTGAATCTGTCCGACTGATGGGAGGTCTCTCTCAGGAATGAACCAATCCTGATCCTCCTCATCCAACATCTCTTGGAAACAGCGCTCTAAAAACTCTTGCTCAAGCAATTCCTCCTCTACCTGAGATATAAACAAATTGACAATAAGGTAAAAGTTAACTTCCAAGCTGATTTAAACAAATATAATAATGTGTAAAGCCTTACAATTTAAATTTGGCATTTCAAGAGCCACAGAATTCCAAATGCTCCTAAAAATGTAAAACTTTGAATTGAACTGAACGCTAACACACACCTCAGTCATACTGAAAAACCCAACCTGATCAACTGCTGAGTTTGTGTGTTTCTAACGGGCTGTAAGTGTACAGACCTGCCGATCGTATTCCTCCTCGTTCTCCATCCACATGTACTCTGCAAAAGGGTTGGACTCATTCTCTGCATGGCCATTGGCTACTGGATCCTTTCCCTCACTTCCTGAAACCCCACTGCCCGACATCTTTGCTACGTCAGGCCCGTTCATTTCTGCTGGCTCTGAAAAAGATAAACATGCATATTATGGATGCACCAACACAAAAATCATGTCTTATTTTGATAGCAATAACATTATAAATAATACATATAATATTTTGTTTTGTTACACAAGATGAGCAGCTATTTTAAATGTATACTTTTTTTGTTTCAAGAAAGCAAACTGAAACTGCCACCTGGAGTGTAACATTCTGCAAATTCAAGTTCAAACATCAAAATAATATACAAAAAATACAGCAAAAATCTGGTGTGTACTAAGAGAGCAAACTATTTGAACTGACCACAAAAAGAATACACAGACAAAGTGGACGACACATATACATCATGCATTCCAAATACATATTCAGTATTATTAAATCATACACAAACTACCATTCAAAGGTTTGGGTTTAGTAAGATATTTTTTAAAGTATCTTAAGCTCAACAAGGCTTGAATTCATTTGATCAAAAATACAGTAAAAAAAAAAAAAAAAAAAAAAAAATATATATATATATATATATATATATAAATATATATATATATATATATATATATATATATATATATATATATATATATATATATATATATATATATATATATATATATATAGGCTATAACTATTGTGAAATATTACAATTTGAAATAAATGTATTTAAAATTATTCTTTGTTCAAATTCAAAGCTGAATTTTCAGCAGCCATTACTCCCAGCTTCAGTGTCACATCATTCTACTATGAAATCATTCTAAAATGCTGATTTGGTGCTCAAAAAACATTTCTATTCTATATATTTGTGCTGCTTAATATTTTTCATGGAAAGCGTGAAACGATTTGTTTCAGTTTTTTTTTTAATCAATAAAAAGTAAAAAAAAAAAAACGTTTTGAATTTTTTTATAGTCTGTACTGTCACTTTTGCTCCTTTTATTCAGTCCTTCCAGGATAAAAAGTATTTTTTTAATCCATCTAAACGTTTGAATGGCAAATTTAACAATGAAGAATTAGAGAAATATTTTACAATAATTTGTTAAATTAAAAGTAAGAGTAGGGCATGTGCAGGGCTGCTGAAAGGAGGCATGAGGCGAGTAGCTGTTTATATAGGCTAGTATAATGCTAAACACTATTGCATAAGGCTTGTCATAATACTTAAACACAACCACACATGGACAGGATCACATTCCACAATGATGCAACATGGCTGAACACTCACCATGTTGGCCTGTTAAGGTCATAAACAAAATTATACATCAAAATAACTAAATTAATAAACAGCACACACTAAAAATATATGTAATGTAGATTCCCAAATAAATCCTGATAGTTTTTGATTTGGTTGTGTTTCTTTCTCTGATTTTTTGGCAATAAACTATGCATTCTTGCACGTCTTAAACCCTGAACAATGCATTAAAAAATCTGCACAAACAGAAACACCTAAGTAACTCGAAACACATGCACGTTTCTTCTCAGCTGCAGGCGTCAACAGTAATGCCTGCTGTAAACACTAGAGGGAACAATGAACCTGATACATAATAAAATGGCTGAAGAATCTTAACAACACCTTTATTTCACACAGCCATTAAAAGGTGTGGGCATGAAGCTAGCTGAACAAACTCTGAGTTTCAGAGTAGGTTTAGTTGACACAACCATATCTCAAACCTGGTTTAGATAAGCGGGCTCACATATAAACATTGACTTTGAATTGCCTGAAGTTGCCTCCTTGTCATTTCTGACAAAAAAACAAAACAATGTCTAAGCTGCTATGTGTAGGTGTGACAGGGTGTACAGAAAACAAGCTAAAAAACCCAGAACTAAGTTTTTAGAAGCTGTCGACCCAAAAAAATAAAATAAGAGCGTTTAAGGACACAAAAGTGGATACAGGCAATTGAGAGAGTGCCCAACATGTCATATTACTCTGAGAGCTACACTGATGCGGAACGTAATCGGCGACAGGATATGCAAAAAAAATTGAAACATTCATTATTTTTTATCATTTCAAAGGATTATTTCACCACACTATATGTAAACCTGAGAGGAGGATATATATTGAGAAACTAAATTGTATTGGTCTATGTCAGTGCCCCTTTTCCTTACCTTCCTTTTGTTGGAGAAATGATCAAACTCAATGGCCCAACGTGAAATACCCTGAAATCTACAACTCTTTGATTGAATCATTTAACCAACCTAACAAAGATCAATAGCTTAGATCGCTTCATCTTATAATAATAGTCAAAGCACATAGCCTCGGCTTTATAAAAGTTAGAGGGAAGCAGGGGTGCAGTAAATTACATTTACATTTAGTAATTTAGCAGATGTTTTTTGTCCAAAGCGACTTGCACATTAGGACTAAATTAAGCGAGTCATCGTGAAGAGGCAAAAACAATGCAAGACGTGCTCAAAATACGAAGTTCAGGCATTGTTCAGAGTAGCATAAGCCCGATAAGGGAGGATTAAAGGAAAAGGAAAGACTTTTTTTTATCATTTAGATTACTAAAATGATGGGACAAGTTAGCTATTAGAAGGCTAATATTAGCTATGTGTGTTAGCAAGCTGTAGCTTGGGCCAACTGCTATTTGTCCACTTTAATATTTACTATTAAATATGAACTATTTGATTAAATGTACCCATTCTTCCAGCTGATGCTTCACGTCTAATTGCCTGTATCCACTTTTGTCTCCTTAAAGGCTGGCTTTTATGGTTCGGTAGCTTATAAAAAAGTTCTGTTTTTTTAGCTTGTTTGCTGTACACCCTGTCACACAACAGCTTTTAGGCATTGTTCTGTCTTTTGTTAGAAGCAAGAAATGTTTAATAAGCTATTAATAAAACTATTAATAAGCAGTAATTAGGAGTTTATTGAGGCAAAAGTCGTATTTAATAGTTAGCCTAATTAATAGTGAGAATTGTACCCTAAACTAAAGTGTGACCCATCATCCTGAAAAAGTATCACAGGTTATAAAAATAAAAAAAAAAATAAGCAGCATAACCGTTTCCAACATTGATATTAGAATCAGCATATTAGAATGATTTCTGAAGGATCATGTGACACTGAAGGCTGTAGTAATGGCTGATGAAATATTCAGCTTTGCATCACAGAAATCAATTCTATTTTAAAGTATATTAAAATAGAAAACCAATATTTTAAATTGTAAGAATATTTCACAATATTGTTTTTTCTGTATTTTGATCAAATGTGCATGTTATGGAGGAATGCACAGTGCATGCAGGGGGTGTGGCCCGTGATTGAGGAATGTGCAGGGTGGAAATTCAACTGAAATTGCATTAAATCTGGAAGATTTTTGCTTAAGTTCCCTGTTATACTGTAGGCTAACCTGCAATTCTGAAAATTCACAGGTTATTCGCATTAATTCCCCGTGGAAAGTTTCCAGCCTTGAAAATTCCTGGAATTTTGCAACTCTAGCTCCAACTTCAATTAAACACGCCTGAACCAGCGAGCGCCATCAAGTTCTTACTAGGCATAGAAACTTCCAGGCAGGTGTTTTGAGGCGAGTTGGAGATAAACTGTGCAGGACAATGGGGCAGGAGCAGGATTAGACACCCCTGAATGTCTGTGACAGGTCTAACCTGTTGCAGCACAGCAAGAAAAAGCAGGTTGAGAAAAAAAAAAAAAAGGTTTCACCTGCTTACAAGCATTGACTGAAGCCTGAAGCTGAATGCTGCCTCCATAGGCAGTGTATTAATAAAAAAAGGCCATGATTTTTTTTTTTTTTACATCTTTCTTTGACTCATCATTTGATTAAAAAGTGGTTGTGTCTTGCTGAATTAAGTACATTAAGTCATGTGACTAATAGTGAGGTGTACGATGTAGAATACTGTTGTTTGATTTATTGTTACAATTCCTATATTTAAGAAAAGACAGTAGGCAATATGTCGTACTGTGCCGTATTCAGTTCGTAAGAAGGTAGCAGAACCACTAACAGAACATTTGTGGCTGTCTGTCTAATGTGTGTTACGTTGGCGTATGAGATCAGAGACTTAAGGCTTAATAATAGCAGTGACATCACTGGAGGAAATAAGCTCATCTGTGAGCGATGACATGAGAGGATGAGCTACTTAGATGAAGGACTGGGGGCTTTAAACACACACCTGACAGGTGATAGATAGCAAACGGAGTACGACTTCACTGATACAAGGGTTCTGACAAAACATTAATCTGCAATGCTGAGCCCATGTTATGTTATAATACACTTTTTGGGTTAATCCATCAAAATTTTGCAGCCTCAATCTGTCGCCTCTTCAAGACAGCCACGTCTACTCCATAGATATGTATACGTAGATGCCACATTCGACTGCTCTAGACAAGTCAGCACACGCCATCTTGCAACGGTCAGCGCATCAGAATCAATGATGCCACAACATTGCAAAGCTTCTGCTAGTTATGAAACCACCGAGATTTAAATTCCCAAAGAAATGGGATAACCTTTTCACATGTAAGAATGTGTTAGTTTGGGTTTTTAACTGCATTAATTCAATATTACATGTTTTTACACACAAGTAAACATGTTTGTACAAACAAACTGTTTCAATGCATTACATACATATTAGGGGTGGGAGTAACCAGAGGCCTCACGATACAATATTATTGCAATTTAAAATATTTTATGATATGCTGAGTACTCCAATAACTTAAAAAAAATTCTAAAGCAAATATCAGTTTAATTTCCCAAGTTAATAATAATAATAATAATGTCATAATAAAAAATTATAGGTCAATCTAAATAACTTCTTTTACCTAGTAGGCCTATGTGTATGTATTATGTATTTTACGTTTTGTGCCACTGCCTTACCTTAAACTCTATTGAAATCAAATGTAAGTGAAGTTTCTCTTGTGGAGTGCTATTTAGGAGGATAATAATAGATATATGTATGTACAGCATTCAAAATCAATCCATTATGATCTCCAATCTGTGTTAGGATGCTACATTGTGGAAACGAACCATTCCTCCAAAAGCACCTTTACACACCCCTAGTGAGTGTGACTAAGCCAGCAGAGACGGCTCACAAAGCAGCAGAATATGCTTGTCAGCCCAGTATTTGAATCCTCAATATGGTTGCATTCACACAGCTTGGTTATTTACTGAACTCAAAACTGCATTCTACAACTGAACTCGCACCTGTACATTTTCAGGACTCACAACTGCATTTTATGCAAACCCTGTGCCATGTGAACTAGCTGTCTTTCATGTCATACAGTGTAAGAGAGACACTGCACATGAGCGTGTACAGAGTTTAGCGGGTTTTTATGTGTGATTCTGGAGCCATATGAGCGGTTTCATTTAGGCTAAAGGTTTTAGATCAAGTCACTCTCTTCTAAATCTTGCTTCTGTTGGTTTTGTGGTATAAAAAAAAAAAGCTATTGTCTGTTAATGAAGATTTGACAGATGAACTCACACCTCAACTGAACACTTATGTCAAACGTAATAAGACTTTTCATTTTTATGGACATCGCCATCTTTGATCACTGTCACTGATCGGGGGGCAGTGTTTCGGAAAACATTGAAGCTTTCCCGGGCGCCGCCATTGGCTATCAGACCATCACCTGCTGTTAGCATTCCATTGGCTCCCGTTCATTTTGGCGTCACTTTGACAGCGAATAACTTTACATCTGAGGCGTTTAAAGACTCCATTTGTCCATTATTTATTTCTAAAGAAACACGAAAATGTATAAAAGGCTCCATTACCTTGTATCTTACGTTATGGCCCCGTAGATGCAGTTTTTGTAAAGATAGGCTAACGATTGCGTCATAACCACGCGACTCTCTGTCGCACAGTAGAGAAATTACCGTATGGACAGGAGGAGACGCTCGCACGCAATCGGGGGGACGTGGAGGCAAAATGACAAAGTAACTAATCAAAATACTTAGCAAAAGTTTCTCCCGCTCCTAGCTCATGGACACCTCCTACTCACACTCTCCGTCTCTGCAAGTTTCGGAAGGGAATGATTCAGATTTCTCTTGGCACAGCTACTAGAAGACAGACGGGTTGCTCACGTCACATCTACGTCGTCAAGCTCAGTTTGAGTCTGCGCAGTACACTCAGCCATCAGGAAGTGAGTGCTTCTAATTGACTTCACTTTTCTCCGTTGAAACCTATGGGGTCGCTGTGTCCAGTTTATATACTGTCTATGTATCACTGATTTTCTGAGCACTATGAACGCTCATGCTCCGCCCACGACCACTGACAGACTGTCCCGTATTAGCATATTTCTGCCCTCAGCCATTCGACACCCCCATGGAAGAGAGGGGTGGGGTGAGCAGTTGCTCATTATCATTTAAAGAGATATGCACCGAAACGGGTCACTGAAAACAAAGCGGTTTTTGAGGAGGTAAAAGGGGTGTTGTTTTACATAACCATTGAGGAATTTTAACCAAAGTATATTACAAACTTTACTTGAACACCCTAAAGAATCATACCAACTTGTGGAAAATGGGTATCTGATGACCCCTTTAAATACAGACAGTACTCGAGCAGCTATTGTAAGCAGCTGTGTAAACAGTTTGTTTTGAGACTCACACTTGTAAGTAAATGCAGTTGTCAATCCCAAACACTGACAATGTGAACGTAGCTAGTGAAAGAAAACAAAAAAAAAAAAACCTCTCAAATGTATAGGTAGCATCTTCCTCACAGTGCCATACACGCACACACACACACACACACACAGATGTTAATTAGGCCAGCGAATGTGATACAGACAGCATTTATAATATTGACAAACTAGACCCCTTTTTCTTAACACTCAGTCAGTTAAGCTACAAAGCTTACAAATCTGTTTGTACTCTCTTTTGAATCTGTCTGCCCTCATTTTAAAATATAGGACAAGGCCAAATCACAAGCATCTATGTATCATAGTCCATTGTCGTAAACATAAGTTTACAAAACTAGTCTACAACATCCTACTACAGACTGTTTTATGGCTTTTCATGGTCCCAATAAAATATACAGCGATATAAGGTCAACAAAATAACTCCTTGGTCGAGTTCAGAGACTATGTTAATCAGCTCACTTGTCAAACCATCCATTAATCACAGTCACAGATTCAGGATTCCTCTTTCGCCCCTACAAGACAAGCAACTAAGTCAGGACAACTGGGTCGATTTAAGAAGCTAATAATAGCAGTGGTTATACAAGTTACATTTTCTTCAAACACAAAGTGATGTGTAGCATGCGTGACAGACTGCAGAAAACTTGGAGCTTATGCAACAACACGCCTCTGCATGTGTGTTAATACAGACACCAGTGTCAGAAATCTCTAAACAACAGCCTGAACACACAGATAACCTTTACTTCTACAACCCAAACTAGCAAGCAGTCTGACATTTGGCCACAGGCGAATAAACAGAAAATAGTAAACAAACTCATTAAATCTTTGGGGAAAAAAATAATAATAAATGCGTTTAAACACGAACACGCCGAAACACAACCACACAAACTAATTATCCGTTACACCGTTCCCTGCACGAGCTTTATAAACACTCTCAAAGCCAATTATGTAATCCACTGTTACAGTATTACACCGAGAAAGGCAGAATAACTTATTTAGAGGACAAACAAGCTCTCAACAACGCTAATATAGCCCAGCTCCATGGCATTTCTGAATAGGATATGGCATGTTAGAAGAAAAAAATAGCAGCAATGAGAGTAAACTACCATAAACTGACAGCCAGCCAAGGTGGGCCTCAACACCCCTTGGAATGACGTGCGAGTTATCCGTTTATCTAGAAGAACTTCGTAACAAATACGAGTTGCAAATAACGCAGTGTTAAACGTGTAGCAAGTAAAGCACTCCAACATGACAGACAATCAAACAATACTCAGTTTGCACGGCCATATTTGCTGTCGGAACTGCTTTTTAGACATTAAGACAGTGTCCAGTCAATGACAGAGACGGACAGACGCTGTGAAGTCAGGTCGAGACGCGCAAAGACACACACACACACACACACACACACACCGAGAGGAACACAGTGTAAGCTACAGAAAGCTACGAAAACCGTGCAAATATCGTACCTGGCATCGCTGACGCTTGTAATATCCGTCAGATCTCTTGGAAATGTTGAGTTAACACTGTACGGAATGATTAATTCTTAATTTGCAAGGTAGGTGAGCTGAGATGAGATGGCTGACTGCCATTAGAGAAACACAACACATTACGAGCAAGACGGTCATGTGGTTCCTGCTTAAACAAACATGCATCAACCCGCCTCCCTCTGTGTTTGTGTCTCTCTCAAACACAACAACTTAAAAATGCGGTTATTTTATCTGATCGTTTGATAATTTGCCATATTTATACACGAATGTTGAACATAGCAAAAATAAATAACATTATTAAATAAACAAACAAACACCGCTGATTGTTTACAAACTTTTTTCTTTAAAACTGCTTTTCAGAAGAATGTGTGAATGAATGTGATAAAATTGCGCAAAAACAGTAAGGCATGAGCATGCCAAAGTAATGACAGAGTAGCCTAAACCAGAATAAGCGAATCGGTTCTTTCGAGTGTATTATCAACTAGTTTTAAAAAGACAGTTCAGCTTTTATTGTACGTCCTTACGTAATTACGTCATAACGTGACTTCTGACATACCATGCAGCGTAGGATGTTCTACATAAGATGTTCCTCTGTGGGCAGTTTTTCCGTTGTTTTTTTATAAAAACTATATAATAACTATATATATATATTTTTTTTATATAAGAGTTTTTGTAATTTCATTTCCTAGTTGTAGTTTTTTTTTTTTTTGCATCTAAAAATATATAGTCACAATTACACTAATGCTCAACATTCATTAGGCTAAATATTTTGCACGATTTAATAAAATAATAGGTTGTTTACTAGACCAACTCTTTGTTGATCAAACTGTCATATCAAATCTTAAACAATAACTCTCCAGTTGTCGGCTTAATGTGAATCATGAAATAATCGTTTTGTGAACATAGTGAATTGAAAAGATTTTAATCAAAAGAAGATTCATTTAACTTAACATGCATCCTCCCTGTATCTCTCAGAAACACAAAAATAAAATACACATGAATCTACTTTATCC
This sequence comes from Scardinius erythrophthalmus, assembly GCF_964197995.2. NCBI lineage: Eukaryota > Metazoa > Chordata > Actinopteri > Cypriniformes > Leuciscidae > Scardinius > Scardinius erythrophthalmus. The sequence goes on from NC_138222.1 coordinate 23,900,854, forward strand.
TATTTTATTCAACTGAGCGTTTGATCATTTTCCAGTCTATTTAAAAAAAGCACAACTATTTTCTGGAATATAGTAACATATTTGATTGTTTAAAAAGAAACGAGTTGGTGCAGGAAAACAATGTTTGTTTGTGCATGCAAAAAAAAATCTACAGGTTAATTTGTTTTTCAAAATGTGATATGATCTTAACAAGGAAGATATGGCAGTTCCCTGTCAGTATAGGATAGTCATATTATATGCATTAAAATTCCCTTAAAACCGAGTAATATAACACAACAATTCTTTATAATATGGTTCATGCTGCCCCATATTTCTATCTGATGTAATGTTTAATGACTGTCTGTTATTCGCTACTTACTTTAAATTCCTCCGATGGCAACTACATCAAACACACCAGAGGAAATATTTCTGTAGACAGAAAGATAGTCAGGACGCGGGCCAGTCTCTGATCGGATATTGACTAGTGAAAATGAGAGGACACACTGGAAAAGAGCTGACAGAGGAACCGTGTCGCTTTGTCTTCTTGATGTTCTCTATGTGCTACTGCGTAAATCACCAAATGTGCTAGTCACGTGACCACAGCTGATCACACTCACATTTCAGTTGATTGGAGATGTTTTGAATTTTGTTCCATTTTATTGCTATGCATTTTATAAGTAACTTTGTTTGCAAATTGCAGACACGCAGTCGACTTTTTGTAACCATCAACAACGATCAGGCTTTCATCTTTTCATCTTTAAGATCATTTTACTGCTTGGCTGATCCAGTGGAATTTATTAAGGCTATTAACTTTCCGTAACGTCACTTCTTTCGTAAAGTGTTCATTTTTCCTGTAATATTTGTTATAATTGTTTATCGTTATCTGATGTGTTTTTTTTTTAATGTAAAAAATGTAAAAACGAAGAATATTTTCTGTAGGTAGGCCTAGGGTTAAGTTATAGGAGAAGGGATAGTATAGGCTAAAGTCTGTACTGTATAAAAATAATTATGTATATGAAGAGTCCTCATAAAATACAAATATCCAAAGTGTGTGTGTGTGTGTGTGTGTGTGTGTGTGTGTGTGTGTGTGTGTGTGTGTGTGTGTGTGTGTGTGTGTGTGTGTGTGTGAAGTGTAGGCAAGGCATACAATATGACCAATAATAGTTTTCAATTGTTTCAAGTTTTTTTGAGATGTCCAGCAGGTGGCGTAATAAAGCTGTTTACAATAATCCCTGACACAACAGTTTAAAGATCCCTTCTGTGAGGGGAAAGCATCTTAAAATTGCCTAAGCTGTTTTGCTCTAAGGTGGTTTAAACATTTCTCACAGTCCTGGTCAAACTAGGCTACTTGACTGATTTTGGGTGGCTGGTCAGGAGGTTTCCCAGCCTGACTTGTTGAAAAGTACCCTAAATTCTTCTGTGACCAAACCATCTTAGCATTGTTTAAGATGTTGTAGCTTTTTTTCTTGTAACATAAATCATTAGTTTTAACACACAGGATATTTTGTTCAGATATTTAAAAACGCATAATTCTGGTGGGGTGGGCATATGCCTCAGCTATACTAAGGGTTTGTTTACATTACAAGTACATTACAATTAACTTTACTTACATGCGCATGATGTTTCCAAAGATGTTTATCATTTTTCAGTTTACACGGAGACGCGATAACGGTATCGTATTCAAAAACCTGCACTTTGAAACTCATTTTCAAAAGTTAGCGTTTTCAGGCCCCCCAAACACCATTGTCATAAACGTTAACGTTTATAAACGTTTTTCTGGTTTTAGTTCCATTTTTAATGGTTGTGTCATGTCGTGTAAACGCCCCCTAAAAGAGCTAGTTTTGTATAAGATACTGTTATCGTCTCTGCGTAAACTACAAAAACGTGAATTTGTGAAAACGGTGGTGTCATTCGTAGCCTATACGCATTGCGTGTTCAGTCTATAGGTGCATGGTGTTTACAAAGTGACATTGCCAACCACTGGCCTTGGTATGCATAACACAGCATTTTTAGTCGGTTTCACGGATCCGTGTGAACGGGGATCGTTTTGACAGCGTTGTCGCCTGTACGCTAAAAACGCAAAGGAAAATGTTTTTAGTACGTCTTTGTCGTGTAAACGTGTCCTGAAACACGTTTCCAAAAGTTTGCTTTTTTAAGCCCCCAAAACGGCGTTGTCATGTAAATGAACGCCCAAAACGCATAACGTTTTTGTTTTTAGTTCATGTAAACAGCCCCTATGACTCCTCATGAGCAATCCTTACTGGACTCTGTTACATGCTTAGTACAAGTGCATTTTATGTTTGGTTTGGTTTGGTTTGTATTAGACTTGGTGACAACTTAAACATAATTTGATTATGACACAATTATCTTCAACATCTCCAGTGAGTTTTCACTATTATATCAGTACTGACATTGTTTGACCTGCTTGAATTAAAGTGCATCCCTATGTCATTTGTTTCTGCCTATAAGGGAGAAGCTTGAAATGCCCCTCTTGTTGAATCATAAAGCGCTACTCCTCAATGCTGATTTGTTGCAAGAAGACTACACATAGTAGTCAATTAGTGAGGTTTTTATTTTGAACAAAGAGTCCTTACAGTTTCTCATCGCACAAATAAACTTATTTTGTTGTTGTTGTCTAAAACTCACCAGTCCATAAAAGAGTATAGGCCTAACACCAAATGCTGCTTCTCTCAGGGACTTCCAATTATACTACTTCTTTCCTGACAGTATCACAGGATCATTATTTATGAAAACCACCCTAACACTGGGTTCCCCAGATCCTCCAGCTTGTTGTTATATGGGCCAGGGGTGTGTAGATGTTGATGGTGTGGCTGTAGTCCGCTAGTAATTCTAGCATTACAATAGAGTTAAAGTGGCAGTCTCATTGAAAATAGCAATGTGTGTGTCTGTGTCTGTGTGTGTGTGTGACTGAGGTCAGAGGAGTGGACCCACCTTTTCCTCAAGTACAGACAACAGTCACAGGAAAAGGCAAGGCTGGAAGGCATACATTCATGTGCACTTAGCACTTGCACATGCATGGACTATTTACATGTTGATAATATGACATGTTTGGTGATAAATAAAATCATTTAGATGAGAGGCAGAACTGATAGGGAGCATATATATCAATTAATTTAAGAGAAGAGCAGGTGCAATAAGTTACAAAACTCTGATTGCTAAAGAGAGGCTGACGCTAATGGGCAGCCCTTCTGAAAGCGGAAGGGTGGTGTGTAAAAGAGGAAGCTTTAGGGTGTGTTCGTGATCAGAGCCAAAGCACTTCCTGGTTCAGTGTGCAGCACGAGTAACTTAGTCGGGGGTTGTTCACTTCCTCTTAACTCACTTGGTTGCTTCCTGTCTGACCAAGAAAGCAATGTGTGGTCTGGAGTGTTTATTCACAGACTGGGCAGAACATGCTGGAGTGAGTCGGCTGATAGTTGTGAATGGATACGCCATGAATAAACAGTCAAATATGGAACAGAGAAGATGTGAGGGTCTCTGTCAGTAAACAAAGGCTAAAAAAGTAGAAGGACTTTTTTTGGTAGCCTTTCTAATGACCTTTGTGAGATTCGCCCTGATGGCTCAGGGAGATAAATGCCATTAGCAATGTGTTCTAAACTCAAATCAAATATGAGAAAACTGGAAATATACAGATCCATGAAAAGTTTTCTTGTTCAAGAGAAATGGTTAGAAGGAAGAATATTTGTGAGGGCATTTGAACAAACCAGAGACATTTCAAAAACCACGTGAGCGCCAACAAAATTTGACTAACATTACTGCTGTCAGCAGACATTGTATATTTTGCTTAAAGTGTTGTATGTTTGAGAAATTACTGTATAAGGAAGAAGACTATATATAGACTATATATATCTTGTTAATCGCCTTGTTAAGTCCCAAGAGTGTGTGTGTGTGTGGGGGGGGGGGTCTGTGTATATATATATATATATATATATACAGACCCCCCCCCCCCACACACACACACACACTTGGGGCTTAACAAGGCGATTAACAAGACACAGATGAGGCACTGAGGGCAAATCAAAAACCATAGTAACTGATGAACTTAAAGTATGTTTACACGACAATGATACGCTTGAAAATGAACTAGGAAACTAGGAGAGACCAAAGAGGAAAAAGAGAGAGACAAGAAGAGCCAAAGAGACTGGGTGACACTAAAGATCTTGGAGACCAAGGCGGAGCTGTGGGGATGAGTGGCCGAGGTGGAGCCAGGGTGCCAGAGAACATCTCTTGAACAGAGGGTGCCAGAGAACAGAGGTGGAGCCAGGGTGCCAGAGAACAGAGGTGAAGCCAGGGTGCCAGAGAACAGAGGTGAAGCCAGGGTGCCAGAGAACAGAGGTGAAGCCAGGGTGCCAGAGAACAGGCCAGGGTGCCAGAGAACAGAGGTGAAGCCAGGGTGCCAGAGAACAGAGGTGAAGCCAGGGTGCCAAAGAACAGAGGTGGAGCCAGGGTGCCAGAGAACAGAGGTGAAGCCAGGGTGCCAGAGAACAGAGGTGGAGCCAGGGTGCCAGAGAACAGAGGTGAAGCCAGGGTGCCAAAGAACAGAGGTGGAGCCAGGGTGCCAGAGAACAGAGGTGAAGCCAGGGTGCCAGAGAACAGAGGTGGAGCCAGGGTGCCAGAGAACAGAGGTGGAGCCAAAGTGCCAGAGAACAGAGGTGAAGCCAGGGTGCCAGAGAACAGAGGTGAAGCCAGGGTGCCAGAGAACAGAGGTGGAGCCAGGGTGCCAGAGAACAGAGGTGAAGCCAGGGTGCCAGAGAACAGAGGTGGAGCCAGGGTGCCAGAGAACAGAGGTGAAGCCAGGGTGCCAGAGAACAGAGGTGGAGCCAGGGTGCCAGAGAACAGAGGTGGAGCCAAAGTGCCAGAGAACAGAGGTGGAGCCAGGGTGCCAGAGAACAGAGGTGGAGCCAGGGTGCCAGAGAACAGAGGTGAAGCCAGGGTGCCAGAGAACAGAGGTGGAGCCAGGGTGCCAGAGAACAGAGGTGGAGCCAGGGTGCCAGAGAACAGAGGTGAAGCCAGGGCGCCAGAGAACAGAGGTGAAGCCAGGGTGCCAGAGAACAGAGGTGGAGCCAGGGTGCCAGAGAACAGAGGTGGAGCCAGGGTGCCAGAGAACAGAGGTGGAGCCAAAGTGCCAGAGAACAGAGGTGGAGCCAGGGTGCCAGAGAACAGAGGTGGAGCCAAAGTGCCAGAGAACAGAGGTGGAGCTGCTGCAGCTGAGGACTAAGTGGGGTCAGAGGGAAGGAGCCCAACGGAGCTGAAGGCGTGGGGGGCCGAGATGCAGACGAACGCCCAGAAGTCTGTGGTGAAGGCAGAGTGACAACTTACCAGGGCAGAGCATGAGGGACAAGGAAGCCAGATGGAGCCATAAGGACAAGGTCCCAGGTAGAGCTTATTGGTCGACGGGTCGAGGTAGAGTGGTGGGCTTGGAGGCTTGTGGTGGATCTAGAAGATCGACACATCAGAACAGAGCTGGCGAACTGGAAGCCCAAGGTGTATCCAAGATGCTAGGTGGAGCCAGCAAATGATGAGTCAAAGGGCTGAAGGGAGTCTATGGAGACAGGGCCGAAGAAGTGAATAGCACAGGCTGATACGGGACATGAAGGGGACCAAATCAAGAAACCTCTGTGTGTGCTCCTCAAGGGACAGATCCCCCTGTTAGAGGAAGAGGATCTGAACTGCTGCTAGATCCATTTGTTTTGGTCAGTTAGCAAGGGGTTGCAAAAAGGCAGAAAAAAGATGGATCTATTTGCAAGCAGTTTTCTTTAATCAAAATAAACTCAAAATTACTCTTCTATATATAGGGCTATATATATATACACCAAGAAACACAAGGGACTAAACAAGGTAATTAACAAGACACAGGTGAGCCACATGAGGGCAAATCAAAAACCATTGTAACTGATGAACTAAAAAAAAAACACATCCTTATACACTGCTTGGCATATAAAAATTAAGCTGCAGGAAATGGAAAATAGAAAACTGTCAATAGAAAGTCTTCTGTCTAAAAAACGTGGGAGAATTCCGATGCAATATGTAATCTTCTTGAGGTTTTTAAAATAAATAAAAGTTAAGAATATAGTTTTTTTTTTTTTTGGAGTCCCATCAATTCTTCACACTCCAGTTTAGTTGGTGGCAGTAATGCACCAAAAGTTGGTCTACCAACCACCAATAAACTGAAAAGAATAAGAAAAAGAACTAAGGCTGCATCGGAAATCGCATACTTGTCTACTATTTAGTAGGCAAAAAACAGTATGTAACAAAAGTATGTCCGAATTCACATTACTAACAGTATAGATAAGAGTATAGGCAAAAAGTACCCGGATGACCTACTATTCTGAAGTGTGTATACGATGGACACTTTACTATCCCATGAGGAGAATGACAGTTACTGTAAGTGATTTTGTGAATTTATGAATGACAGTAAAGTGATGTAACTGATGCTGGTAGGTCACATGATAATGACAACATGGCAGATGTAGTATGTCTGGATTACATTCATACTAGCCTATATGATGTATATGTATATCTATGCCTAGAACACCCTAACCACCACATAACATCAGGCTAAACCACTCATAACACCTAAGCAACTACATAGAGACTCCACAGAAACCACCCATGCACACCAGAATCATGGCCTCGACAAAACTGTAGTTCTGTTTGTGCAGAGGTGCGTTTGTTAAAAATGTGACCTCACATGAGAATTCATGAACATTTACAATAAGCAGGTCAAACTAATGCAACATCGATGAGCTAAAATGCATTTGTTTGTATGTATGTATAGTTTTAAACTGTTTTAAACAGGTTTCTAGTTTAGAGTTTTGTTAGAGAGAGAAAGGAAACAGAGAGTGAAGAGAAGACAGGAAAGACAAGAAAAAAGATCGAGCTGGAAGAGAAGCTGAGAGGGAAGAAAGAGTTGGATGCAGGGGGTGGGCAGAAGGAAAAGAGGGGAAACATTGGGAGGGGGGATCGGATGACTTAATCAGTGCACGCTACCACTCCAAATACTCTCCACCCTCTCTCTCTCTCTCTCTCTCTCTCTCTCTCTCTCTCTCTCTCTCTCTCTCTCTTCCACTCCAACAAACACACCGGTACACAGTGATTGAATCTGTGTCAGTATGAAGTCAGATCCCCTCCCTTTCCCCCTTCACTAGAGAAACCTTCATATCCAGCCCCTGTACATGTGTGTGTGTGTGTGTGTGTGTGTGTGTGTGTGTGTGTGTGTGTGTGGCTCTCTCAACCATTCCTCCCTGACATTCCATTGCAGATGACGGATTGACTGCTGGGATACAGAAACAGAGAAATATCAGAAGTCAGTGGAATATTCTTTGGATCTGATCACTTTTCAAACTTTTTTCAACTTTAGATCAAACATTCAGTGCTTTTCTTCTTTCAGACATTTGGCTGAAACTTCTGTTGGGAAACAGCATCATTACATAGACTCCGCTTCTGAAACATCCAATTCCTTTTAGGATTTTGAACTTTGATCAGGGACTAAACAACCCCAGGCAGGGGACACTGGAACATTCTATACAAAAGGGTGAGTACAAACATGCTAAAGAGTGAAATGTTTCATGGGACCAGCATCAGGTGCAGTGCTTTGTCTTTTTTTGTATGCTGTGATGACTGACAGGAGTGGGATTGACGGGTGTTTTCAAGAGAGATGGGTGACTTAATGATACTCTAGTATAACATAAAAAGACAAATGGGACTCTAGTGGACATGCTGACCATAATTACCTATCAGACATTGAAATACGACTTTGCACATCCTCCAAAATGACTATAACTGTAATGTAGTAGGAAAGGGGTCGGTAATTCATCATGCTTGACCTCAGCTTCTGCAGTGTCGCTGTGTCACAAGTAGCTCTTGGATGGAAATTAATTGGAAGATTTTCCTAGAAAACTCTCAGAGGAAACAATATGTGTGTCTGTGGTTTTAACAAACTAAAGTACACGCTGAAATTATTTTCAGTGGCAGTCGACAATATGCCAAGCTGCTTATGGATGGTGAAATATAAAGAGTTCACAAGTTAAACAACTGAAATGTCTCAGACAGAAGCTTTAAATTCATTATGAATCATAATGAAGTTCGTAAAAACATTGAATATGAAGACTAGACATACAAAAACATTAAATCAAATGACATATTATTATATACTATAAATAAGGGATACACAGTTTTCTTATATTGCTGAAGTGCACAACTTTATAAGTGAATACTGTAAATTATGCATAGGCTCAAACAACAACCTGTGCAAAACAGGTAGAAAAAAATAACCATAAAGAAACATTTCTTTGTTCAAATGACTCAGCCTCAGTGCCAGAAAGCCTCTGTGATGTCATTTGTAATCTGTATGAAGTGTGTCTGAAACCATATGGAGAGGCAGTGATAAATCATATTCAAAGGCAATCAAGTTCAATGGGCTCTTAGATTTTACTTTTTAGATTTACGAATGTCTATACGTTTTCTGCTAAAGAACATTTCTGAAAAATGTTCTTTGTTGTGGAAAGGTTTGCAAGTTTGATCTATATAAAGTGTTCTATGCCAAATGTGGTAGGCTACATCCCAGATTTGAGCATCTGGAGAGTATATTCCAGTCAGATCCATTTACTAAACATGTATTGTGGGAGGCCCTCACCTCTCCCTCTCCACCTTTTCTCCTTTTCCAAAAACCTTTTACTCTCCTGAGCACACATGCATGCACACACACAAGCATGTACACACACACACACACACACACACACACACACACACACGCGCGCGCACACACACGTGTACACACACACACACACACATTGAGAGGGATTGAAACTAACAGTGGAAGAAAAAGAAAAAGGGAACGAGTCCAAAGAAAAGATTAAGGCAAGAGGCATGGGGAAAATAGGGGGAAAGGGGAACACTTTGGGGGTGGGGGGACATGGGGTTGAATTTCAGACCATATTAATTTTTCCCTCTGTGTTCATTAGATACACGAAATTACTGTAAATCCATTGTATTGTAAACTAAACACAGAATTTAGTACTTGTGTGATATCAGGCTAGCATTTAACATTTGCTTAACACATTTCTGTGTTTCTCTCCCGTTTCAGATCATTTAGTCTGAAAACAGAGCCCAACAAGAGCTTTGGGAAACAGCATGATTAATACACACCCACTAACACATCATGCCATGCTTTTGTTGCTGCAGCTGGGATGTCCTAATAGGTTTCAGAAAGAGAGAGACAAAAAATATAAATGTATAGTTCATAGGAATGTCTATGAAAAAATGTGTTTAAAACATGTGCCACATTCTACGAAATGCAATCTAAGATGTATTCATGTTGATTTCTTATGGTTCTTTTAAAAAATATTTATACAGACCCCCTAAAATGTAATCTGGGATATTCATGAAGTAAAATCAAATAACATATTTCCCTAAAATCTTGAATTCATGTACATATCTTAATAATCATTTTCATTATTTTCATACGTTTCTACAATGGAATTTTTAATTGAATGTAATTTAAAATGTACATTTTACATCATTAAAGAAAAATGGTCAAATATTAATAATTAAACTCTGCTTCACCTTTCAGAGTTATTCTTTCCCTGTTATGCTGTAAAAGCCCTGTGACCTCTACAATGACAGACGTCCTGCAGCTCAGTACCAACAGTCTACAAGTGCCAGGTAACATTTCACTAAAATTATTCTGTGGGAAATGATACTTTAAATTAAGACTTGGATGAAAAAAATAAAAATAATCATATCTGTGTAACATCCTAGGGGAACCTAGGTTATAATAGTTGAACAAGTGCTTTTGCATTATACAACCAGAATTTATATACAGCAGATTTTGAGTCTGTTAAGCTGAATTGAAACCTGTGATCATCCACACATTTCCACAGGAATTATGCTGTAATTCCTGTCTATGCCATCAACAATACTGGACCGGGGTGTGACCCTCTCTTATCTACGCTCTGCACTCTTGAGAATATCTGTACATGTCGATAACATTCCTGTCATACTCTTGAGTGAATTACACCCATGTTTGAGTGTGTGCTCGTTTGACAACATATTAGAGTGACCTTGCTGGAAGAGGTCAATCCATGTTGATAACACTTGCCATGGAATTCATTTTGACCTGGAAAATGTACGCACACTTTTGACCGTGTTAGGAATTATGAAATGTTTGGAATTCTGCTCCTGAAATTCCTTGCTGCCAGTGTTGCCACAGATATGAGACACCACAAATCAAAGTGTTAAAGTGTTGAAGAGAATGCAGAATGCACATATAACTCCTGTGTTAGATAAGGATAGAAAACAGCTTTCAAATGAATTTGAATAGAATTGTCCAGGTTTTAAAGTCTATCATCTATTTCCTAAATGTATGATAATGAACCGATTGTAAATTATTCGTCCCTGTATATGTTTCATTGTAATTTTTAATCAAAATGTCAACTCGATCTTCCGGTGAAACTTCTCTCTGATGACATAATGTGTCTAAGTCCACAATCGACTAGAAGCTGGGATTCAGATCTGCCTCCAGCACATCTTAAAATCCAATCAATAGTTAATGTAGAACCAAGTCCCTGCCGTTTCACTTCGATGTACATCATAATACAGAGGAAAAGATCAGTTGCACTTTATTTTACTATAAAGTCCTGGAAATTGAAGGTAACTACATGGATTTAGGTTATGGTTTAGGGGTAGATTCAGGGTACCTAGTTATTACCCAGTAATTGAATTTTAAATACTTCTGAAATGTTGGTTATATGTATTCTTTTATAAAGGTATAAGGCCATTCAGCATGTAAGGTGATATGAAATCTAAAATGACCCACAGAATTTTTCCCAACAAAACCATCCATTGGAAATCCGGATGTCGCTAAACACATGCCAGTTGGGCTTAAAACCAATATGGAATTTTCCAGAAATTCCTGAATTCTCTTAATTGCTCAGCCACTCTGGTGTTTCTACATACAGGGAGTCCTGTTCTTGTTTTTCCAGTTCAATGCATGAGCAACTCATTTCTAAAATATTTCTAGGATTTCTCCCTTTATCCCTCAATCAATCTTTTTATCTTGTCTCCTTCTTTTTCAGGTGAAGACAGATCAGCCTCTACATCTCCATCTGGTTCTCCATCTCCTTCCAGAAATGAGTGCAGTATCACTCCTCTTACTCCCTCTCCCTCTCCGGTAAGATCATGACAGAACCTCTCTATTTAGCACTTTATATGATAAACCTGGATTAAATGGCAAAATCAGATGCTTCAAACTACAGTTATGTTAAAAGAGGATGTGGTCCCACCAGAAATATGCAATTATGCTTCTTTACTTAGCACTCAGTCAGTTGGTTGAAAACAGCACTATCATTAGTTCATCCTCCAGTTAAAGTGCACTGCAATCTGTGGTCACACAAAAACGTTTCCTTTGAAAGCCGACTTTTTTCACTTAAAGGGATACTTCACCGATTAGCATTAAGCTTTGTATCAGTAGAAACCCGGTATTACTTTCGAATAACCGTGCTTCCCTCCCTCATGTCCCCCTGAGACGAGAGATTTCTGTATTGTGTGTCTGGAAAAAAAAGTCCGATGACGAATTTTTTTTCATTTTGCATCATCTGAGGCTTTTTTGGCCAGAGGCTAGGGACTACAGCCAGTAGTAGGAGCTAGTTCCACATGTTTTCAGCCACCCATAGGGGGTGGGATCTCACGATAAAACGCCGTCTTTTCAGTTTCGAGTCAACTAGTAGCTTAGTTGTATCATTTCTTCCGATACTGCCCTCTGTAACCGGTAGGCGTGGCTTGGGAGTGGCCTCGTAGGGCAGCGAAGCAAGTGCATTCTGGGAGTTGTTGTCTTTCATCCACATGAGCCAAAAATACATTTTCTGGGTTTTCTCAGTCTAGAAGGCACCAACTTCACAAAATCGAATTGCAAAAATAAATTCAAGGTCTCTGTCTGCTGTTGGTTGGACAAACACATAGTCTTGCCTCAAACTCATGGCCAATGGCCCTGTCCCAAATGGCACACTTAATACACTTGTGGTCTTACAGAATGTGTGCATGTATGCTATCCATAGTTTTTGATGTTTTGGACCATTGCGTTCATTCACAAGAAGATCAACTTTAAAAATCAAACAGACCTTGCGTTTTTTCATTGCACTGTTGTGCTTCTCGCATATTTAAGCGCCAAATTGCATTCGGTGTGAATGTCACCTTATTTTTTTTTTCATTTCACTGCTCTACCCTTCCATTGTTGTTCGATGTAAGCATGCGCCAGACGTACGCGTTTGCCCGATGTACTTGCGTCTTGTGGCTCACAGCGTTCTAAATGCTTCTCTAAACCTTGCTTTTTTTCATTCCACTGTCCTGAGTCTCGAGTTTTTAAACACATACTTAAATCACCTTTAAATGGACAAAAAAATACTGGCATGAACATAAGCTGAAAGTGATGCATGATACACTCCCTTCTGATGTGTTTAGTCAATGTAACACTCAGGTCAGGGAAATGATCTAGAGATAAGAGGAGCGAGGGAGAAGGTGGAGTCCGTTACTCTCCGTACCAGGGAGAATTTTTTTTGTAAAGTCACCCCTCTGAAAATATTATAAGGCAATAGATTTATTTTCTATTAAATAACCTACCTTGTTTTTTTCTTTCTTTCTCTCTGTAGAGGACAGAATTGAGACCGTGTGTGGCTCATCCATTTTCTGTGGTGGTCGCTATAGATTTTGGCACCACCTCCAGTGGCTATGCCTTCAGTTTCACAGAAGATCCTGAGACCATTCACATGATGAGGTATTTATGATATCTGTATCCTGAAGTTATTATAAGTTCTTATAACTCCCCTGCCCATATCTGACCCTACATTTTCTAACAGGCGGTGGGAGGGTGGCGACCCTGGTGTAGCCAATCAGAAGAGTCCAACCTGTCTGCTGTTGACCCCTGACCTCCGGTTCCACAGTTTTGGCTTTGCAGCTCGAGACAGCTACCATGACCTTGACCCAGAGGAGGCCGGGCACTGGCTCTACTTTGACAAATTCAAAATGAAAATCCACAGCACCAGTGTAAACACATAATCTACTTTTTTATTGACTGTTTTTTTTTATAGTAGAATTTATTCAGGTATGGTAAGTGCTCAGCTTAGGGGCATCAAGCATTGTTGATAAGGTATCACAACACTGTCTAAAATGAAGAAGCCATATCTATTATCTGTCTGAAGCAAAGCATAAGGGGAGTGGATTATTTATGACACTTCTGTGAGCATTTCTGCAGCAGACTTTCTTGCTTTTCTATAGGATCTATCTATGGAGACTGAGCTGGAGTCAGTTAGTGGAAGAAGAGTTCGGGCCATTGAAGTGTTTTCTCATGCCTTGAGGTTCTTCAGAGAACATGCTTTAAAGGTGAACACACACACACACACACACACACACACACACACACACACACACACACACATGTACTGCTCCAGCGACAAAATTAGCTACTATTGTTAACTAATAAGGAAACAAGCTTAACTAATCAGTTAGTATATCAAATTCCTTATCAGGAAATCAGTAATTACTGAATGATATTAGAGTCATTAATAACTATCAAATAACTATGACAGATTATAAAGAATTACCAATTTTTCACAACATTAACGTGTCTTAGATGTAATCGGTTGTCTGTTTTATTCTGAATAATGTTATAAAATGCATCACTAAGTACTCAAGTGTTACATAGTCACCCTTTAAGAGCTACTAATCTGGACTATTATTTTTACATAAGTGGAAAAAGAAAATGTTTTGAATAATGGTCCAGTTCACTAATATTTCCTACAGAGTAATTCACAATTAATTGGTAATTCTTTATAATTTATCATAGTTAGTTTGTTGATAGTTATAAATTAGGCTAATCTCATGGCTAATCTCATTCAGTAATTACTGATTACCTAATAAGGAACTGTCTCAGTCCTAAATGTGATATTATTAACTGATTAGATAAGCTTGTTTCCTTATAAGTAACTGAAGTGTTAATGTAGTACTACTCATTTATCCTGCATTACTTCCTGCATGCATAGTTACCTATTATGGGTTTATTCTAAAGTGTTACTGAAATTATATATTAAATTTAGCCTTTGGCCCAACATGCTGGTTTAAACTCTAGCATACCCATGGCTCTACATAGGACAACAAGTGGTTTAGAGAATGGATGGATATTAATTATAGAATGTCATAGAATTGTCATAGAATTATATCATTTTTAAATTGTATTTGATAAAAAAAAAAAAATCTTTGTACTTTACTTTTTTGTATTTGCCTTACTAATTATTTGATTTTTTTTGTCTGCGAAACACATTTTCCCAGTGCTGTTATTGGCTTGGTTATTCTCCATCTAAGGCCAGACTGAACATGAACCCCCAGTGTAATGTAGAGCAGTAGTGTGCGGTGGCTTTGGTCCAAATCTTTCAGGACGTACTTTTCCTTTACTCAAACAAGAACACATCCAGTCTCTGTGAACAGTGGGGGTCAGGGGAGGTGGAGGTTCTGGGCCAATCTGTTGTCAGTTTTGGCTGGACCCAAACCTTCTTCCTCCTGCTTCCTGGAGCCCCTGAAGGCTTGTGGGAAAACACTAACATGGAGATTTCTACCAAACCTCCGGCCATGCATCCTGAGTGTTTTGAGTCCGGCACATCATTTTAGAACGGAACGGAAATAAGGGATATCAATAACTAATATAAGTATGAAAATGTTATCTGTGGAATGTAGTTTAGATAAGAGATGGAAAAGTAGTAATGCGTGTGTGTGTGTGTGTGTGTGTGTGTGTGTGTGTGTGTGTGTGTGTGTGTGTGTGTGTGTGTGTGTGTGTGTGTGTGTGTGTGTGTGTGTGTGTGTGTGTGTGTGTGTGTGTGTGTGTGTGTGTGCGCTTTTCAGGAGGTGAAGGACCAGTCCTCCTCTGTGCTGGAAAGTAATGAAGTACGATGGGTCATCACTGTTCCTGCGGTGTGGCGGCAGCCCGCCAAGCAGTTCATGCGAGAAGCTGCCTATTTGGTAATGTAGCATAAGTGATCTAAGATCAGTTTCCACTACATATATGAAAAATTACACATAATCAAATAGTAACACTTTAGTTTTGGGTCCAATTCTCACTTTTAACTAGTTGCTTATTAGCATGCATATTACTAGGATATTGGCAGTATATTAGTACTTATAAAGCACATTTAATGCCTTATTCTGCATGACCATATTCTACATCCCTTAATCATATCCAATACCTAAACTTTGGGAAACAACTGTCTTACTAACTATTAATAAGCAGTAATTATGAGTTTATTTAGGCAAAAGCTGTAGTTAATAGTTAGTTAATAGTGAGAATTGGACCATTAACTTAAAGTGTGACCATTCAAATACACACACTTTCTCTTTCTTCCTCTTACTTTTTTTCCTCTTTCTCTTTTTCTTTCTTTTTCTCTTTCTTCTCTCATGCACACATGCACAAATGCACACTCCCACATTGAATGTGATGTCCTTCAGCCCCCAAGTGCAGTTCAGGAAATGTGCGTATATGAAAAGGAATGCAATAGTCACTGCACAGTGCACACATACAGTAAATGGGAATGTTGAAAGACTTTTGTATGAGTGGAGAGAAATAGTGTGCCAAGAGGGGACTATAACCTGATATCCATTAAATATGTGTGTGTGTGTGTGTGTGTGTGTGTGTGTGTGTGTGTGTGTGTGTGTGTGTGTGTGTGTGTGTGTGTGTGTGTGTGTGTGTGTGTGTGTGTGTGTGTTTGCCTGTGTGAAATGTTCAGTATAGCAGACTTGTACATTTCCGTATGAGCAAAACACTAAGAAATCAAACACAGAGATTCTTTTTACATACAACAATCAACAGTGCAGAGATCGCCGTTAAAGAACAAAGACGGTTGATTCGATCACTACCAGCTGCTCAAACTCGAAGACCACTGAAATCCCCCCGCAGTTATACCTAAACCAGCCAACAACTCTACATATTAAACAGGCCCATGTCAGAACTGTACTTGTTTTAGTAGCCCTGCATCTTTCTCTCTCACTACCTTACTAGAGGTAAGGCAGGTCGAGGTTAAGGTTTCCTCTTTGCAATGTCACAGAGGTTAAACAATGCAAGAGACCAGCACACAAACACAGGAAACCACGCCTGTCCCAGTCAAGCAAGATAGGGGGAACGAGGCAGCCCACCACCTCCTATCATAACTCCATGACCAACTGGGGTAGTGTACTGATACATTTACAATATACTGAAACATTACTTCCGTTTATTTTGGTTACCATGATACCAGTGCTCATTGTACAGTAAACATGGTGTTTTTATTTTGTAGTAACATTTGATGTTGTGAAAATTTTCTGAAAATAATTTGAGCAGTGCATGCTCATAAAATGTGTTAATTGATGCTAGCTAGGGTGTAGTGAATGGGTGTCAGGGTGTTGCCATGGAGTTGTTAAATTACTGTTGGCTAGAGTGTTCTTGGTGGTTGCTAGGGCATTGCTATGGTGTTTTTTACTGTCCCAAGTCAAAAGAACTCAATGCACCTTACAGTTCAACAGCACTGGTACATTTCAGTTTGTATCAGTTTGAATTTCTTCAGCCCAAGTCCGGCCCAGACTCTGTTGGTACCCTTGGCAAGATTTTAGATAGTGCCCCCCAAAAGTCAACTCTCCCCAGTTTTGCTAATGTAAAAACTAATATCTATATGGTAATTGCACTGTCATGCATAATTAACAGATTTTGCTGATGTATTATATTTACGTCATGACGCAGGCAGTGTTTAAATGTTGTCAACTATTATGTTTTTTTGTATCGATGACAACACTGATATCGTAAACATAATGCAATCTTAAGTACTAGGATATTAATTGGCAGAAACACGGGCAAAGCTCCATTTAAAATCACTAAAAAGCTACCACTCATCTCAGTTCATTGGGATGTCACAAAGTTCTATTATAATCAATTAAGCTCTCTACACTGCACAACTAATCTGTTATTTACATTGCGTCTACACTCCATTTGTTATAATGAGAGGATTTGCGAGCAAACTTAAACACCTCTGATTGGTCATTGCATTTAAGAGATCAACAGACATGTCTGTGATTGGCTTCATTGCTCAACACAGCAAAAACAAGCAAATAGAAACCTTTTGACGCTCTCCAAAGCGCAAACACAAATTCGCACTGGAGCCTTTGTCAAATCAATTTCGCCAATATGATATTATTACAGTATCAAATGAGGGTGCTCTTGCTTTTGCTTGAGGTTGCTTCGCCCCCTGTCATTTTGCGGCCTAGGCAACCGCCTATGTCGCCTATGCCACGGCCGGCCCTGCTCCAGACAAGGGATTTTCCAGTCACTTTTTCTGCAGGTTACATCGTTACTTATGCCAGTAGGTGGAAACAAGTGTCAATTCATTCAAAATGTTAATTAATTCAGGAACAAAACAAATGACTGTTTATTCAAGAGTCATTGAATCATTCACTCTACTGATTTGTTCAAAAACTGATTCATTCAGGAACTAAACAAATTACTGTCTGTATGAGTGAGCCACTGAATTGTTCACTCAACCAGTTCATTTAAAACACTGATTCATTGAGGAATGAAACAAGTGGCTGTCTATACAAGTGAGTCATTGAACTGATTTGTTTAAAATGCTGATTCACTCAGGAACTAAACACCACTCTGTGTGTTGCCTAAAAACTGCTGATAAGTGTGTATTTCTCAATATTAACTCAATCTACTAATTAAGGCTCATGTTGTTGATCTTATTGTAGGCAGGCTTGGTGACTGCAGATTCTCCTGAACAGCTCCTCATAGCTCTTGAACCAGAGGCTGCATCCATCTACTGCAGGAAGCTCCGTCTACACCAGGTCATTGACCTCAGCCTACGTCCAGTAATCAATGGTTTAGATGTAGATGGCTCCCGCCCTTTCGATTCCAGTTTTAGGCAGGGTAAGAACGTTTTTTTTCTTCTTCTAAACCAATTAGCATTATACAATATCACTCGCTCTCAGATTGATCCTGGGAAGGAGTCCAAACCTTTTGCTTTGAGTGTATCACATTTCTCTATAAACATTAAATGGGAACCATGCTTAAAGCATGGGGAATACAGGACTGTCTTTCATCCCTTGAAAATAGAGTGCTGTTTTTGTTTTGTGTGGTTATTTGCGGGTGTATGCATTGAGGACAGTTAGATCGGGGTCAGATTGATCCAGAACCAAGTGGGTCTTAGTGACTATGACAGCATATGGTTTGGGTTAAGACAGCAAGAATGAGATGACATTTACCCGTAGGTTAGATTGTCCCCTGAGGTTACAGAGCTGAAAAAAAAAAAAACTCTTTGAAAGATTGACAATGTTTTTGTTACCACTGCTTGAAAAAAGAAAA
This sequence comes from Scardinius erythrophthalmus, assembly GCF_964197995.2. Taxonomy (NCBI): domain Eukaryota; kingdom Metazoa; phylum Chordata; class Actinopteri; order Cypriniformes; family Leuciscidae; genus Scardinius; species Scardinius erythrophthalmus. The sequence continues at coordinate 23,919,215 of NC_138222.1, forward strand.
AATGGGGTTCTTTTGCAAACACTCTTTTCACATTTATATACAACAGAAAATAAAGCACCGTAGACACTATCATTCATTCCTGTTTTTACACTCAAACAAAATATACTTACACTTATACACACACATTTCACATTATAATTGAAACAAGGTGCTGCGAACCATGAGCTCACCCTCTTCTAGACTGCTTACACTAGTTTCCCTGGATAATTCATTTTTTTCTTTCATTCTTTCTTGTATTTTTGCTTGCTTGCTTATTCAAAGGGATTTGAGCATGTTATGTTCCAAAATGTAATCTCCCAAAACATGTTTTACAATTGGACAATGTTCATGTACACAAGGAACACAAAGCTTTGCCACTTTTATGTTCCAATGGATTTTTATTTTATTTACACTAACAGGTCTGTGTTTTTTTTTTTTTTTTTTTTATGAAGATGACAAACTTTCCTGAAAACCCTTGGCATGTCTAATTTTTGCTGCTTTTGAAATTAGTTTCAATGCGTTTTATGCATTGATTTTGTTGTTTTACTCGTCACATACAGAAACTTCCAATCTTATAAGTATTTATTTACCTTAAAACTATAATATGAATGTCCATGACTTGACAATTGTGACAGAATTCTCCTGTGATGCATGTATGTATACTGTTGAACATTGTTAACTGAAACAACTAGTGAAACTAGCGAGTGTGAGAAGTCGTTTTTTCTTCCGGTGAAAAGTGTGGGGTAGAAACTAGTCCAAATAAATTTAGTCCATCATTGTCTGTCCTCTCATCTTCTTAAGACAACAGACACATTATTAATCACTGTCTCTGTTCTTCCGAAACCACATGGCTTTTAGAGTAATTCAAGTTCAAATCAGTTTATTTTTGACTTTTTCCTCTTTTTCCTCTGTTTCATATTGTAATGGGTTCCAGATTGTCCCCAAAGTGTAGTTAAGTTTCTCTTCTCTGTGTGTTTGCTGTAAGCTGTGGGAATGTTCAGCAGCATGTCTGTATTCTCTGGTGTTCACACACTTTACCTGAAAAGAAAATGTTTGAAGTAATGCATTCCATAAAAAGAGTTCCTCAGAAAATATGCCAATCAGTAGCCTTAGTAAACCCGAAAGTGAAGCAGATAATTCTTAGTTTAGCAGGTCATTATTCACTAAAATCACCCACTATAAAACTGCAGCCATGAAACAAGCTTGTTTTATTAGGTATATAAGAGCAAGACTTGAAGTAAATTGTGCTCACATCTCGAAAGCATGTTTTACAAACAAATGCGTTAGGTTCATTAAACCAAGGTCTGTTTAGCAGGCTGCCATATTATTGATCCAGGTATCTGCAATCTCTCCCTCTCGTTTTTGTTCTCTCCGTGAGTTGTATTGATTCTAATGTGATAAGGCTTTGATTAAAGCTGCCCATGTGTGAGTGATTCATTGACTAAAGGAAGTCAATGTTTCTTTCAGCCCGTGAGCAGCTCCGCAGATCCAGACATAGCCGAACTTTTCTGGTGGAGAGTGGTACTGGAGAATTGTGGTCTGAGATGCAGACAGGTAAGAGATGGAGACACACACACATTTATTTAGCTATAAAACTGAGGACATACAATAGACATATCGTTTTAAAGTTATAATGGCTGCAATAAATTAAATGGCAATGGCAGCAATAAACAAATATATTAAATAGTAATTTTGTCCTCAGATACACAAATTATATTGGGAACTGACATCCTGTTGCCTGTTGGCCATATAGAGTGCTGACACTCTAACAAATTAAACATGGAGATGCTTTAATAAAAACATGAATATATATGTTTTGTGATTCTTTGATCATAATACAAGTAACCACAAATAGATCATAACAAAACTTTCCAGGGAAATCATTTCCAGAGTATTGTAATGCACTAGTTTTTTTTTTTTTTTCAGTTTTCACGTAAGATGGAACCTTTTTATCTTAAAACATGATTTCCCCTAGCCACACTTTCTTATTCCTTATGTTCATATAATATTGTTTATATGACTCTAATTGCTGTGCATATGTGTAAGAGACCCTCATTATGGAGCAATGTTATTACTGGCTGCACAGACTGAGCGCATGGTTGCAGTGTGTGTGCATGCAGCTCTCTCTGCATGACTGGCACAATGACAAGGTGCAGGGTCAAAATAATAAGATCTTCAGCTCCAGATGTTTCCTGGAGAGAGAGAGAGAGAGAGAGAGAGAGAGAGAGAGAGAGAGAGAGAGAGAGAGAGAGAGAGAGAGAGAGAGAGAGAGAGAGAGAGAGAGAGAGAGAGAAGGAGAGTTTATTGCCATCTAACTCATACACTACTAAAAATACAGGTCTCCTTTTTCAAGGTCTCAAGAGTGCACACATGCTTATAGATTAACAAAGAGGAGGCCATTTTCCATGAAACTGTGTAAGAACAGGGTGTTATCGTTGCTTCAAAAATCCTGTAACAATTATTAAGCAGGTAACGAGACAGACTAAGGTCATGATTAAATAACCATGTGTATTTTCGAAGGTGATCGGTACATTGTGGCAGACTGTGGCGGTGGGACGGTGGATCTGACGGTGCATCAGATTGAGCAGCCACAGGGCACACTAAAGGAGCTTTACAAAGCCTCAGGTTAGTTGAGGACCAAAACCAACTCCTTCATCTTCAGCTCAAAGATCTTCAATACTAGAGTGAAATGATAGGGCATTGCTGAAGTGAACAGTCATGATTGACCAACTTTTATTTCAATAACTGTTGTACATAGTTTTAGGACATGTTCCTGTCTCAGATGGCACCTTAAACCCATGTTGTCCCCCTCCGAGTCCACACTTAGGGGATATAGTGCCAAATGTATGGTAGTGTTTTCTATGAGTGTGGGCTTGGCAAACAGACACATCAAGGGTGCTCGTAAGCAGGGTAGGGTGGGGAGGAGGGGTCCAATCCTGCACATGATGGGCCACCTTCCAGCAGAGGGCAAATCAGAAGTGAACATCCCTATGTCCAACTCACTCCGAAAGGGAAAGCCCTTGTAGTGGGGACTTTGAAGGGAGCAGGGCACTTGTATGTCGTAATGAAGCGGTTATGAATGCACTTGGCAAAGGGAGCATTGAAAGACTACGTAATTTCCTCATTAGCTTCACATGGAATGTTAACATGACAATGCTAGGCAGTGACAACACAAATGTCTTATTATTTCTGTTAAAATAATACAAATAAATGTACATTTATAATGAAGTTGCTAATGTGCTTTATGTACAGGTGCTGGTCATAAAATTAGAATATCATCAAAAAGTTGAACAGAAAGTTTCTTGAACAGACTTGTGGAAGGGCCCATCGTGAAGGGATTCAGTAGTTCACTTTTGTTTGGAACACCCCTACAAATGGCTTCCCCTTCCCGAAGTTCCCTTCAAAGGTGCAAAAAAGCAATTTTTTTAATTCGCCCAGAGTTTTTAGCTCCAGTCCTAATTGAACCGGAAAATCAATGTCTTCAGGATCTATAGAAACTTCCAGGCTGGTGTGTTTGAGCTAATCCCTGCATTCAAAGTGGTCCTCCAAGATCAGGGTTGGACACCCCTGGTTTAAGGGAACGAGAAGGGTTAGGCTTAGTGCTCTGGAGTTGGGGTTCAAACTATATTTTTATCAAGGGAAATGGCTTGAATGTTTTCCAAAACCAACAAATCCAGGAGCACATCCTACTAGCCAAAATGTTTAGCACTAATGATGGAATGGAATCAAAGCTGGTCAAACTTGATTGTTCACTTCAGCCATTCCCTGTCATTTCACTCCAACCCTGAAAAAGATCCGATGCTGTAGGTCGTTTTGATTGATCATGATTATTCCAAAGGATTTAGTTTAGGACCTGAAGAAAAATGTGGTGAACATGCAAATCAAGTGGCATGTAACCTAAACTTAAATGGTACATGTACATGTTTCTCTTTCAGGGGGTCCTTATGGAGCAGTTGGAGTGGATCTTGCCTTTGAGGCCATGTTGTGCCAGATCTTTGGGGCTGACTTCATTGAGAGTTTTAAAGCAAAACGTCCAGCAGCTTGGGTAGACCTCACCATTGCATTTGAAGCCCGTAAGCGCACAGCGGCCCCTGGCCGGGCCAACTCATTAAACATCTTGCTGCCCTTCTCTTTCATTGACTTCTACAAACGACACCGGGGGCAGAGTGTGGAGACTGCCCTGCGCAAGAGCAAGTAAGTCTAACTCATTGAGAACATTATTTGCTAAATTATGCCATTGAAAGTGTGAGTATTTATGTTTTATCTTTGTGTTATGTTTCTGTCAGTATGAATTGTATAAAGTGGTCATCTCAAGGGATGCTTAGATTCTCCGCAGAGGCCATGAATGAGCTTTTTCAGCCGACCATCAACAACATCATAAAACATATTGGTAAGAGGCGTCTCTCAAACAAACACTATGCCAGGGATCGGTATTTAATTCCCTGATATCTTATCGATTTCTCTCACCCTACCAGAGAACCTGATGCAGAAGGAAGAAGTAAAGGGTGTGCGTTTTCTCTTCTTGGTTGGAGGATTCGCAGAGTCGCCCATGCTTCAACGCGCAGCCCAGAACGCACTAGGGCGGAACTGCCGTATCATAATTCCACATGATGTAGGTCTGACCATCCTGAAGGGTGCAGTCCTGTTTGGACTGGACCCCACTGTTGTCCGTGTACGCCGTTGCCCGCTAACTTACGGCGTTGGAGTTTTGAACCGCTTTGTGGAAGGTCGACACCCTCGTGACAAGCTACTCATTAAAGATGGCCGAGAATGGTGCACTGACATCCTGGACCGCTTTGTTTGTGTTGATCAATCGGTGGCTTTGGGTGAGGTGGTGAGGCGAAGCTACACTCCAGCAAGAGTAGGACAAAGGAAGATCATAATCAACATCTACTGCAGCGACACTGATGAAATAACCTATATTACTGACCTCAGGGTGAGGAAGTGTGGTGCCATCACGCTAGACCTGCTTGAATTGGGGGCAGCGGCAGCTAATGCTGGTGAAAACGATAAAGGATGCACATTTGAACGCAGAGAGATTCGCACTACCATGCAGTTTGGAGACACTGAGATCAAAGTCACAGCTGTGGATGTGGCAACCGGCCGACTGGTGCGGGCATCAATTGACTTCCTGTCCAACTGATCCTACTGTGCTGTTTCTGGAGAGAACTGGAATTTGTAAAATGCAAGGGACATTTAACCACAGCTAATCTCATCAAAAAAATAATCTCAAATAACAGCTTTGAGTTTCAACATCTGGATCCTTAAGGATTGCAGATGTAAAAACTGAAGGGCTGAATGATGAACTGGAATGTTATTGGGATTCGGTTTTTATCGTGCAAAGCACCAGCTATGAGTACGGTCTCTGTATGTGTACTGTAAGCTTCGGATAATTGAGCAATGAAAATCTCAATTATGTCAAGAGCAACAGACTATTTTAATTAGACCTTCAATGAGTAAAGCATAACGGGAAATGCATTTGGTTATTATCAAACAAGCTTCCATTTTTGGCATAATTTCTGTAAATGCATTTCCTGTCAAACAGAGGAAGTAGTTCCAATTTTGTTATTGCTTCTGGTGTTTACCAGCATGTCACGTATGCAGGAAACAGACATTATTTTAAGTTTGCAGACACTTCATATTTAAATTGATTTATCAAAGCCACTTTTATTTTTGGAAACATATACTCCATAACTAAAAATTATTCATTTTAAACTTGTATCAAGACAGATCTCGTGTTTATAAATTATGGTTGCGCCACCTGGAGGTAAGAGGAGGCAGTAATCATTTGGAATAATGTTAAGGAGTTTGGTTGGCGGAGAAATGTAGTTTTCTGATTTCCTAGGTACAAAACAGGTAGTAACGTTTTCAAATGCGATTTGTAGACATTTCATTTTCTGCCTGGTTGTAATTGTACTTTTACTTATTTGCTCCATAAAAAATATTTTAAGAGACATTTTGGTTGTTCTTCCAGCACAATTAAAATTGCTAAAGTCAATGAAACACTACCTCTCAAGACTTTAAATTATTCCAGGTCTAAGCGTTTAAGCCTGTCTATAATTCTTTTTTATATATATATATATATATATATATATATATATATATATATATATATATATATATATATGTGCCTAGTATGAACTTTCAAATATAACATTTATCAATGACATTTGAAATATCTTTCTTTAATCTTTTATGTAAAAGCAATGTTGTTGGCTTTTCATCTATCAGGAGGTAAGAAAACCAAAGGAATTGTATTTTTTTTTTCCACAAACTTCAAAGATGTTAAATTTCCTATCAAATATGCTGAACATCAGTTCGACATCAAGCTAGGGGTTAAATCACACAAAACAATGTCAGAACAAAGTCCCAAAACTTGCTATGAAACTGTTGGTATACTTATCACAATGACTGAAAATAAAGTTATTTTTCTTTAAATGTTTCCCTGATCTGATGTATAGTCACTTCTCACTCATGACTGAAAGAAGAAAACCTCACACAAATGTTGAGAAGCAAAAGTACTGATTTTAATTGGACCAATAAATAGTTCCGCCGAATGACCAACACAGGAACGTATCACCGCAGAGTGCCTGCATTACATCAGTGCTTATACAGATCTACAAACTGCCCACTTTTTTTTGAGTGCGTGTATGGTTTGCGTGTGTTCTCAAGACTGTGACAAAACAACATTCAAATCTCCAACAGATGATTCAATCCCCTTCGATCTGGAACAATTACCAAAAATGACATTTTATTCTGTTTTAGCCTTTGTAAACACAGAAATGCATGGATTTAGTGGGACCAGGGAGCAACAAAACAGGTCAAAGAAACAAACCAAGGCCCTATAAGTGGACAGCATTTGTTTTGACCTTCTGAAAGTCCAGAGGCTCTGCCCAAGACACTGCTGGATGGGTGTGGATTAGTGGGCATGTTGGGGTCTACCACGACCTCTTCCTCTGCCAGCAGATGCTGATGGGCCGTCAGCAGAGGAGCGAGGGTTCTTGATGGTCTCATCTACTGAGAGGATGAGGCACGCGGCCTCAGAGGCAGCGGTCAGGGCATTGATACGAACAACAGAGGGCTCCCATACACACGCTTGGAAGTTATCCGCTATGTCTTCATTATTTATGTCCACTCCATACCACATGCCACCCTGGAGGAGAGGGAGATTATGCAAATGTACATTACAACATTGACATTACATTTAAACATTAAGACATTAAATTAAACATGATCAAGCATGACTTGTGTAGCTACCTGTGCATGCTTGGCCCTCAGTTTATTTAGGATATTGGTAGCATCAAAGCCTGCATTGTCACACAGCTGTCTGGGAATAATCTCCAGGGCTTTGGCATAGGCTCCGATCAGCAGCTGCTGCTTCCCAGGAATTGTTCTAGAATAATCCCTCAGATACTTCGAAAGCTCCATCTCAATAGCGCCACCTCCAGCAACAATTGAGTCATTCTGTTATGGGGAAATAGGAGCCTGTTAATTATATATATTTAAATTTGTCTCCCCCTGCTGGCAATTCTTAAAACACTCTAAAATGTCAGCATGTCATGATACCCTACCAGCATTTTTGATCATTTTGCACAATTTCATGGGCACCAGAACATTTTGTTGTATGAATATTTGAACATACAATATATTGTAAGGCGGGGGGGTGTCCATCAATGGCAGGTAAGAGTTAATGAGGACATTAGTGCCCTTGCATGTCATTCAGCTCACTATACATTGTAACATTGGGAATCAGCATCAATCTGAATTCATGTTTTTGTAATTATTAACTGTACATGTTTAGTAGTACATAATTGAGCATTTGATAATTTCAGGAAACTCACATCAGCTGAATGTAATGAAGGAGACGGACAATTCCGGGAAACAAATTAATGGGAGAAAATCAATGTAGTGGTTGTAGGAACCAAATACCTTCTTGAAAGAGGCAACAGCTATTTGTTTACACTGTAACATGCATGAAAAAATAGCTTTGATTTGGCTGATAATTTTTCAGATTTTAATGCTAATTTGAAGTGTTATCTTAATACAATGAACTACAAGTCTTTCTCCACAAGAACTACTAGCCAAAGGAAATCAAGGATACGATCAAATCCGCAGTTTTAATCATCTGTAGCAAGAGATGCTAAAGTTTTCCCCACCTTGATCGCTCTGCGCACAATCATGATAGCATCGTGCAGTGAGCGCTCCGTCTCCTCCATGAACTGCTCTGCGCCGCCCCTCAGGATGAAGGTGCAGGTCTTGGCTTTCGGGCAGCCTTTAAAGACGTTGTATCTGTAATGGAAAACATATCGTTAGAATGGGAAAATGTTTGTGAAATCATTTATCAAATTAAAATCTCTTGTGGTATGGACATAATTACATCTTGTATTAACGTAAGAAGAAAAAAAAACCCATACCTTTCTCCTCCAACCTGCACTTCTTCAAAGAGCTCACACAGTCCAAGCACATCATCAGTCAGGGCCCCAACACTGGTCTGAATAGAGCCGCCACAAGCCTGGAGGACACAGTACAACTGCTTTAACAACTACATGGTCACCAACACATCAGGACCAAAACATCATTGCATGTACATAAGGGAACAGATATCGGCCATTAAATTACTCACAATAACTTTCAAATAACACTACAGAGTTCTGCAAGGATGACTTTTTTATAGGCCAAAACCCAGAAAAAAGTTAAGCACTTTCAGTTCCATCATCCTTAATCAATTGGGTTTTAGTTAAATACCAGAAATAAGATCTAAGACTAAAAGCTGTAGTTCATTTATAGCCTGTTCAGCCTTTTACTTCAGGCGATTCTCTTTATTCTTTAAAATTCATACAAGTTGTGCTAATTTTGTCAATTTTATCATGATGACCAAAACGTGCAAAAATCTAACTTTGTTTGTGTTGGTCATGAGCTAATTTCTGCAATAATCCAAAAGCTAATGGAAAAATCCTATTGAGTTTTGTCAAGAGAAACAGGGTGATGCTAACTTTCAGGTTGGCCTACATAAATACAGCATTACTGTAATGCTCTATTACAATGCTAAAAGAAACCTGGAAATGACTGTTTACCCAAAATAAATAAAGACTGGAATTAAATCATGACAGATGTACTGATACACAATCATACCATCATGGTTCTCTTGAGATCCTCCTCCACAACACGGCCTGCACAGAACAGATCTCTGTCTGCAAAGTATTGTGTGGCCACATCTCCGATGGGCAGCTTGGACAGCACCACTTTAGCGCCAGATTTGTAGATCTTCTCCAGCTTATCGTACAGAATGTTCCATTCAGCATCAACAATGGCCTGATATTCCTGCAAACAGCCACATAAACATGAGGGAATTCAACTTTGTTTACATGGGCCATGACAGTTTACTAAAATAATGGGCCTCTGTTACGGAAAATATTGGCTTGCGGACTTTAGCGCTAGTTAAGAGTCACTTCAGTAAAATAGCTTGTAGACGCTACAGAAATCAGATTTTGCCACTTCTGCCAAAACATCGCTCCACGTTAAAATGACAACTACACCATCAGTAACTGTTTCAATCTTTCTTGAACCTGAGCTGCTCATGGCTCAGTCCTTTCGTTATTCAAAAATGACAAGGAATATACTTTAATGTCAAGCACATTAGAAAACCTGTGACAGTGAAGAGCAGTACTGACCTCCACAGAGTTCACGCGAACCTCAGCATTGTCCTTCTCTGCCTTCAACTCCAGCTCAATGTTGAGCAGTGCGATCTTTGGGTTCACATAGCGCTTGGGCTGCATCTCAAAGCCAGCATAGGAGAAGGTCTTCTTGAATGCAACACCAGCGACAAGCTGAGATTCCTGATAGACAGCAGAAACAAAAACGGTGTAAATTTAAGATCTTTTTGCTGCAATTTACCTTTTGTAATTAATTACAAAGTTTAACTATCACAGATTGAAAGTTTTATGATTTGCAAGTGTTTGGTTTTGCCAATTTACATATTCAAGCAATTTTAAACCATTCCAGTGCAAGAAGAGGCAAGAGAGAACTCAATTCGGTACTCATGCGCTGTTATCTGTGCACACAACCACTCATACCCGAAGCGTGCACACACAGAGAGCCACATTTCAGAAAGCGTTCAAAAACAAAATAAAACAATGATTCCCCTTTCACATCATCTTGCATTTGAATGGATACATGCACACAATATTACGTATTCACCTTCACAGAGTCGGTTAAGACTTCAGGGCTCAACGCTAAGGATTTTTGGTTGAAATTTTTACTCGCCCTGCCAAAATTTTCATTGGCCCCAACACAAAAAAAGTAATAAATAAATAAAATAAAATAGGCCTAGTTATTGTTTCAGTTGTTTTTGATCCATGTAACCTTAATAAATAAGGTTATGTCACCAAAAACTACTAGCCTAAAGGCCCTTGCACACTGAGTCCGAAATTCGCGTTCGCAATTCGCATCCGAAATTTTCGCACGTTAAAAAATAAATATGACCTCACGTTGTCAATCACGCTTGCACACTGCCTCCGAAACTTTTGTCCGTCAAAAAAAAAAAAAATCGAATCAGGTTCGATTTTCTGCGTTTTTCGCATCCGTAGCAAGCATTTTGAATGGTGTTTTGACCATTTAGAGGCACCCGAATCACGAATATTCACGAACACGAAAAAACGCATGCGAAAATTTTGGACTCAGTGTGCAAGGACCTTAACTCTTACATTTTAAATATTGTTAAAGACAGTCAGTAATAATATAAGAACAAATAATCAAATTATGAGCAATAGCACAAAAAGATATACAACAGAACAAACATATTCAAATGAAACAAACAGTTCTTTTCAGGTTTTCATGTAGATTTACAATAGTCACTTTACAGTTAATGCTATCATAAAAATACACTTGTAGGTTTTAAATTCTACATATGGCACGTTTATTTTAATTTTGGTCAGAATTATTGCGTTCATATTCTCCGTCTGTTTTTCAGTCTGTTATGACGCTCATTCACGGAAATCTGTGTGAAGTTTAACAGGGATTCACTCCTGACAGCAAAATGGAAATATTTGCACGAGTTTCTAACATTTACAGATGAAGAATATACTTGTGAAATGTAAGTTATGCACTGAGGAAAGCACTACATCTCAAACACAATAAACAGCATAAATAGGCTAGCCTATCTATCTTTCAGTGATTAGCTTGTTTGAATATGCAGATTTCCTTTATGAATATGCTAAATATCCTTTAAAGCTCCCTCTCACCTCCAGAGCTCCACCCTGCACCTTCTTCACTCCAATCATCTTCAAAGGCAGCAGATCGTCCAGCATCATCACTGCATCCACCACCATCTTGGAGAAGAAATCCTTCTGTCCTGCGATCAGCTTTGAGTTCAAAGCCGTAGAAGCACATTTCTCCAACAACCTCCTTTGTTCCCTGTGGTTGGCAAGAGAGGACAAATGATCGCATCTGTGATACTAACACATGCCTATGTAATAACACACAGGATCTGGACTCACTGTTCGTCGTCCCTTTTGACGGTAACAGCGATTTCTTTGATCTTTTTGACGGCAAGCAGGGTGGCAATGCGGAAAGCTCTGATGATGGTCTGGGGGTGAAGCCCTTCCTCCACGTATGGCTTCAACTGCTTCAGAAACTCAGCAGCAAGCAGAGTCACTGAGGTGGTGCCGTCACCAACCTGAATAAACAAATAATGTTGAATAAACAAAGAACTAGTTATAAGATAATCACGCAATGTGAGCACAACTCGCTCCATATCAAGTTATAATTAAAGGTACGTTTACACGGCAACAATATGCTTAAAATGGAGAAGATTTTCCTTTGAGTTTTCCACGCACAGACGACACTATTGTCAAATCGACCCCCAATCAGACGGATCCACGAAAACGACTAAAACGATTTATTCTGCAGCCAGGCCATTAGATGGCGATGAAAGGCTGTAGATTGAACACGTAATACGCATGTGCATAACGTCATCATCTTCAGAATTTCACGTTTTTGTTGTTTACACAGAGACCGTTTTCAAAAACTTGCACTTTGAAACCTGTTTTCAAAACTTTGCGTTTGCAGGCAGCCAAAGAGGCGTTGTCATGTACATGAATGGCCAAAACGCTTTAAAAGTTTTATGTTTTTAGTTGAAAACGGTGTCGTGTAAACTGCCCCTAAGAAACTGAATTGACATGCAGTGGAACTGCCTTTAACCCCTATGACCGTGTTCATTTTTACAATACTGTCTCAAGTGCCCTGCAGTTTTTATGAGATAAAAATAATAAATATTAAAAATTATAGCCTTTCGCTAGAAAATAGTTTCTGAACTAAACCAATAACAGAACATTTTCTAAATATTTGCTTTGCAGTAATAGTCAACAGCTGGTTGAACAGGTGTTTCATATCATAGCGATTACAATATTGTGCATTTTAGAATAGTAAGTCAGTCAACGAACATTGACAACCAGAACTATTTCCTTTCAAAGCAGCCTAAATGTACACACAACGAGGGAATCTTACCTCAGCATCCTGAGATCTGGCAATGTCTACCAGAGTCTTGGCTGCAGGGTGCACGACTTCTAGAAGCTTCAGAATTGTGGCTCCATCATTAGAAATAGTGGCTTTGCCTGCAAAATAACATTATGTAAATCACAGCCTGAAGCAGAGCATCATTCTAATATATCAAAAAAACTATTTACCAAATACTTCCCAATAAAACAACACCTGTTTATGGAAGGGCAGACTTACCTCTGTTATCCACCACAAGCTTGTCCATGCCACGGGGGCCGAGGGTGGTCCTAACAGCCTCTGCCACAACCTGGCAGGCATTGATGTTGCTGACGAGCTGCGGGACCCCCTGAGAGGAGTCGGTGCCCTCCTTCAGGAGGATGACTGGAGTGGGCTGAGAGAAGACATTCAAGAGGGGTCATAATCAATGCAATATCAAAATTACCCCCTTATTAGAACATAACCTACCAATGAATCAAGTCATTTAAAAAAAATGCTTTATTTACAATAGAAATGCCTACAATATTTTACATACTCCATGACAAATGCACTGATTTGTCAAGGTTTTCCATAACCATGGAAGAGTTATGACAGCTCCTGTACAGACAATGTAATTGACTATTTGTGTAAGTTGTACACAACGCTGCTTGGGCGTAACGTTACATATATAACGTTACAAACTACAACGTGTGAAACGGTAATATCTGCTCTTCTCTTAGTTATCGAAGTTGAACATCATGTCGTCATGCACACAAGAGAAGTACTAATATCTCTCACTATGTGCTAAAAATAATTGCTTTTAATCAGAAATAAGCGTATTATAAAGTCACAGATTTATCGTAGAGACTTTTGGGACGAACAGCATTAAAGGGTGTAACCGGTTACCAATTCACTACCTCTTTCTCCATTACCGAAAGGATGCTAAACTAAAGCCTTTGGCATTATTTAGCTAGCAAAACTATTGTGAAATAAAAATGTGTAAATGAGTAACGTTACATATGCCGAACAAAAGTAATCGTTTGCACGTTGCATCGTAATGCACATCTCTAAATTCTCTGTTTAGAGATCTCTGTCATCCACACAGAAGAATGAATCGTTAGCAACCAAGCTAGCTAGCATCAATGTAAAACTTTAGGTGTATTATCCCATTTAAAATACAAAAATAATCTCGCAGACATGTCCTTTATGCTTTATTCTCTCTGGGGGTTTATATCCCAACACTGGGTGAAGAGTAAATAGCTAAGATGACGATGGATTTGAAAGTAAATCGGGCATGAATGCGCACTCACCATCATGTTTGCGGTGTAGAGGAGGAGGACGGTGCCGGTGAGATACCCACAATGCAACTAGAACTCTCTAGAACACGAGACGCGTCTGTTGTTGAACTGATGACGGCCGTCAGGGGGCGCTATAACTACAGTTTTCATGTCTCCTGCTACGCAACCAAGATAGAGGATCCCCTCTCCCCCAATATATGAACATAATTCATTGTTATAGGGGGAAAATAGATAAATAAATAAAAAAATAGAGGCTGCGCAAATGATTATGAATGAATTATTATTATATATTTTATAACAATAATCATTTATTTAAATAATAATGTATTTATTTGATTACATTTTTGTTATATTTATGAATAATATTACAAGTAAACAAGTAAAGAAATAAAATAAGCAACCCTGCAGGCCACAATATGCAAAATGGCTGCTTTGCTGCTATACTGTATGCCTATTAAATAGTCATTAAAATGTACTGTTATTATGTAATGTAAAATGTCAAATTAAATATCCACAAGGAAACATAATTGATGAAGTAGGAAGAATGTGGTCAAACTATTTGACATTTAGTATATTTTATCCTAATTGTTTATTGATCAGTTTCCCGGTTTCTTACATTTGTATGCATACTAAAATATTGAGTGATTATAAAAAAAATGTAAAAAAAAAGTTTTGCAGTATGAAAGGAAATTGTGTTTATTTATTTAATACATTTCAATAAATAAAAAAATAAACTCTACATGAGATTAGAGATGGATGAGATTGAATAGAGGTCATCTACATGTTAGGGATTTATGAAGATTATAGATCTCTCTCTCTCTCTTTTTCTCACTCTCCCTTCCACCTGCGCCTCTTATTTATATCCTGTATGGACCTATATTATAGATTTATTTTTTAGTTTATATTGATTTTTCTCTCTCATTTGTCAGCCTCTTTCTTATCACCAGGCAGGCTTTATAATCTTTACTGCCTTAAAATGATTTTCTTTCTCTTTTTTGACCACAGAGATTATCCTTCAGAACAATACGATTCTAGGCAAATTAAACATCCTGACGGTTAAAATACGTCACAGTGTTAAAAGCACAAAAAATCTACACTCAGACTTATTCTCTCTGCTTCCCGCATACACACACCCATGTTCAACATGGCCTGGTTTTAAGCACTGTGTTCTTCTCTATATATTTAAGATGTCTCAGATGTAACAGTATATGTGGATCATTTTTTCCCCCAGTGTAACTACAGGCTTAGGCTGCTGTGGTTTGCAAGCAGTTCTGGATAGTGAGGGTGGCGCATGTTTCCCTGTGATGTGTCTGCAGTCTGTGGCTGAACTCTGAGCTCTCAGGGTTCCCTGTTTTAGACACATGTAATTATCAGACGTTTTATATATACCCGCCCTGCCTCGCCCTTATGGAGGGTACCTTTTAGCTGGGATATTTCTGGCATCTGTGGCAGTTGACCCACCCATTTGTGAGACTGCACAAGCTGGAGATTCAGCGCTATGTAAAATGCACCAGCCCTCATCCAGACACACAGAAAAATATACCATAGAGCATAGCCAGCCTTGCTGCAGAACCAAGTCATGACTGGTCAAGCGAAAAGCGCTCTGAATGTGATTTGAATTGTCAGTCAAACCCTTCAGAGCTGAGGCCTCACTGACAGCCTTTATAAACTGAATCAGATCTCAGGCACTCTGCCTTAGCACTCAAAAGAGACCTATACAGATCTCATTCAGCCTTCATGCCCTCTCTCTCTCTTTGTATCCCTCTGTCATTATCAACCCTCTTTCCAATCTCTCCTCCTTTACTGTACCCTTTAATGTGGCCATACCACTCCATATGTGTCCTCTGTGTGATGGAGCTCAGGCTGTAATCACAAACACCAGTGATGAATGAGGGCTACTGGTGGCTTTTGACACCGACAGTCTTTTCCTCCCAGTCAATTACATGGACCACCAAGCACTGGGTGCGTAATATGGACTAGATGATTCCAACTATAGCACAGAAATCCAGCTATATGGGTGAGATAAGGCTGGGTAGTTCCAAATACTTCCATTTCTAAGAATACTGCAAACCGTAATTTAAACATGACACAATGTTCTCCGAGATGGATGTGCATGGGGGTTCACGCATCTTTAGGCATTAAAGAGCAGTGCAGTGATTTGGATCCAAGAACTGGCAAAGCAGGACTGAATCAGTTAAGCTCAATATTTCATTTGCGATAAGAGTGTGCATGTGCATTCATGCATATTTCTTGTTCCCTTATTTTTGAACTAGTCCACACATGCACGAGCAAATCCATGGCCCAAATTGTTGTGCATGTGCAGTACTAGGGCCATTAATCTGAACACTTGCATCATGCTTGACAATTAAAAAGCCAATCCATCACAGCCTAATCAATACCATCTCACTCTGAGGTGCGGGGGTGTCCTAATAACTGTTTTGGGACTGTGTGTATGTGAGAGAGAGAGAGAGAGAGAGAGAGAGAGAGAGAGAGAGAGAGAGAGAGAGAGAGAGAGAGAGAGAGAGAGAGAGAGAGAGAGAGAGAGAGAGAGAGAGAGAGAGAGAGAGAGAGAGAGAGAGAGAGAGAGAGAGAGAGAGAGAGAGAGAGAGAGAGAGAGAGAGAGAGAGAGAGAGAGAGAGAGAGAGAGAGTGTAAAAGGAAGATGGATGATCTCCCTTATTGAATATTTGGATTATGTGATTTGACTGAGGCAACCAGCTATGGGTGCTGATTGTAAGGATGTTACCAAATGTTTAGGATTGTGGCTAGGATCAGAATCTGAGTTCAAGAATCAGCCACTGGGAAATTAATATTGATTGACCATTAATCTGAATATCCTTCAATGTCTATAGCTCAGACATGCACCAAAACACATTTACCAAACATGTTTTGCTTAATGTCAATAAAGAAGAGCCTGTGTATTAATGAAATTGCATATAACCAGGGTTACTTCAAATGGAGAGAAAGATCTGCTGCCAAAATTACTGCTACTAATCACTGGAGCAATTGTCTGGCTTTCTGTATAAAATTATGATCAGTAAGTCATGACAACATATGTTTTTACTACTTTAACTCATCAAAATAGGTTAAGCAACTTTTAACTTTTTTTATACAAGGTTCAACTGATTTTAAGTCAGTTTAATGTAATTTAAGTTAAAATGACATACATCTAATTTGACTGTAAAAAAGGCAAGTCTGTTTGAACAACATAACCATATATTTACAAGAAGGCTATTAAAGGTGTACTCAGTAAATTGTTGCTTACTTTTAACTGCATATTTAGGACTTTAAAGTGACACCACTGGCCTGGATGTATGAAGTTTATTTTTGTTATTTTTTGTTCCTGGGTAAAGACAAACATTCAGTTTGGACTGTCTGGTGGATTGCAAGGTTGCAAACAAAACAAAGATTATTGGAATACGTTTTACAAGAAAAAAAACTATTTCAGTCTTTCTACTTCAACATTCCACGTTTAATTTGATGTGTTATTTGCCACTTCTTTGTAATTATTTCTCAAATTTCCCGGCAATTTTTGAGTGAAAATGTGTCAAAGTAGATCCTGCATTTCTTTTCAGTGTATATTCTGTTTGTTGTTGTAAAGTTTAGTACTTGTATGTTTATGCTTTATAAAGTGCCATGAGCTCTGACTAAAAGTGTTATATAAAAATTCCCTATTATAATTATTGTAGCATGACTTGTCATGTGATGCCAACATAGCAGCACCCATGAGGGGGCGACCAGGGGGCTGTAGCATGAAGCCGGTTTAGGTGGCTAGCCAGGTGTTTCAGTTTAGATTGCGCCAACCCTGGGTTTTAGGCACCATGAAAGTGGTTTGGCTTTTAGCAGTGTTCATCGTCATAGTAACTTACGCTCCACGGCTAACCTGGTCCGGGCAGTTTATGTTACATGTAAGAGGTTGCAAACTTGGAACAATCATCTGTGAGCAAAGTGACACATGTCTGATGCTATAAAGTCACTCCACCTGTTTCTACTCCAAATTAAAGGTCACTACATAGCAAATGATTTTTAAAAACAAAATTGTCTGGCTTTTACTAATGCTTATTTAGAATAACATTTTTGTATGATTTAGATATTATGTAATTATTATACCCTTAATCGATCACACATGTACAATTTTAGTTTATCGATTATTATTACACACAATTTATGTTTGTGTAAATTTGTTTAAATTCTTAATATTTTTCAATCTTGGAATATTCTGCAAAAGAGAGAAGTGAATTGCGCTGCTTCTGAATCACAGTTTCAATCTTTCTCAGCATGTGATCAAAGCCTGAGTTGACAGAGAAAGTTGATGAACAGCATCATGGTACCAACAAAGGCTGGTTGGATTGGTTTGGTTTTGTCAACTCGAAACTAATCCTGAGTTTGCTGAGTTAATCTGAGTTTGTTCAACTACCATCATGGTACAGGCCCCCGCTCCGTGTAGAAAAAGTTTGTTTTTAGAAGACTGGCAAGACTGGTGTCATCTAATGAGACTGTATGTCAAAAGTAATGTTAGTGAACAAATGTTCTTTACAATTAATATAATAATAGTGCACATTTAATCGTTTCACTTATTAACATAGCCTACGCTGTAGAAACGCACAAGCCTAACCTGTTTTTACGCATGTTGACTAAGTCATGAACTCCCTCTCTCTCTCTCTCTCTCTCTCTCTCTCTCTCTCTCTCTCTCTCTCTCTCTCTCTCTCTCTCTCTCTCTCTCTCTCTCTCTCTCTCTCTCTCTCTCTCTCTCTCTCTCTCTCTCTCTCTCTCTCTCTCTCTCTCTCTCTCTCTCTCGCTCTCGCTCTCGCTCTCTCTCCCTCCACCCTCGGTACAGCAGCTGATGCTGATGCGAGAACACTCATTTTGACTCTCCCATCCTGAGCGGAGACACACTGTGACCGGCTCTCCTCCCTTATTCTCTTCAATGAACTTTGAACGTTCTATAGGATAGTCAGCGGCGTTTCGTCTCCTTATTCTCAATGAAGATTTGACAAAGGCACCCACTCACGAAAGGAATTAATTACAATGACGGTGATCAATGGAGGAGACGTGCGTGGACACTAGATCAGTTTGATCTTTTGCAGGACACATCCTAGAGGTTTTGAGTCTAAAGAGGAAGCGAGAACCGTGTGCATTCCCTAACACTTCTTACCAGCTCAAACAGTGTCAAACGGGAACTGACGGGCTTTTTAAAACAGATCGTGGGCTACTTAAGAACAAAGAGAGGTGTATGAAGATTACTTTATTTAGAGATACATGTCAATAATACACGAGCAGTGGACGAGAGAACCCTGTAATACAAGAGCTAGAGAAGATCGCCGAAGTCCATCTTTAACAAGAGAGGGGAATTCAACTGACGGTGCGCTGCATTTAATTGGGAAGGTCAGTTGTCAACTTAAACTCAAGACTGTCGTGTCGAAGTTTTGAATTACGGTCATTTTAAAAGGATAAGAAGGCGCTGTGATTGTAGGCTACAATACTATTTGGTTGAAAGTTACCATACCAGTGAGTTGCAGAAATAAATATATATATTTTTTAATGTATTTTATTTTACTGCAAAATAGCCTATGCTTGATATGCTTGAAAAGTATACAACTTAGTTATGTTGTTTAAAAAGAAAATGTTAATTTTAACGGTATAGCTACAATGTTGTTAAAATGAAGTTAAGTACAATGTATGAAATATCAAGACCAAGGTCATAAGGGTTGATTCCAGACACAAGCACAAATGTAGGCTATAGCCCTAAATGCATTGTAATTTGCTTTAAATATAAGCATCTTCCAAATGTGAAAAAGTTTTAGCCATATTTAAGAAGACAAACCATCAAACCAAACAAACTTGCATTTTATTTTAAAATGAGTGTCAAGTTATAGGCTACATTGGGTTGATTTTATTGCATGTATGCTGTTTTTCAGTTCGTTTACTGCATTACAGTAAACATTCCCAGACAGCAGCAAGATGTCTGTTATAGATCTCTTCATCTGGAAAGCATCTGCTGTTTACTAACATTTGATAGACGTCTTTAAGATGTCAGTTTTACATACATTCTAAATCATAAACATCTTAAAGACATTTTCTAAACGTCTATTTGACATCTGACTGGAAACGTCCTATAGACGTATTGCAGATGAGCCAACACTCTAAAAAATACGTCTTCCAGATGTAAACACGCACATCAAATAGACGTCTCTGTGATGTACGTGTGCTATCAGGGTAGTAGCTAACACTGTAAAATAGCCTACAGTTGCCAAAATATCTAATAATGCTTGAAACATGTCTTTTTTTAAAGTTCTGTCAACCTTGGCATCCAATATTGTACAGTTTTTATAAGCTCAACTATTGTAGACAAAACAATGATGCTTTTTGTTATATATTTGAAGAGTACAGTCTACGTCTTTAATAACGTGTTAAAAAAAGAGAGTGGCTTATGTTTTATCGACGCACAGTCCGCTTTTGCTTTTGATAGGCCTATAGCTATTAGGTCAGTTTTACAATTTTTGTATTCAGTGCTTTCAGATTATTTTTAACTGTAAAAACAGTTAAAGACATAAATGTGCATTAAAAATATACATTTATAAGTTAACGGTACCAACGGTGGCCCAGCCGCGGCAAACCGCTGGTGGCGTGCCACCCAAAAAACGCTGGCAGACCAACCGCATTTTCAGATTGGTCGGCTTGCCGACGGTGTCGAGCCGCTGACTTTGTGCCGCCCAAAAAAAAAAAAAAAAAACCGCAGGCGGACCGCCAGGTCATAGTTAGTGGGGGATAGCCTGTACTTAACTGTACTTAAATGTACAATTCTTCCAACAATACAAAGTGGATGAGTAGCGTAAAGCGCGCGTGGTGACTCGTTCATTAAGGTTAGGCTACACAACTTGTTTGAGGCGCGCCGCGCGCCTCCGTTCTATCAGGGCTATTAAGGTGATTAAGTTGTTTATTTGTGTTACAGTGTGGTCAGCGTGATAACCGCACATTACCGTGTCTCCTCATACCGAGAAGCTAGTCTGGCTGGAAACCATCTCGCCTTGGACGCGCAGGGGAAATAGATCCCTGACATGAGCGACTAACACCATTGACTAACAACAACACACATCGGCGGATAAACCGCACTGATCCCTGAGTGACCACCTGTTTTCTGCACAGACCAACCGGTAAGCGCTTAACTTGACTGAGGGACAATACAAGGGAATGCTGTTTGTATACGTCTCCAACATGTTTATCAGATGTCTCTTCATGTGAATATTGCCGTTTGGGCGACCGCTATATGCATAAAAGCGCGTTAGATATGACAGTGCTGCAGGGGTCTTGGAAATCTTTTAGTCATAGAGTTATAATCCAGTTATAATCCAATCACTTTATAATGTAGTTTAACCACTGAAAGGGGTTGAATGATTGTTAAAAAGAGCACCGAATCACAAACAAACGAGGTACTTTGAGGATCCAAATCCACTTTCATCTCTTTGTGCACACTCGTCCTTTTCTTCTTCTCATCCTTTCATTCAGACTCTATCTCAGTCGCCCATTCCCCTCATCTCTCGCTCAGGTTATTTTCCTGTAATCCAACGCAGAACTGAATTCGCATTTGAAGCTGCGTTACGCAATTGGTGACACTTGGTGAGGATGTAGTTTTAGGCGCGCTCAACCTGCGTGTGTTTCGTGTGGAGCAAATCCCTCTTAAATGACAGATTAGAGAGAAATTGTTTTGTGATGTGTTGGTTATACATTTTAAAAATAGATTTTTTGTTGTTGTTGGCCCTATGTTTCTTTTCTCTAATTGTTATGAGAGGTTAATTGCTTCATATTGTCATTCCTAAAATGTCTTGCTCAGGAATTATTAGTCACAGAAAAATTTTCCAGTTATGCTAGATATTTTGTCCTTTGCGTGTCCTTGCTAGTACACTACCAACGACACACACACGCACACATAATAATACCAATAATTTGACCAACACACCCAAACAAGCAGGGAGAGACTTACTGTTTTAATGAGCAATTATACTGCCAGATGCCTTTCTAACCCTTGTTTGGATTGAAGGAACTACATCAGCCCAAGGAGATCTATGATGTCAGAGCTGTGACGTTACAGGCAGCAGACTGGGGAAAATATAAAACTGTGTAATGCTTTTAAAAAACCCTCAGAAAAATACCCAATCACCTGGGTAGTTTCACAGAACATCTTTATTTGTGCTATTGTTTTATTTTCTTTCAATCGGTTGTTTGGAAGTGAGTGTAATTCAGTCCTTTCGAAAGTGTCTTCATTGCTATTATCCATGATAAAGTTAAGTGTTGTTTTGCTGCATGGGCTGATATATAGAGTGAATGCTTCTGTTTATGACTCTTTCTTATGAACACAAAACAGATATTTTTAGAGTCCACATAACGCAAGTGGATAGATCCCTCAAAGTTGACGCTTCAAAAAACATGCAAAACAAACACAACGGTAATCCATATGAGCCCAGTAATCAATATCTTCTGAAGAGAAAAATAAACTTTTTTTAATTTTAAAACTTTTTAAACTATAAACTGTCTCTTCCGGCCAACTGTCAGCATGCTGTGTGTTTATTCAACAATATTATTGACTTGACTGCACTGACGCTATTGGATGAGAACTGAACTGAGCTGGATGATGACATCACTATGATGACATCACTGTTTTCTGCTGAACTGCTTTATAGATGATTATGAACTAATAATCGATGATCTTTACAATGGAACTGAATCAACACTGAACTGACTTCAGCTGAACAATGACACTTTTTTTCTTTTTAGAGCTGCCGTGCAGCCGAAATGAACTGTTTGCATCGTTGAATCATTTTCCTGTTACCACTGTAAAGCTGCTTTGAAACAATCCATATTATATAAAGTGCTATAAAAATAAAGGTGACTTTACTTGTGAAACTCGCATGGGAAGTGACAGTCCTCTGTGCTTCCAAAGCACTTCCTCACAAGTTTCTGAAATATATCACGCTTTACAATGTGTTGACAAGCGAACGCATGTATGACAGCTGGCTGGAAGCAGTGGTTTATAGTTTAAAAAAGTTTAAAATATAGTTTTTGTAGGATCTCACACATACCTATTGTTTCACTTCAGAATTGATTCATCAACTGTGGTCGTATGGATTACCGTTGTGTTCGTTTTGCATGGTTTTTGAAGTGTCGGCTTGGAGGGGCCTATCAATAGCACTTGCATATAGAATCACAGAGATGACTTATTTTTCTAAAAATCTCAGTTTGTTTTCATCTGAACTCAGAAAATCATATACATCTGGCATGACACCAGGGTGAGTAAATGAGTGAATTTTCATTTTTGGGGTTGAGGATCCCTTTAAGAAAGGAGATAACTTCCTTTCGAGTTCTGATATACTGAAGTCTTATTGAACCATCCCAGTTAAGTACACCAATCATATTTAAGTGCGCGAAAATGGCGGCTGACTCAGCAGCTATACTGTATAAGGCAGTGCTGAACGCCATTGCCTCAGAATCTTTATCCTTCAGACACTTGCTCAGACAACTCACCTACTGACGCAAAGTCAAGTGAATCGAACTCGAAAGAGAATGTCTCCGGTTACTCAATGTAACCTCGGTTCCCTAAGATGAGGGAATTAACTTGCTGCTGTGTTACATTGTATCTTATGAGCTCCACTCTGCCTTCAGTAGAGATTCGGATGCAGTGGCATTCAGTGTCACCTTAGGTGCTGCTTTCACACATTTGAACGCCATTGGCCAGTGTACTTAAACTGGCGTGATTCAAGGCTTCAGTATTTCAACAGGAAGGAGTTTCCCCATGGCGTCAGCTACTGAGACAATGTCTCATTCCCTCATCTCAGGGAACCGATTTTATGTTGAGTCACCAGAGATGTTTCAGTAGGAAATATTTAAATACAAGAAAGAAAAATGTGCTTGTCTCCACGTTAATGGTTTAGTATAACTAATACTAAACTATTTCAATTGATCTTATTATGATACTTGTAGTCAACCTGCTCATTGGAAAAATGTGCCTCTACCTAAATTTTGGCAAAACATACCTATGTTACAATTTACCGCAGTTTCCATCTGAAATGACTACTAGTAACAGTAACACACCAACAACTTTTATTCTTGTTTACACAAATTATGATTACAGGGGAAGATTATTTTTAGCTAACGTTGTCATCACTCACTATGAAAGTGTTGTGAAACGTGTAAAAGGCAATGTCATCACATTGACATCTTTCTAGTGAGCTTGGGTTGTTCTCCAAATGAGCGAAGGCTAAAAGTTTCTCAAGCTGCTCTGCTATTTATTTAAGACTAGGCAAGCTTTTTCTGGTCCAGGTCACATTTTTTATTAATATGGATCGTAAGTGTGCCAGGAAATATGTCTTATTTGACCTGCGGGATTGGTGGTTGGAGTGAGCGAGGGGAAGATGTAATTAAAATAGATGGGTTGAGGAAATTGAGATTGGCTAAGAGAGGCTAACGTTATGGAATCACTTGTCAAAACCAGCACTGTCATTAGTCATACCTATTCGTGCGATAAGCAAGGCACCAGCAGGTTATGTGTGGTGACAACCATAGTGCTGTTGAATATTTTGTGTTTATAATAGAAACAGGAAGCACTCAAGGTTGTGATAAAATCATAAAATGCTCAGCATTCTTACTTTTTTTGTCAGGTGGTATTATAGGCCTATCTTAAAATGATATCCAGTATAGTTCCAAATCAATCTAATGAGGCAAACAGAGCTGAAATATGCATGTATAATCCTTAACTGATAGCATTTAAGCTGGTTTATGACACAGACCCTTCCAGAGGTATTTGTTTGTTTGTGGTGTAGATTAAACCTAATTCTGCACCAAATCCCTTATTTAATTACCATTGACAGTTTAATAGCTTTTTCTATTGAAGCCCTGAAATCCAAAGGTTAAATGAGCATTTGCTGAAGATGTGTCAGTTTCATGAATGGAATTAGTTGTGGAGCTAAAATCCAATGTTTGTGCTTGAAAATGTTTGTTTATTACCTCAAAAACCTTTTCTAAATATCACAGTATATACTTACAAAAGAGTGGTTAGATCATTAATACCTTGTGCAGAATTCATTGCCAGGGCAAACATCTTTACTCCCTCTGTGGATTATTATTTGACATGGTTCAAACTATTCTTGATCAGACATCACCTGACTCCTCAAACAGGAAAATGTGTTGGAAAATTTACTGACTGGTGTCAAACATGCAGAATCAGTAGCTGAATCGTTTCAACTAAGTTTTTCATTGTTACAGTTTAGTTTGCATTTTATATTTCTTTTATATATTATTTCCAGTAATCATAGTTAAAGGGATAGTTCACTAAAAAAATGAAAAACTACTCAACCTCATGGTGGTGATTGCAACTTCCTGAGCAAAAGATTTAATCCAGTTCAGTTTGTTTTAACATTTGTCAGACACAATTCAGTTTTAGCAATATATCTTAAAAACCAGGTTTTTATACATTTTAATATATTTTTACCTTTGATGCCATCCTGGCATGGTGTTCAACCGCAAAACAAACTTATCCTCTTGTTATTCCAAATCGGTTGTTCTGTTGAACACAAAAGAAGATGAAAATTATTTGAAAAATACAGTGAAAGTCAGTGGCGTCCAATTTTGTATTGCCTATCCACTCATAGGAACATCTGAAATGGTAGGCTATGCAATATCATAAGAAGTATCGATTAATTGCACAAAAGTTAGATGGCCACTACTTGACTGAATGAATAGTGCTCTGCTGTTTCCTACCAACCAATGCGATTTCATTTGAGTCCATCTTTGTAATCAGTAACATCACATCTCGCCTGTGGGATGTCTTTTCCACACTCGCACAGGTCAGACTATTGTTATGCGTGCTTGATTAAAACTATCATTTATTTTTTATTAATAATTCTTTTATTTGTGCTATTTCAGTAAAAAATTAAATCAATAACTAAATAGTTTTTGTATACGATAATAAAATTGATGGTTCATTTCTTTAGATTATTGATGTTCGTGTCAAAATCATTGATGGAAGGGTAGGACAGAGGAGGAGATGGATGAAGGAGGGGTGAATGCAAAAGTGAGAGATGATCTCTGATTATCTGATGAGGGGAGACAATCTCTCACCTGTCATCTGATAAAAAAAGTGATGTGCAACATCTGACTGAAGAGGGAGAGAACATGAGAGAAGCATAGAAGAGTGAGAATGAGAGGTGTGAAGAAGAAATCTATGTATGAGGACGGGAAAGAGAAAGATACGAAAGGGAGGCTTTTTTTTTATAGGTCAGATATCTCCCAGAGGCTCTTGATGTTAGATACCACTCTCAGACATTCTGGAGAGGGAAATCTTTTGAATTGGGGACCTACATCTCTCTGACAACCCTTAAACAGGAACACAGACCTCTGAGACTGCAGAGGAGCACGCAGTGGCCCCAAAGGAGAATTTGGACACTTAATAATGCATGAATGTCATTACTTTCAGGGTATGAAATGAACATTTTCACTCACTGGCCAATTTGGCTACTCAATTTTAACTCAAAGTTAAGAGTCATTCAGAACTTCTTAAATCCAAAACAAAAATATCAGAAATAAACTAGGTTATTAAATAGAATTTACTACATTAAATATATTTATTATAAAATCTGATTATGAATTATTGAATAGCTTTCCATTTTATGACAGTCAATATTTGTGGATAACATAAAAATGAAAGAGTAGTACAACAAACTGAATCCTATAGGCTACCTAGTGTATATTTTATTTTTAATAAATCAAATGTAAATTCATATCCCAGTTACACTTAATTTCACATAAATTAATATAAATGTGACTTCACATTTTCCTGGTTAAGTAAACATTACAACATTACAATTATATTTTGCATTTTTACATTAACAATGTTATTCATTTTCTATTTATTAAAACCAAGGATAAATCTCATCAAGTTGGTGTTTTTAAGCATTTTAACATTTATTCCAAAACAATAACTAAAGGGAGTAATAATTTAAATCTACAGGCTGTAACTTTTTTGTGTTCAAAATGTATATAATAAGCGAGTACATCATGCGTCATCACTACGACACACACCTTATGGCATTGGTCCTGCCTTTTGTTCACACAGGGACTGATCCCACACAGAAGGCACTCTAACAATTCTATGGCAATTTTCAGGTATCAATGCTCTGTGTGAAAGGGCCTTTGGTTAACTGACAGCGTCAGAATAAAGATGCTAAAGGGCATTTTTGGCGTCTGTATAGTGACATGCAAAAGTCTTGGATATGTGGCACTTATCAGATGCCTAGGGAGTGGGAACAAGTTGAAAAAGTGGTTTCTTCTCTTTTCCAGAGTACCGGAGTGTTATGCTGTGTTTTGCTAATGTTAGAGGTTCTGATAGCAATGGCATCATCCACCACAGTTGACTTTCACTGACATTTTAATTTCACATACATAGTTAATTTCAAACCCTGATTACATTACATACAACATGTCAAGCCAAGTGACTGCAAACAAATGGTGCTAGAGTTTTTCTTAGAACTTTCTTTTATTTTTTATTGGTTTAGCCATCTTTGCAATGACTTTTAACCAGCTGGTGTTCAGGTGAGTTTTAGTGAATGAGTCATCACATTTCCTGTGAATGACTCATCAAATTTTATATGACCATGATTCACCAATATTAGACAACCTGAACATTTTGTTTTTACCTAGTACAATACATCTATATATGTGTTTGTTCTCTGTTTATTTAAAATAAATGATGCTTCTTCATACGGTCCTTTCAATGAGCATTTCAGATAATCTTTTTGGTTTTGTAGTTCGTATACTCATCTTACAGCATTTCTACTCTGCCAGATGCTGTCTTCCACACCTCCAGATGTTTTCTTGCATCCTTTTATTCATCTTAATGAAATATGATGTTCACAGACCTTTGCCACTGTGAGCCCAGATGTTAAAAGACAGAAAAAATATTAGATCATAATGCTCTGAGGGAGATGCAGAGATTAAGTGTTAGAAATATCAAACAAGAGGAAGCAGAGATATATGTTTATCAAAGGGAAGCGTGGAGGAGACAACAATGTGAAGTATGGGTTTAGCACTTGTAGCCACTGTCCACTTGAGGACATTTTTGTTTGACATTAGCAAGCTGTGACTCTGAGCGTGGAACTCAGCACGGAGGCAACCATTTGGGGCTGCAAGGATGTAAATTGCTCATGGTTAGATGCCACTTTGAAAACCGTGTGTGTATGTGTGTGAGTGAAGTATACCCTCCTACTGTCTGCTAATGTCATGCTGTCTGTTTGGCTGACGACGCTCAGCATGGTACAGTTCTGCTCTGCCTCAGTGCCGCGGGAACCGTCCAACAGTGACGGCAGTTTTCAGAGCTTTTACTCACAGAATGCGAAAGCCTCTGAGAGCTCTGAGGGGTTTTAAGGAGCAGAGATGAACTCGCTTCTGTGGAGAAGTTTTGAAAGTGGATCTAAAGTGACAGAGTTTTGAAGCTGAGGCTGACATCTCTTTCTCTGCTGGATTCTGAATGAGCTCATGAGTATTTTTAGATTTCCTGTTGACTTTTTTGGAAGTAATCTAAACAATATGTTTCTGCATATATTAGCATATATTTAATTAGAGAATGGAATTATGGCCCATTTATAATGGTACACTGTACCCACTAAGCACACATGCTTTGTCAAACATCTGATACTTTTGATAAACATCTGATAAACATATTTAAAAGTGCTTATTCACGTACATTATAAATCCCAAATGTTCTACCGAAAGCCTAAGTGGAGTGGGGGCCATGTTTGACTTTTTTGTGACATCATTGCTCAGTGATTCCTTAACTCTTGAATATTAATTAGGCTGTGCTGACAGCTATTCATTTTAAGTACTTATTATTAATAAACAAAGCCCACATTTTAACGTTTGTTTATTTTTTTACGCAAACTTTTATTGCTGTGCTAAATATTTAAATGCACACATGGCTGAAATTACATCTAAAATAAGTTTTGATGTAGAGATCAATAAATAGTCTGTACCAGGAATGTACATTTAAGTCAACATAAGTATATTTTAAAGGCAGCCCAGTTTAATGACAAAAACGTGCTGCTGCGTAATTTTTGCAAAATTATATTTCATTAGTTCTCTTATGTTTCAAAGTGAAATGTCTAGTGAGTGATGCTAAAAGCACATTGATATGACTGTGACAATATTTTATTGAATTAGATGGTGCACATTTTGCGGCAGTTCGGAAATGAAATGTCTCCAGACCTTTACCTTAAACCTAACCGATAGTCTAAGCAAAAGCAAATGCAAGATAAAATGCATTTTCTGAAGCAATCTTGCCATTCCCCCCCCCCCCCCCCCTGGTTCTACAAGTCTTTGAGTTCTTCCTTTGAATTTTGTGACTCGTGTGGGACTCATACTGAGTGGTCCGCATCGCCAGTGCAATGCAGTGCAAAACTGAGCAACTTTACTTTGCCGGAAAAGCCTGGTTATCAAAGTTTGTTAATATACAAACATTGAAATGTATTAGTTTACAAATCATGCAACATATTAAAAATGTTTCTAGGTTATAACAAGATTTTTCAAGGAATAGCACAACGTTTTTATTAATCGATAATCTGCCTCTGTAATAATCATTTGTGTGAAACTGAATAAAAGTTGTTGGTGTTTTACTGCCACTAGTGTTCATTTCAGAAACTTTCAATTGGAAACTGTATAGGTACCACACACTTTTTGGCTTTGCTATTGGTTGAATAAAGAAACAACTCTGTCACTAGAAGCTGCGTCACCATGACAATTACCAGCAAGCAACACTCTAAAAAATGCTGGGTTGTTTTAACCCAAATTTGGGTCAAATATGGACTAACCCAACCGTTGGGTTAAAAATGTATTTTGAAAATTTAACCCAACGGCTGGGTTTGCCCTAGCCTGGCAAGCCAGACCTACATCAAGATGTTAGGTCTGAAAACTCACCATAGACACGGCTCAATCCGAGGGGCGGGATAAACGGCTGTCTTTCAAATTCCCTCTGCACGCAATAGGACATCGCTTAAACCAACCAGAGTGTTTTCCCAACAGCGGAGCTGAGTTGATAGATTCAACTTTTGCCATATCTGGCCGGCAAAACGACGAACACATCTTCCTTTTTTTAAGAATGACTTAAGTGCCGTTCTTTGCTCTTTTCTTAAAGAAAAACTTAACTCCAAGTCCTCCAGGGTCGCGGCCAAAGCCGATTCGAAAGACTGTTGTTCTCCAGCAGCAGCAGCTCTTCTTTGTTTTCAAGTAGCAGCAGGTAACCGTCGCAACTCTGTCGTCATTATGTTAAGCCCGCCTCCGCCTACTCTATACACGACGTGATTGGCCTGACCCAATTTAGATTTTTGCAGCTAGAAGGTATATTGAGAGTTGCTAGACCCCCCTGGCTGTGAAATACATTTTGTTGCCGCTAGGGTGCGTCTAGATTTCTAGGCTAGGTTTGCCCATATTTCACCCACATTTGGGTTAAAACAACCCTGCATTTTTTAGAGTGAATAGTTGTCATTTCACCGTATAGGTTAACTATAGACCTGATATAGTCCGGCTATGAATTTGGTTACATGTCGTTTTTGCCAAAATAACTTGTGAGATGTATGCTATTCCATCATGTAAGTAAAGTAAACAGTGATTACAAGGTGTTTGGTTTCATTTCTTCACTCATTTAATTTATTTGTTGTTTCTAATTGATGACTTGTCTATTTTTGGGCCATGGTTTAGCTCAAAATTCTTTTGAGTGTTTACATTTTTGGATGAATCATTGTCAACTGACGACACTAGTTGACTCTGCATATTAAGCTGGTAAAAAAGAAGGTACATTAGAGACACATCATTTTAATATCAGCCAAGTTCAGAGATGAAAGTGTGGAGGACCCCATGACAAACATGACATACACCCTACAGTATGTGTGCTTTCAGGGTTAGTTAACTTCTGATACTAGTCATGTCCATATGCATGTCTGACAGATGAGAGATTCTCAGCCTCAAATGCAAGAATTAGCATTATCAAAAGTGGCCGTTATCGCTGCATGTTGCTTTTACATCACCACCAGCAGCAGCACAATCAGCATTTGCAATTACTATTTTCAGTGAGGAAGCCACTGTATTCTGCCCTCAGTCCCTCCCTCCCTTCATTTTCTGTACATCATTTCACACATTATGATAGTCTTATTTAAATGAGAGTCAGATGAATGGTAGTGCACTAATGCACTAATCCTTTTTTTCCAAGCGAGCTTGATATTTTCACAGAGAATGTCACCATTGCAACATTCAACAATGTGTTTTATCTTTTTATATACTGTGTGTGTATAACATTGACCAGAACATCTATTGAGAGATTCATTGTTTTCTTTACAGCAGGGCTCATTTCTTTTTAGCAGTGAGATCTTTTTATCAGCAATATCAGAACATGTATTTTTGTCTTTATCTGTCTTCCCTTTGTTTCTTCCTCTCTATTTCACTTCCCCCTCATTTTTATGTTGTTTTGTTCCATTCTGTTCCGTTGTTCTGTGATTGTGTTGATACAGTTGTTAATTGGAAGCAGTGAGGTTTAATTATTTAGGCTCAGTAATTAGATCCCTTCTCTGTATATCAGCATACTTACAGGATACAGGATTTTTGAGGACTTGTACAGTGCCAGTCTTGGGTGTTAAAGTGTCATCTGTTACCTCAGAGGCATTTCTGAACAGATGCAGCTTGCTGGATGTGCCCTGTGTGTGTTTACATCTGGCAGAGTGTTGTTTTGCTTTCTTTTTGGCTGGCAGCCTATGAGTGTGAGTTTATATAAATGTCCAAGTTTGTTCAGATATGTGTGTGTGTATGTATGTATGTGCTGAAATGGAACATTGCATGATTAATTTATTGAGGGACAAGAAGCAGTGCAGTCCTGTGTTGTCTCATTGAGAGATTCATTGTTCATTGGTGGAAAGAATACAAGTAAAGGATGATATACAGTCATCCGGGAATTATCATAAAATAAACATCAGTGTGATCATGACATGAAGCTACACACACCAAATAATTGTATACATTACCATTTTAAGGGTCTTTTTTTTCTTTTATTTGATCAAAAGTGACAGTAAAGTCTTTTACATTGTTACAACAAAATATTTTAGAGTAAATACTGTTCTTTTGAACTTTCTATTTATCAAAGTATCTTGTAAAAAAAAAAAAGTAAGTAGCAACTGTTTTGCATTGCATTGATAATAATAAGAAATGTTTCTTGAGCACTAAATCGGAATATTAGAATGATTTCTGAAGGATTATGTGACACTGACGACTGGAATAATGACTGCTTACAATATTTATATTGTAATATTTCTCAATATTATTGTTTTACTGCGTTTTGATGAGCATAAGAGGCTTCTTTAAAAAAACATTTTGATAAAGGATCAACCCCAAACTTTTGAACGGTAGTGTACATGGACATGAAATATTGATTTGAGTCTGAATTACTTTATAATGTGAGAAGAAAGAGACAGCAGAGTTATGCAAAAGTCATGATGCCAGCAAAGTGTAGGTGATAACTGCCAAGGATAATATTAAACAGTCAAAAACACTTTAGCAGTTATTGAAAAAATAATATCTCTTTAGTCAGATTAATTTAACACTGTAACTGTACTCCATTTGTAAAGACGGGAGATATTCATCTAACCCATTTGAAGGGTTTTTCTCAGAAGGTTCCCGTGGACCTCATTTTCTCAGCCCTTCTCAGAAGGTTGAACTCGGTTCGAACAGACAGTTTCTTTAAGAAGGATGGGACATAAGAAGGTCAACATTGGTCCAGAAAAATATACTGCGTCTTAAATAAATTTTAATGCAGTAGAATAAATCTAATGCATTGCCAGCCATCCAAACACCAAAAGCTCTAAGAATATAATGTGACTGACATTGATCAAATGTTGGGTATCAGTTTCTTTGCCTATGGGCTGGTAATAATGACATCAGGTTGAAGAGCATATTATGGTATGTTCGGTGAATCGAAGATGAAGCTCAAGGTTATCAGATATTGAAGAGCTGACATGAATCGAAGGCAGAGACACTCATGTGGAAACAGACTACCTAAGAGCCTGTCTCCTTTAGCTCTCCCTGGAGCCATTCAAAATTTCAGTGGGATTAGTATTAATATAATGATTGAATGAGAGGATGAAGTTAAACCTTGTATTATGATTGCTGTTGTGGGATTTATCTACAGAGTTAGGTCAATGCAGCCAGTCATTTCATTTTCAATACCCTGCCCTTTCTGTTCATGAGCAGAAACATTGAGATGCGAATGGGGGAGCAGTGCTTGGGGACAGACTGAGAGAGAGAGAGTAATAGTGTGTACGCTTATTTGAAGGGCACTGTGAAGCCATAACCTTTACCTTTTTATAGCATATTAATCAGGGAAAACGGCAAAGGCTGTAAACTTCTGGCGTCTCGAAGCTGTCAGTTCCCCTCCAGTTGCTAATTGATGAGCTTGTATCCGTGTAGAAGTTTGGCCATCAGTGATCTCCTGTGAGCCAAGACAAGGGAATGTGGCCCGTACACTTCATCAGTCAGAGGACTGCTGAATTACTGCTGTTCAGGGTGAGATGCTGTGAATACAGTCCAGACTTACTGCATATTATCACACAGCCCTCTGGAACACTTGATTCAGATTGGTCAATTGTGACATTCTGTGGTCAAGTATTTTTTGTATAATAAACACTTAACTGTCTAATTAATGGATGCATGTTATTTTGGTAGCATGTCATTATCAGCCATTAGTAGAGATTTTTAATTTAACATCCATTCTGGCTTTATGTAAAATGGTGCATGATCATTTCCCCAATTTTTATATTTAAATCACATTTGCCGTCAATGCTCACTTAAAGTGAATCCTTTAATAACATTGTTGAATATAATCTTTAATTACTAAATATATTTTTAGTATAGAATTTCAATACAGGCCATTTAATGGTAATCGGCCATAAAATGAAAATAATTATTGACTTATAGGTATCAGCCAGAATTTTAATATCAGTGCATCTCTAATTATTTAACTAACTAATTGTCCCAGGCGACTGATTCTCCTACTTAGTTGCGAAGGAACTTACTACTCTGCAGTCTCTTTCTTCTCATATAATAAAATTGTCTCAATTCAAATGAATATTTAATGTCCATTTATTTATTTATATGGTAAGTTGCCATGTAATAAGTGGCTTACCAAGCTTCAAGAAAAAAAAAAACTATCTAGAAGCTGGAATGATGGCTGAGGATCTGATGAGAAATCAGGCTTGGAGCTTTTTGAGTTAGACTAAATTAAAATGGGATGAGGCTGCTTTATCTCCTCTAAACTTGGCACCTTCTTTCTCACTCTCATTCTATGTTACTTTCATTTTTACACCCCATGTCTTTTTAAAGAATGTCTTTTTAGCACTCACTCTCTCACAATTCTTTCTTTTTAAACTATTGGTGTCATCTCACCAACGTCAGCTCCTGACTTTCCTTAGTACATGTTATGAAGTATACTTAATTAACGTTCAGGTATATTTTTAAGTATACTTTATGTTGTAAGTATACTAATATCAGTGTACTAAATTGGCCCACTTTTTAGTGAACAAAAGTTACTATATATTATTTTAGCATTTTAAGTATACTACTTTGTTCCTATTTAGGTATTATTTTTTATACTTGAAATACCTCTAACTGTACTTTAACTCTTTCCATTTTAAAAACATGCATCCTTTTTATCAACACTTAAATGTAGGTAAGTTTCATAAAAAAAGAGCAACTGAGAAAATCGCATTTTTGTCAAAGACTACGCCGAATCAAGATTCAGAGCGATGATAAAAACACAGGTGTAGTAGATCCATCAACACTCTTAAAGCTTAACAGTTATTTCCTCTTCCTGGTTCGACATTTAATTCGGTAACGTTAGGCAGTTTTGATTTAAATGCTGTTTAATTTTTGATGATCGCGTTGTTTTACATTTGCGTAAGCAATCTTTCTATCACTAGTTTCTGCTTCTTCTCCACATTCCTACACTACCAGTGGACTCGCCAACAGAAAATTCAGATACTCAGAATTAGTAACACATTGGTTTTCTTTATAAATCAATATTTTCAAACAATGTAAGTTTATAATACAGTATGTAAAACTATGTGAAAAAAGTATTTAATAGGCTACTCAATCACAACTACAAGCCAAGTATACTTCTGGTGAATTTCAGGACACCTTCCCTCACACTACAGTTCTAATGTCATTCTCACCACTCACAAATCCTTAACTTTTCTCTTTGTAATCCTGTGTGTTGAAATATACAAGGTCAATTGTTTATCAATATTGTAATATGCCTTCAGGACTGTTCTAGCACCTGTTGTTAGCTGGACCATCAAGACTGGGACTGATCAATTGTCTTATCGGCCATGAACAATGCAGACAGTCAGAGGAATAATGAGGATTCAGCAGTAGTACGCAGATGACTGGTCCCAATGTAATCAATTTAACACTATAGTGGGAAAACTGTATTTCATACCATACTTTTATACAATGATTCAGTATATAAATATTCTGTTTTTAATCTTGCTCGACCAAAATATGAAATTTGCATGACAGTATCATAAGCAGGGGTTCTCAATCCTTGAACCTCGAAGTTCGAGAGGCACGATTCCAAGGTAGGATGGCATCGAGGCACATCCGAATCCGAATGTTCTGTCCCCTTAGATACCTTCCTCTGATCGATTTTAAAGGCAGCATAGATATATCTTTGCTTTGATATCCCACAATTCTCTGCGTTCCATTGACAGTTAAGCTAAAAATAAAGATGGCGTCTGAAAGTTGTGGTTGGTGGTCAGTTTGTGTGTAAATGTATGTTTTTGACCGTTTTGTAGAAATTAGTATTGTAGCAATTAAATATTCGCTCAGTTATCATCAAAGCTCTCTCTATTTAGTTGTAGATCATTAAACTGTTATGCTGCCTCAGAAGTCTGTTTCGTGAGGTACCTTAGTTAGTTAGTTTTAGTTTATTTACCTTTGTGCGCAAATGCTGCCTGTGTTGTTGCGAGGGAACAAGTCAGCTGTCTAAGCTTTTGGACGCAGCCCTAGAAAGTTTTTGACAGGAGATTTTAATTTTGAGAAGGTTGCATCTAAACTCTGAAAAGTGGACCTTGAGGGCCAGAGTTGAGAACCCCTGTCATATAGACATGCAATAGACCACCCATAAATTATTTAAAAGCTCAGCTCGGCATATATTTCATAAATGTACTCAATGTTTTATCTTGTAATGGAATATATTTTCTTAGAAATAAGTCTGTCTGGAAGTATTGTGTTGAAGATAAAAATGTCTGAAGGGTTATAAATCCAAATGACACTTTCCTGTTATGCATAGCCAATGGGAACTTAGAATGGACTGCGCTGTTTAAATTGAGGCTTTTGATAACTATTGGTTTTCAATTTCAAGGGCACACACTCTCTCTTTTTCACACACACACAGACACTTGCGGTACACTCTCCTGCTGAGCAGCCAGCTGCTTGTTTTGTTAGTGGTGGGCTGTCTGGTTCTGAGCTTGCTGTTCCTGTCCAACAGGCTCCAGGATTCAGCTGCTGCTGAAGGTCACCATGCATAAATTTACTGTATACTGTATCTACTAAGATCAGTCTGTGTAGAGGTCAGAGAACTTGAGCTGCTCTGACCGCTGATATGTTCCCTGCTGGGATATGAATGACTGTGAACATCATTTCCCTTCTGCAGACTTACTAGTGATATACTGCTGTGTTATTCTGAGACTGCTGTAGCAAATTAGAAGTTATGTAATATGTGAAAATAAGGGGGAAACAATTATACAGAACCACAAATTCTTTGACAGTTTTTGGACAAATCCCTTGTAGAAATAACAAGGTTTACAGTTAGCCATAAAAAGAAAAACTCAACAATTGTGACTCTGTCAGGGTGCCAGTTCTGGAGCCGGTGCCCAATCTGGAACAGTTTCATACAAGGGATCAAAAATTGTCTCGACCTTCTGGTAGATGCCACAATTACACCATCTGACACTTTAGCAAATATTTCAGGTACACATTATTTATTAGGTATTTATTTGGATTTTTATATTTTGCGGCTTAAGCTGGCCAACAACTGTTTTTCAGAGTTACCACTGTGTTACTTTTACACAAGCAACTCATTAGCTCATTTTACTGTCACCATTCAGCTCAGTTTGGTTTTGTTTTCATGGACTTTCAGTTTGTTTTAATTTTTCATGTGTCTTCCTTGTTAAGATTTCCTTGTCTTCCTTGTTCACGTCACGTCCTTGTTGAGGCAGTTTTATCATTATTTGATTGGACACTGTAAAAAAAAAATATATATATATATATATTTTTTTTTCTTTGCATGTGCTTTTTTGTTTTCCTAAAAAAAATGGATAAATTGGAAAGACACAGTAAATTAAGCTTAATTTTCTAAAATTAAAAAAGAATCTAAAATAATTTTTTTTACAGTGAGTGTTCACAGATCCCCTGACAGTGGACTAGCTAGCTGAGCTCCGAACCAGCGTCAATTCACTCTTTTTTTCATCACAATTTATTTATTTTATTCTTTGTCTGTTCTATCTTGTTCTCTGTCTGTCAATTCACATTTCTACAATGCTTTATGTCCCACAGCAACCTTTCTTCTCCTGTTGCCCTTTTCACACTTCATCTCCATCTCTGCCTCTGTGTGTTTGTGTGTAGAATGGACTGTGGTGCTTTCATCCATGAGTGGACATGTTCTAAGGGGGCCTCGTCAGCGTAGCACACACAGGTGCATCCGCACACACACAGACTACACGCACAACAGTTTAGGCTTCTATTTTGAGCGCTCATTTATTGTGAGAATGACCGTCATGACCATGAAGACGTTTATCTCCTGTCCAATCTTATGTTACAGCAGTTCCCACAACAATTACCCACAAGCGTTTACAACTACTTAACATGCATGGCCATGGCACCCGCCGCACAAGACAACCACTGGCCATCATCATTAGCTGCCAAGCATGCAATTAGCTAATTATGAAATATAATAGCCTGCTTCTTACAGCACATCTGACTGTGAGACTGATGGGCTGAGTCCTTAATCTTGAGTTTTAGAGGGATATATTATGAGCTACACAGTGGTTACATTTGGTCTCCATTGCCTATAAATCCCTATTATGGATGTACTTCTCTCCGCCCCATTGGTTTTGCCTTAAGAAGTCAGCGGGGATCATAGTCAGTAACAATGAGCCTCTGTAAAACATTTTAAGAGAACAGTGGAGTATACATATTTGGTGTGTTTTTCATGGTCGAATAAAAATCAGACAATTGAGAGTTGTTTCAAATAGCTGATGTTTTCTGCTCCTGAGAATGTGAATTTGAGCATTGCTCACTCTGAAGAGAAGCTACATAGCAAATTTCAGGCTCCCTTTGTTTATCATGTTTTCAAACAAAATGATAGACAGCAAGTAAAGTTAATTTAACTTTAGAACTGTCTGGCTGACACTAATGCAAACAAATATGAATATATCACACTTGAGAGCTGTCATGTTTTTTGAAGGGGCAGTCCCGGCTCATTTGCCCTAGGTGACATCTTGGGCCTCATTTATAAAATGTTGTGTAGAAAACCTACTACATTTGATCTTACAATGCATCGGTGTGATTCAGAGAACGAATTCAGAGAACGAATGCACAAAAAAACTTCTCCTCCAAATGTGAAATCTATAAATCCCAAATTATCTTGAAATTGCGCACAGCTGAATGGTTTCAAATCTACGTCTTGTAAACGCTTCCTAAATAATGTCATTTTAACAGATAAAAGAGCACCAGTCAACTGCAAAATCCTTTACTTGAAAATGGCGAGTGGCAAGAATTGCTTAGATTTCCAAATACCTGCTGTACCCCAACTCTCTGCCACAAGGAAATGTGCGTTTGATGGGGACTGTGGTAACCTTTAGAATAAAAGAGGGCCAGGGTTCCAATCATAGTTTTAAACAAGCATGTGTTTTTTCCTAAAATAATCATGCAGATTAATTTTCAAAGATACAATACTGTTCAAGTTTTGGGTCATAAGATTCTGAAAAAAAAAGCCCCTTATGCTCACCAAGGCTACATTTATTTGATCAATTTAATGCAAAGATTATTATTTTTTGAATGGTAAATAACTTTTTGTTGTTTTAAAAATCCACTTAGTTCAAAACACAAAATAATGGCTTTCATAGACACGGGACTTGATCTTAAAGAGATATTTCACTAAAAACTAAAATTCTGTCATCATTTCACCTTTATATCATTCCAAGCCTGTATGGCTTTGTTTATTCTGTGGAACATAAAATAAGTTGTTTTGAAGAATGTTGGTAACCAAAAAGTTTTGTTTACCATTGACTTCCATTGCTTCCGAAATTGAATACTTCCCTATAGTATGTGAATAACAGTACTCCAACAGAGTAGTATGTCCAAATACATAGTAATCGAAAAACAGTAGGCAAAAAGTAACCGGATGACCTACTACTTCAGCCAAGATTCTGAAGTGTGCATTCGATGGACACTTTACTTTCCCATGAGGCCACGGGAGAGAATTTATTAATGGAAATGAAGCGATGCAGCTGATGCTGGTAGGTCACCTGACAGTTTGGATGTAGTGCATCATTCATTTCCATTCATATTATATGCACACTAACTATATAGAACATACTTTTTCAGTGGTTGCAAAGTAATTCAAATTCAAATGTAGTACCAACACTCAGACAGTATGCGATTTCAGACGCACTATGAGACATTCCTTAAAATATCTTTTTATGTTTCATAGAAGAAAGAAAGTCGTATGAGTTTGAGTAAATGATGACAGAATTTTCATTTTTGGATGAATCTCTTAAAAATCTTAACCTAGTATTTCTAAGTTCTGACATCCTGAATAGAAAAGAACAGGTGTTGTGGCTATCCGGTAGGTCCTGGAACTGAGCATGAGCCAGCTGGAGAGAGGCAGGTTCAGTGAAAGGCTGTTCTTGAGTCAGACCAAACTGTGCTGGTGTAGGACAGGTGTGACCTCTGCAGCCTCTGACTGTGGTCAGGCTTTTAAAGAGGGAAATATAGGAAATGCAGGTGGTGGAGAAAGAAGAGCGGTAGAAAGGATCACAGAGGGCAGGCATGATTGGGAAAGTAATGAAAAAGATGAGTGGAGAGTGAGCCACAGGCCTCTCAGTGCCTCATATATACTCTTTTCGCTTTTTCTCCAAGGTTAGCCATGATGACTGCCCTTTAAAAAACAGCCTACAAATTATTTGCTTATGAAATTGATACCAGATATGCTTCTCTCTCTTTTATTTTCTCCACACTATGTCTTATTTATGATAGTACTTTATACTTCTATGGATTACTACTAATGATTCAATAAGATAAGAATCCTTCTGAGACAGTCCTTTAGACAGTGTATTCTCAGTGCTAGTCAACCTGATAGTTACACAAGTAAAATAAAATACAAATAATTAACTACACTCTATAATATAATAAAAAGTTACTTTAAGAATTTTGACTTTTCTTTATGTGCCAAGACTTTGACACACACACGTGTGAAGTATAGACAGCATTATACAGTTACAGAGTTACAGAGTCATGTGAATGAAATTTCAGTGTTCTTAGTAGCTGTTTATGGGACAAATAGACAAGGAGGAAGTAACCTGTTAAGTACCTGCTTTGCCGCCTTCTACCCTTCACCCATCAGAGTGGCTCAGGCTTTAACAATAGTTGCCGCTTGGACAGGAAATTTGCAGACCCCTTTGAGAACCAGATTATAATATTTCTAAATAAAATGTAGCCAGACTAAGTTGTTGCTGTTTTGAAAATGTAATGTGGTGAGGACATTATCTTGTCCCCCTGGCCAGTGGCCACTGACGTTAATGGTTCCTGACTCAAGTCAGTGTTTGCAGAGATGATGTTTCCCACCTCAAAATGCCTTTTCCATGGTGAAAACCCACCGAACAAGGCCAGATTGGGCAATTGGAAAAGGTTTATTTGCTGTGGTGCAATGTGGTCCCTTCAGGTTTCTCAATTCAGGCCTTATGCTGCGTTCACATGCTATCGGAAATGTCATACTTCTGAAGTCGCGATTATGAGCTTGTCACGTTCAAGTGCTTTGTTGTCGGAAAGAACATCTATGATGGAGGACACCAGGTTTATTCTTGCATATTTATTTGGGAAAATCTTATCAAAGCCAAAATGATATTTAGCGTCCCATTCAAATAGATTGTTAGCTTGCTGATTCTGGAATTTCCATCAAATACAGGCTATTTTCGTGGTGTATAACACATACAAAATGCTTCAAATTATTATTCATATATATAAATATGCACTACTTTAACGACAAGACAAGGGGATGTAGCTGTTGTGGAAAAAACTAATAAAGCACAGCAGTCACAGCAGCAATTGCTCTCACCTCCGCCATGTTTAAAGTTTATGGACCGCCCAACTCGAGAACTTGGGTATCAAAATAATCCCCAAGCTTCCCAGTGGTAAATACGACTTGAGAGGGCACTCATGTCCAATTTTTAACAGGAAACTTGTATTTACAATAATTCTGATAGCACGTGAAGGCAGCGTTATTAGACTCTTTGCCCTGGAGGAACTCTTGTCAGCAAAGGACACTCTTGATTGCCAATTTCAGTCTGTTACTTATTGACAAGAGCTCATGTCAAGCTCAATTTGATCAATGATAAATCCTGTCTGTGTGAACCTCCATAAGCAATTACTTTAGGGCAAAAAAATGCAGGTTTATTTTTTGATCTTTTCATTTGATGGTTTTATCAAAAATAACCACCTTGCCTACGGGGATGATGGAGGATTAGATTGTCTTTATTGTATACATTACAAATCTGCATAAATTAAAGGCAAATACTGATATATGCTGTACATACTTAAAGATGTATATAATGATTCATGATATGTTTTTTCATTTTGGCAATGGGAATTGAGGGAATGAGAAAATTGCAATTAAAAAAAATCTTAATGGTAGATTTCCTTATTTCCTACATCTTCTTTGACTTGTTTGACATCTTGGGAGATTTGCCCATAGATCAAAACAGAACTAGTAAACTTAAAGGGATAGTTCACCCAAAAATTACAATTCTGTAATCATTTACTCACCCTCATGTCATTCCAGAACTCTATGACGTTTTTTTCTAAATGAATGGTAGTTTCTCAAACTGAGTCTTTCAGGTTAGAGAGTGTGAGGACTCTTAATTCTGCAAGTTGTGGCACTGTTTCTAATCCCTCAGGTCAGGTCATGTAGTAGTGACCCTGCCCACAGAGCCTGTTGTGGATTTCAGCTTGTGCACCTCCAACAAAACTCTTTGAAGGACTTAATGCTCCAGGGACCCTTGCAGGGTTTTTGTGTAATATGGAAACAAATTGGCTTTTCACACTTGATATTGCTAACCCAGTGTCATTCTAAAGCCTGGGTTAACATAATGCTGGGTCGTCAGATTTTGAAATACTATGCATTTGTAAACCATGTGTTAACATTCTTATTTAGAAACATTTGTTGCAGGGCTTAATAACTCAAGGTCAAAAGCAGGGACTTTTAATCTTGAGTTATTAAAACATTGTTTAACGCAGGGTTAAAACAGACGTCATTTATGCAACTTTCAGAGCAGCCGTGGAGATGAAGCTCATGTGTCCTCATCTATTAAGATGACAGATGCTGGACATACGGTGGCACAGTAGTGCACAACACAACGAAATTAAGCCACAACACAACGGAAACAAGCCACAACACAACGAAATAAAGCAACAACACAACAGAAATGCTCCCGACCACTAGGGGGCTCTCGGAGCGCGGTAAAGTTAATTTTCCTTTCCAATGTTCTATAGAGTCGGCAGTCTTAAAAAATATCACGATTAGTTTTAACAGTATGCAACCATTGTATGAAATATGAAATATTAATTCAAAATAACCTACGTGCATTATAGCTGTGTATTTACACTTTGACGTGCTACCACAGCGCATGATCAAAGCATTCTCGAGGATAAATACGCAGCTATTAATGCATGTGGGTGATTTTGGGCTTATCAACCCCGCTCATTTACACAGAAACATGCAGACTTTATATTGAAAAACAGGCACTTGTAAACATTTGATTTTGTGTATTAAGTAAATCGCGGAAATCATAGGACTTTAAAGTATCTGTGTTGTTGCAATCAATTAAACAAATAATTAAATGACTCACTCATAAAGATAGTCGCTTGTCGTCATCTGTTGGCATAACAGTATAACCTGCAGAAAGAGTTACTGAATAATCGGCACCGATAACACTCCGACTGAGTATATTAGCGCTTGTATGATTTAAAATGAAATGTGCCTGGTTTCCTTTAACAGTTCCCAGTGGTGTATCAGTAAAATAAACAGTGTTTGGCACAGTTTATTTTACTAGCACTTTTACCTGGATACTGTTTAGACATCAAATAAAACATTTAACATCACCGCTGGCCTAAAAGTGCTGTGTGAAAAACCCTTTCTCTAGGGTGTAACTTTCAGTAAGCACCCTCCAAAGAAATCTCCATTATTTTCATATCCTCATTACAATGTTTTGTGCTTTTTAGTATAAAACAGCTTTCAAAATATGCTGCATGCATCAGTGAACCAAAATTATGTCTCAAAGCAAAATACATTTAAAAACTTGGTGGCTAGTTTAAGCACTATAAAAACACACCAAATGAGCCTGTTTCACATTGAAAGCTATGGAAATGCAGATAGTAGGCTATAATCTTTTTTGTCAACCCTATACTATAACCTACACTCCACCCTTCTGTCCTCAACATTACCATTCAGCCTGTGCCTCTCCACTTTTGGTTAAACCTTATCCCCTCCATTGAGGGGTGGATCTCTGAATGGGGAACTCTGAACCCAACTACATTGGAATCTAAATATGTCCATGGTA
This sequence comes from Scardinius erythrophthalmus, assembly GCF_964197995.2. Lineage (NCBI taxonomy): Eukaryota > Metazoa > Chordata > Actinopteri > Cypriniformes > Leuciscidae > Scardinius > Scardinius erythrophthalmus. The sequence goes on from NC_138222.1 coordinate 23,962,874, forward strand.
GAACATAGAACACCCATGGAGAGGCCTGGAAGAACATACTTGTGGATCCAAGCCCGGATCTTAGTGGATCTTAGTTAGCAGTGAAAAGACCCGGTGCTATATTTGGCCCCCTCAACTTTGCACAGCAGCTTGTAATATATGCTGCTTCTTCAAGGAAGAGAGAGCAAATATGACTGTATTTTCATAGTCTGCTAGTGTCTGTCTGAAAATTTTAGAAGATTGAAAAGATTTTTGGAGGGAATTAACAGAGTGCACGGCCTGCAGCACCCGTGTGTGTCAAGGGTAGACAGGACATCTGGTGGGATGGTAATGAGGCATACGCTGAGATGATGTCAAGCCTTCCATAGTGAAGGCACAGTAACAAACTGCATCTCCACACACAAACACAACTGCAGGAATATGAAATGCACCAACTACTACTTAATTCAGAAAAAACAGAGATTCTAATTATTGGACAAAAAACTTCCTCACGTAATAATCTAGAATACTGTCTAACACTTGATGGCTGCTCTGTCATGTCTTCGTCGTCGGTTAGGAACCTGGGTGTGCTCTTTGATACCAATCTCTCATTTGAAAGTCACGTGTCTAGTATCTGTAAAACGGCATTTTTCCATCTTAAAAATATATCTAAATTACGTCATATGCTCTCTTTGACAAATGCAGAACAATTAGTTCATGCGTTCATGACATCAAGGCTAGATTATTGTAATGTTATTATGGGTGGTTGCCCTGCACGCTTAATAAACAAATTACAGCTGGACCAAAACGCAGCAGCTCGAGTTCTTACCAGAACCAGGAAGTATGACCATATTAGCCCGGTTCTGTCAACACTGCACTGGCTCCCTATTAAACATTGTATAAATTTTAAAATATTGCTGATTACTTACAAAGCAGTAAATGGTTTAGCTCCACAGTATTTGAGCGAGCTCTTAACGCATTATAGTCCTTTACGTCTATTGCGATCTCAAAATTCCGGCCAGTTGATAATACCTAGAATATCAAAATCGACTGCTGGCGGTAGATCCTTTTCCTATTTGGCACCAACACTTTGGAACAGTCTTCCTAACATTGTCAGGGAAGCAGAAACACTCTATCAGTTCAAATCTAGACTAAAAACACATCTCTTTGACCTAGCATACACATAACACATGATAGACTTCTAATTCAATGTTAGGTTGCATAGATTAGGTCAGCCGGAACCGGGAACACTTCCCATAAATCCTGATGTACTCGTTACATCATAAGCTACGCTAATATTAGTCTCTCTGTTTATCCCGAGGTTTACCGCAGTCCGCCGGATCCAGGCTGTATCCAGATCTGATGAAGGACCTGCGCTTAAACGCGACGACAGCGCAGTCCTGAAATGTCAGCTAGGCTCTTCCCTGTGAAGGCCTCCCTCCCTTCCCTTTACCTATCTACAGATAAAGTGTTGTCGGGATAATTCTGGTTTGCGTGGCTACGTGTAAGCGATAAAATTCTGTATTATTAATTTTAAAGGGGTCATATAATGCCATTTTTGTACAAGCTAATATGATTCTTTAGGGTCTAAATTAAAAGTTTGTAATATACTTTAATTAAAAATTCTTAGTATTGTAAGAAAACAATAATTTTACCTGGTCAAAAACAGCTCTGTTTTCAGCACGCCGTTTCAGTGCATGTGTCTTTAAATGATAATGAGCTTTGCTCACCCCGCCCCTCTGTTCTGTGCATACAACGTTTTTAACACAATAACCACGTGTTGTTCATTATAAACGTGGGATTATGAATTATATTGAGAATGTCGTACATAGAAAACATGCCGTAATGTACCAAAACATTACACTCACATCTTCTGGAGGTTCAGCAGGAACACGTTGGTACCGATCCGTTTTTTCTCGTTTGTGAAGCTGTCTGGTGTGAAATGATTCGCGCAAACATGAAAGCACAGACGATCGTGGGGTATCCCCGTGAGGGAATCCCCGCGTCAATCCTTTGGACATATCCCTTCAAAAACAAAACTCAGCCACTGCATCTTCAACGGCTTGGATTTAGGAACATCCAAATGACTGCTGTGTTCCTTATTACATCTAAGAACTAAACACCACAATCGCTTAGACGCCACTCTGCTCCAGCATATCAACAATGGCAGACTACTATGACGACAGCTGTCACAGCTTGCTCAAGGCGGGTCTTGTGTTGAAACACGGCTGTCAATCACAATCGCGGGAGGGGCGTTGGATATTATGACGTCACAATATCGAACGGCTTGATTTCAGAGAGGGTCAAACATATAAGGAGATTAAAACAAAACCACTGGATGGATTTTTATCATGATAGGATGGTTGTGTACAGGCACTGCCAACAGACATTTCAGTGCAATCAACTTGTAAAAGTGCATGTACCATTATATGATCCCTTTAAGGCCAGACAAGTAGTATGTTGAGGGTTGATTTGTAGGGAAGGACTACACGCCTGCGCACATATATTCAAATGTGCATCCCTATAGACTGAACTCGTAATACACGTGCACGCCATCGGCGTTCTCACTGGTTCGCGTTTTTGAAGTTTGCGCAGAAACAACTTAAGAGTTTTCTGTGAAAACGGTGTTGTTTTAGCGACCCCTAAGTTAATAACTAATGATCGTTGCGACGGAAGTGAATCAATCAAACTAACTTTAGCTGGACAATAACTTTATTCTAGAGCTGCTATAAAGCCAAAACACTTTACTTTAATTTCCTATTATCAATGTAAAGCTGCTTTGGAACAATCTACATCGTTAAAAGCGCTATATACAGTAAATGAAGATGACTTGACTTGACCAATAAACTTGCATACTCAAAGAAAAACAAAGTAGGCCTAAAGCGAGCTAACTGAATCAGTCAACTTTATAAATTCTGCTGCATTTACCAGTTTGTACCATGTTATGAAAACGTCTAGGTTACGACTGTAACCTCTGTTCCCTGAGAAAAGGGAACGAGACACTGCGTTGATGACGCTATGGGGAACACCCTCCACGTGAACCGTTGTCTGAAAAGCTATCCAATCATGGCAATCGAATTTGACGGGCCACAGCCTATGACGTCAGAGAACATGTCATCCACTTTCGTCTGAAGGGACTTTTTAGCAGGCATCCCTAAGGCATGGCTAACGACGCAGTATCTCTTTCCCTGTTCTCAGGGAACAGAGATTACAGTCGTAACTTAGATGTTCCCTTTCGAAAGGGAACTCGCACTGCGTCGATGACGCTATGGGGAACGATGTTACAATCCCACCATGCTGAGGGGAGTGCATGCCAATTATGGCTCGTGACAAACATCAGACCTGGCAGTTTCAACCTGAAATGCCAAGAAAACACTCCCCCTTCGGGTCACATACATACACAGGCTGTCAGTGACATTATTCCCTACGGTCACTGCCCAAGCTATAAGCCTTAAAGAGGCCTCCAAACAAGGAAAAGCCTACCAAGGCCGCTCAAGGGCTTGAAACCAAAAGCTTCCATGGAAGAGGTTCCTTTAAGGGAATATGGTCAGGGGGTCTGAAAGGAGTCCCGTCCAGTCACTTTCTGAGGGGGACATAGAGTCAACCCCACATTCCACCAGGAAGGCTGACCTGTTCAAATCTACTGACCTAGTCTTGCCAACAACCTGTCTGTTTTCCTAAACAGAGTCTCACATAAAAAAACAATAGTGAAACCAGAACATAGAGATGGGCATCCTGGAGAGTAGAACTCAGCATAGCGCTTTATAACCTTTGCAAACGAGGGGAGTAACTCAATCCTGGATCTACACAGTGCTTTGAAACATTGTGGAGACTGGGCACTCTAACAAGGGACCCTAGATAAGGGTAGTGCCTCCAGCTCTAGGGCTGGTCTAGCAGGGAGGCCTCATTAGAGTCCTTCAACCTTCTAATCAGACTGAGGGTTAGCTAGGAATATAATAATAATAATAATATATAGGCTATATTTGTCTTGGCTCTGGCCTAGAATCAGGGAGGCTCAAAGGGAGCCTACAACGTGATCTTATTTATTGCTAAAATCCACAAGATGGTGGAACCACCTTCAAAGAGGCCTGTGAAGGCCTACTACTTGATAACGATACTTGTTAGCAGAACTAGCCTCAGGTATCATAGGTGTACTCACAGAAATACTGTGGGCCCGGTTTTTCCTACTTTACATTGCCAATGGACAGGGTACTCAGCTAGAGGAGGCCTATAGAAAGGAGGCCTATAGAAAGGCCTAAACTTCAATTATCAAAAGTGTCAGCCCATGGCATGCTTAGGCTCTAAGGAAGTGTACTCAAACCCATCCCAAATGGGAGGGAGTACTAAAGTGAGCCCCAGTGGTGCAGGGCGAATTAACTAAAGCTATGGGTAGCCAAAAAAACACTAAGCCCAACAACTTTTTTCACCTTGTCACTTGAAAATAAATTCAAGGGGCCTAGATAATCAACCTAAAAACTAGCTGGAAAATTCTAGCTACAATATACAGCTCTGAAAGCGGAGACCTCAGCATTACTGCTTCCAATTCTCTCTTCCAGAGAGAGACAGGTCTGACAACGCCCAGAATATACCTGCATGGGAGGATTAAGGATAGCCTGCTACCTATGCTGCTATTTATTCTACCCTTAACATCCACTAGCATTATCACCTAATGCAAAAGCAGGCCTAGACTACACGACTCTTGTAGAAATAGGAGGCCAGTACCAGGGAAAAAACTAGACCTTACAGAGATAAGCTGTAGATGATCTAAATCTAAAGAGCCTACGCTCAGATACTGAGGGACTCAGGACGAAAAATCTTCTAGCAGATCATCTCCAACAAACTCCTAGTACACATGCCTAAGCAAGATATTAAGGCAGCCCTCTTGGGGATGGCACTTGAATATCCGATGACTGAAGTTCAAAGCTTTAGTCTCATAACAACTCTCAGAAATGAGAGGAGACCTGCTATACAAATACAAGGTGGCTATCCAGGTGGCCCGAAGAGGGCCAAGCTCCACTTTATACAAAGCCATGGCCTCAGGAGAAAACCCCCAAATGGGAAGCCATCTCACTCTGAACGAAAACCTTTTTGAAGCTCTCGTGCACGGTGGCCTCACTAGAGATTACTCTATGAGATGAAGGCAACCTGTACATCACTGGGTGACCAAGATTGGCACCACCTACTACATAAACCTAGCGACTCTATCACAAGAGGAGGCCTATGATAAGGTATGCAAGCCTACCTATACCCATTTCCTAATTTTAATATCCTATCAAACATACCCCTTAATATTTTCTAAACAGGGGAACCGAGGTCTAAAGTTAAACAACCTTATAATAAAGACCTACCAGATCATCCTTCTATTCGCAGAGCGGCAGCCTAAATTTTATTCTTTGAATGAAGACCTTGCTCCCAAAAGCTAGAAAGGGCGCGCTCACTACCAAGCCGACTCCGGACTTTCATAAGCATTCCATTTAATGGGAAAATATCATTATCGGTCCAGGCCTCAGGCCTGATGCCAGAAGCGCCTGGGGTAAAGAAAATAGAGGAAGAAGAGATGAGAGGGTGGTTATTCACCCTCAGAGGAAGGGGATCCTATCCGCCAAGTGGAGTCAGTGCTCATCATCTCCTGTATTCACTTCCTGACAGCAACTACCTGTTCTTTTCACACTGCCTGGTTGCAGCCTGGTCCTTAGGGTTAGTCAAGTCAAGTCAAGTCAAGTCAAGTCATCTTCATTTATATAGCACTTTTAACAATGTAGATTGTTTCAAAGCAGCTTTACAGAGATAAACGTATAATTTAATATAACAGAGACTGTTTTGGCTTTATAGCGGTTCAGTTGGGGATATTTTGGGGATATTTAATTTTATTTTATCAATCAATAAATTCCACTAGAAACAAACCTTGTTGTATTATTTTAATTTAATACTGTGAAGCTGCTTTGATACAATCTGTATTGTGAAAAGCGCTATACAAATATACTTGACTTGACTTGACTTGACTTGACTTTAATAAAGTTATTTTCCAGCTAAAGTTAGTTTTGATTGATTTGCTTCCGTCGCAACGATCATTTGTTATTAAATTAGGGGCCGCTAAGACGACACCATTCTCTCTACACAGACTTTAAACGCGAACCTGTGATAAACGCTGATGGCATTCACATGCGCATTAAGAATTGGTTCTATAGTTATGTGCGCTTGAATATATGGGCGCAGGTTTGTAATTCCCTACAAACCAAGTCTAAACAAAGTACTGGTCTTTTCTTATAATTTTTGATACAGAATTTAATTTTATTTTGTCACTTCAGGGTAGGTACGCGAAACGAATTTCCCCGACAACGCTTTATCTGTAGAGTGGTAAAGGGATCCTCCATAGGGAGAGACTAGCTGGCACTTCAGCACTGCGTTGTCATCGGGTCCAGGCGAAGGTCCTTCGTCAGAACTGGATACGGTGGATGTCTTACCGTGGCCACCATCGCTGCCATCAACCTTCCAATCGAGGCTGCGTTTTGTCTGGTGGCCCGAAGAGCCAGATCTGTGGTGCGGAGCAGCTCGTCCACTGCATCAGGGGAAAGACCCTGCCCCTGATCCAAATCCTTCAGCAGATCAGCTTGGTATCCCTGTAACACAGACATTGTGTGTAAGGCAGCCCCAGCCTGACCTGCTGCCACGTATGCCCTGCCATTCAAGCAAGATGTCATCTTGAGTGGCTTGGAAGGCAGGGCCGGAGTTTTTAGTGCCAATGCCTCTCCAGCAGCGAGATAGTTCGCAAACGTCTCATCGATTGGGGGCATTGACACATACCCATGTTCACGCATCCCCTTGACATTAGTGTAGTTTGCTCACTGCTGACGATGGATGCGTGCAGAATATGGGTTCTTCCATGCCTTCTTGATCTCAGTATGCAGATCAGGAAAGAATGAAAGGCTCACGGGAGCTGGGGCATTCATCCAGCCTGCCATGGATGGCTCCTTCCTTCACATGCTCCCACGGCAGCTGAAGCCTTGCTGAAGCGCGCTCCATAACACCCAACAGCTCATCATACGTGGGGCAGGGAGGCTGTGAGGGCCACCTCCTGCTCTCTTGTGCTAAAACATAGTCACCTATTTATGAAATTAGTTTTACCTTTGAAGATGTCCCTGGGTGTCTCTAAAGGGAACTTTCATCAGTTTTGGCCCTCTTCTTGTGGACAGTTTGGACAACCCAACTACCCAGTTCAAACACGCACATCACACATTTCAATATTTTAATACATAATGATACACACTGTCATTTGATGTCCAAATATTGCATTGTTAGTTGTGTATCTTTTTCATTTACACAAATCTTAACCCATTCTCAAGTGGTAATTTATGTAGCATAGCCTACATTAACTTGTTAGCACACATTAATTATGCTTTTCTGCCCTCCTACAGACACACATGCTTTTGAATACGCAATACTCTAATTAATGTGATGTCCTCTTTTCTGGTCAAAATCATCAATACACTACAATATATCCAGGATTCGGCAGCAAGGTTCCTCACATATTTTACATAATCACCTAACACTCACATTTCTCCTTAGAATTCACTGGTTACCTGATAATGTAGGCTATTCAATATAAGCTCCGGCCAAACATTTTTGGTTGGCAGAGTATCTGTGTGTACTGATGAATGAAAGTCATTATTAACTGATAAGAGACTGAAAATAGAGAATATAAATCAAACTCTAGAAGGCATCTGCTGAAACAGATAACACTCCAACAGTGTGTTTTTGACCCTGTCAAAACAGAATCTAATATGACAGTAGCTGGATTTCCTGAAACACTAAATAGAAGGTTAGATGCACATAAGTAACAATTAAGTCCCGGGTATACTTTATTTTCTGCCTTCCACTCCGTCTCACACGCACAGTCGAGAGCAGGAACCTTTCAAGGTATAGACCTTATGCGCCAGAGAAACAAGGGCCTCGCCATCTTTAGAATATTGTTTTTGAACTTCCGTTTTTGCAGTCGTATATTCCTATGGCATTGCTGTCCAGGAGTAATTAGCTTTTGAAGTGGATTTACTTAATATAAAGTTAACAAAAGTTAACGAAAGTTATCATGAGGATTGTAATGTTTAAACCAGGTGTCTTAACAAATGTCAGTAGATTGTCAGCAATTTCATTCATAAATACGCAAGATCGCTGTGAAAATAAAACTGGAAGTCAAAAGACAACGAGCGCAGCGCTGAAAAGGGGCGGGGCCAGGGCTGGACTGGGACAAAAAATCGGCCCGGGTATTTTGGCCCAGACCGGCCCACTATATGATCATAAACACCACCCATTTTTGCACGCCCTTAATTATATACATACCAACTCCTATTCATTAAAACCACTAATGCCATGTAATGAGTGAGTATAGGAACGAGTGAGAGTTAACAGATGAAATAAGTACTAATTTGACATTTATTAATACAGTTGAACTGTACTACACAGTGATGGATCCTGAAACAAGCTATAAGCTGCATTGGCATGGCAATACAAGTGTTTCTTACAGGATTTTTGTTAAAACTATGGTGGTGGGACCTCGGTCAAATTTTGTGCATTTTAATGTTAAATTCATCAATCTGGTGCACTTTGAGAGTTCAAAATTAAAAGCTCCAACCCATATTCAGTGTGAAAATTAAACAAAGAAAAATTCAAACCTCTTTTAGTTACAGTGTCTATTTACATTACACCTACTACATAATAATTATAATATTAAACCAATGACAGTAATAGCCATATTTTGTAAAACAAATGCACTAAAAAATAAAGGAAACTTTCATAATTAGTGTTGTACCAATTTCTATACTTGAAAGAGATATAAGCACATGATCTTTTATTTTGACGCAAACTGCATCAAGCTTTTATTTTGGCGGAAAACATGGTTTACAAACGCCTCTGCAAATTAAATTTCTAGTGAATTGCGGTAATCGTCAACTATGCAGATGTGGAAATAATCTGTAACTGGGTTATGGGTTCCTACACTCATGACATAGCCTAAGTGTTTTGAAAGTAGTTCTGCTTACCGCAGGCTCTACACTTTCTCATCTCTCTCCTGATCCTCCTCACTATCATCATCTGCCGCTGGAGCTGACGAAGGTCAGAAAACATATATTTTGACACAGTTTACAGTGTCTGCTTTAAGGGCCTGGTTCTATTTTTTCACGCTATTTCTCTGCACATTCCTTGCGTTTCTTCTCCATCTCGCTGACTATTTTGACAGATACACACTGACACTGCTGCACGCTCGCTCACTCGTTTAAAGTTGTGATTGGGCCAGCCCAGTGTCAATCAAGAAAAGAGCCAATGGGCCGCTGATCTACGGGTTTCATGGGCTGGTCTGTCAGAAAAAAAAAACTTTTTTTGACCAATGCATTACACCGGCACAAACCCAGCGCCACCAATAGGGCTTGGGCGTCGTGACGTCATACTTGGCGTGGCGGTCATGTTGATGGCCTCGCGAATGTAAACATAGCAAGTCGAACGAGGAGAAGCAGAGTTGGGAGAAGAAAAGAAAGAAAAAAGATGTTAAAATCCCGAAAAGGATGTGGAGTTTACCGGGATACGTTAAATAGGGAAACCAGGGACCAGTATGTGGACAAATTTTCCTGTAAAATATCCCGTATTTTAATACCTTACTCTCATAACATTAATGTTAGCCCTTCCATCGGACCTGTCAGTCTCTGTACTGTTGTCCTGTTGCTACCCCCTTGTCCTTCCAGCGAAACAGATATTTTCAAAGCATCGTTTTGCTTACTTGAAGGCAACCTTAGCGTGATATTGGCCTTTTTAAGATAACAGCGTGGTTGTTGTGAGAGCACGATTTCATGCCAATCTGTAAGCAAAGTTTCGTTAGACCTAGCTTCACAACTCGCTTAGTTAATGCTGCAGTTTTGTAGTACGAATTTTTGCTGTCAGCAGAGGGATAGCAACAGAAAGATGAATGTTGAAATTTTCATTTTTTTTGGATATTTTATAGGAAAATACTAAAACGGGAAGACAGCGGGAAAAGAGCTCAAATGCGTGAGAAACCCGGAAAAAACGGGAGGGTTGACAGCTACTAACTACACTTTTTTGCCGATTTTGTCCACATAACGTTACTGGTCCCTGGCTTCCCTATTTAACGTATCCCCGTAAATTCCACATAATTTTCGGGACTTTAATATCTCTTTTCTTTCTCCCAACTCTGCTTCTCCTCGTTCGACTTTACATTCGTGAGGCCATCAACATGGCCGCCACGCCAAGTATGACGTCACGACGCCCGAGCCCTATTTAGCAAAACAAAAAAAAACGAATGGGCCGCCGATGTACAAATTTTATGGGCCGTTAAAAAAAAAAATATATATAATGATAAAAAGTATGTATGAGTATGAGATGTATCGGCCCAAATAGCACGTCAGCCCACCGGGAAAATGCCCGGTATGCCCAATGGCCAGTCCAGCCATGGGCGGGGCTACATAAGGTCTATAGGCCTACGCCTTTGGTCGTGACCGAAGAAAGACACGTTCAGCACTTACACAATATCTAGTGGTTTTCAAGTGCTCGAGTCACTCACGCATGCACTGTTGTACATGCACCGTCCACGTGGTCACAAAAATGCATGTTTGTGGACATCTGCGGACCCTTCTGATGATGAAAATTATGCAGACGGCCGAAGGATACTTTGGACTTTAATCTCTAAGGCACAAAAAACATTAAGTTAGCTAAGTTGAACGTGAAAATTACTGTGAGCCTCAGGCCACTTGTAAGCGTATTACATGCAAACTGCTTTTTGTTTGTAATAATGTATTGTAAAATGTAAAAGAATGTTATTGAACATAATACATCATTTGTAGGGGTGGAACGGTACATGTATTCGTATTGAACCGAAACGGTACGGGGGTCACGGTTCGGTGCATAAATTTACACGGAGAATACACAGTATAAAAATAAATTTCAATTATAAATAAATAAATTTTAAGTAGCGTTCAAATTAATTAATGCAATGCGGAACTACTGTTAGATACGCAGGTTCTTTAGGGACACCTAATCTGTAGCCCTGCCTTAGCTCTGAAGCCTTATACTGTCTATGCTCTGAAGCAGGCTGCGATGTAAAGATTGCAATGCTGGAATATGTTGTGTGTGTGTGTGTGTGTGTGTGTGTGTGTGTGTGTGTGTGAGAGAGAGAGAGAGAGAGAGGCTTGTATGTGTGTGTGTGAGAGAGAGAGAGAGAGAGAGAGAGAGAGAGAGAGAGAGAGAGAGAGAGAGAGAGAGAGAGAGAGAGAGAGAGAGAGAGAGAGAGAGAGAGAGAGAGAGAGAGAGAGAGAGAGAGAGAGAGAGAGAGAGAGAGAGAGGCGAGGGCGCGATCGAAAAGTCGCAAAGTGTTTACTTATATTTGTGTGCGTGTGTGTGTGAGGCGCAGGCGGGATCGAACAGTGGAAACATAAAAACATACTCCTTCATTTTGTTTATAGGCTACATGTCATCATTCAAACTGCAAAGTGTTACTGTTAATTAAAAAGGAAAACAAATATATTAATCTGAAATTACAATTACCAAACATATCTCAAGGTCTTTTTGTCTTTTTATTAATTTAATTAATAAACTAATTATATAAAACTACAAATAAACTACACTACAAATAAACTGGTTCTATGCCTTTACTTTATTAATAAAACTTAATTAAAAAATACAAGGCTTAAGTAATTTATTTTCCTTTGGTGGTACAGCCTGAGACACGCACAAGCCTTCTGCATTTTTGTTTTGCTTTTCCCTCCATTGTACCGAACCGTGATGTCTGAACTGAGGTATGAACCGAACCGTGACTTCTGTGTACCGTTCCACCCCTAATCATTTGTATAAATACTAATATGTAATGTGGTAGAAATTATATTGTGGTGGACACATTCATGTTGGTTCAGAGTAAACAAAATATTCTAGTGATGTATGTAGTTTGTTGGACAGTATTATTGAACATCTAGTGAGTGAGAAAAGTGTATTTTAAGAGAGAATATTTTCTGAAATTCCACAGGGCCAAAAGCGCCTATGGTTGAAGAAACACCCCCTCACTGGTGACCCAACCAATTAATCTTCTTTAAGGCTCTATTTCTTTTCCATTCAAGTACACGTACACAGCCTGTAAGACCTCTTTAATTTATCTTATGTGTCAGTGTGTGTCCTGAGTCAGCACTGTGCTCTCAGCATTAGAAAGCTCAAGAACAGCAGCGCAGCTCAAGAACAGCAGCGCTCTCCACTCAAGCTGTGTCTCTCACTCAAACACACATGCATGCGTACGCACACGCACGCACGCACTCACTCACACACACGCACATACATTACAGATCTGAGAGGGACTTACTGACTTTAGTCTACAAGCCTATAAACATGTTCAGACATCTCCCTCTGCACACACACTTATAAGCCATCCATTAGGTTATTAACGCAGTCATAATTTACTGATGACATCACAGCACATTTATCTGTGTGCATGTGCGGTTTATTTGTGTAAAGTCTCAGAATAAAAAAAATTCAGGATTCATTATTTATTTATAATCCACATGGGGATTGAATGGCATTTTATGAAATAATGTCTCCTCACCTACAGTAAAGGTTTAAGAACTGGTCAATAATCTTAGTATTGAGAGTTGTGAACAGTACAGCGGATTTTGGGTGTGTTGTTATTCTCATACTTATGATGTTTATCCCCAGAAAGTGGTGGATTTAGGAGAGGGGGTCAGGAAAGTTATATAAATGATGAAAGACATCATGGGATGATGAAAAATATTGAGAAGCTGGAGCAAATAAATATGCAACTCTGCAATCGGGAGGGATGGAAAGAGGAAGCTGATCAAATGTGTATGAAGGAAGTAAAGAGAGGGATGTATACGGTAGTACGAAAGTGTAGGCGTGTCAAGATGAAGCAGAATTAATGTGCTGAGACAGAACTAGAGAGCTGGTACAACCGTACAGAGAAAGTAACAAGAGAAAGGATTTTCACACCAAAGGCTTTGTAGAAATGGCCACAACCTCAACCTATATATTCAAAAGCACATAGATTACTCAAAAGAAACAAAAAATCATTTATGTTATGTTATGTTACAAATAATTCATCATTTTCAGTATTCTGACTTTCTCTTGAATATTGAAGAGTTCACTGAACAAAAAATTATAGATTTAATAAATACATTTTTGAGTTACGACTTACTACTATAGTTCTAAGGAGGTTTCTGTGTAGTATAGTGCAGCATATTTAAATTTCCATCTCTATCAGCTTCTTATTTTCTTTTCCAATCTCTTTATACTGTATGAACAGAATAAAACTCAGAGTTTATAACTCACTCACCCAGTATCTCTCTATTTCTCCTTAGGTGGTGTGAAGAATTGTTGCAGAAACAGATCGGCCCCACCTCACCATGCCTTTGTCCTTCAGTTCATCCCGCATTTTCCCAATCTCCTTCATTCCCTTGATCCTCCCTGTCCTTCTCCTGTCTTTCTCCATCCCTTCTCAAGCTGACTCCCAAGATATAGCCCAATCTACCTCCAACTGTTCCCAGACTGACGTGTGTGCAGACGGGGTCCTTTTGCCAGTGTGGAATCCTCTAAATCCCTCAGTTGGCGACAAAGTGGCTCGTGCCATTGTGTACCTAGTGGCATTAGTCTACATGTTCTTAGGGATGTCGATAATTGCTGACCGCTTCATGAGTTCCATCGAAGTTATAACTTCTCAAGAAAAAGAGATCACTACAAAGAGACCCAATGGTGAAACGGTTACCACGACAGTTCGCATATGGAACGAGACCGTCTCCAATCTGACCCTCATGGCTCTGGGTTCATCAGCCCCTGAGATTTTGCTTTCGGTCATTGAGGTCTGTGGGCATAATTTTGAGGCCGGTTCTCTTGGTCCCAGCACCATCGTGGGCAGCGCTGCCTTCAACTTGTTTGTGATCATTGGCATCTGCGTGTACGTGGTACCTGATGGTGAAAGGCGGAAGGTCAAACATCTTCGTGTGTTTTTCGTGACTGCGGCATGGAGCATGTTTGCCTACATCTGGCTCTATCTTATCATCTCGGTGTTCTCGCCTGGTGAGGTGGAAGTGTGGGAAGCAGTATTGACGTTCCTTTTCTTTCCTCTCTGCGTGGTCCAGGCCTGGATCGCTGATCGGAGATTGCTCTTTTACAAGTATGCTCGCAAACGCTACCGAACCGACAAGGGCCGTGGAATTATTGTGTCGGAGGGCGGGGAGGAGGTTGACAAGGAGGCAGGATTTACAAAGATGGACATGCTTGAAATTGACGGAATCACAACACATCTGGATGGAGTCCTGGTAGGGGAAAGTGGGCTTGGAGGACGTGATCAAGAGGACGAGGCCAGGAGAGATATGGCCAGAACTCTAAAGGAACTGAAGCAAAGACATCCTGACAAGGACATGGAGCAGCTCATAGAGATGGCCAACTATCAGGTAAAAAAGAAGAAGAAAGATATTAACCCATTTAATTACTTAATAGTTTATAATATTTACATCAAATGTATTTTATAAAATTATAATTGCATAGTTATTATTTATTTATTAATATAAATATATATATATTTTCTTAAATATTAAGAATATTAAAATTCACTGCAAAAAAAAATAAAAAAAATAAAAGTAGTTTAAAACAGACATGCGGCCTATTTTTCAGTTGCAACCAACTAGTAGAAACCACTGGTCTTGGGAGTTTCTGATGCAGCATATTTAAATTTTCTTCTCTAAAAGAAAAACATATTAAAACTTGATTTTCTTCTTTGTTCTAATTTTCTTTTGAAGACAATCTACAGACGTGCTTTGAGATATTACAAAACAACATGAAATTATGATCCTAAACAAATTATTGTGTGAATATTACAGAATTTGCCCATGATTTGTGAAAATTTGCATTAATCTCTGTTCAACTCTAATCTAAAGTTTTATTATTTGCAGGCCTGTTCATTTTAAACTGCTGTGTGTATTTTATATTTTTATAATATTAAAGTACCCTCCTAGTTTTCACAGACAATTGTAATTAAGCCATTCATAGATTATCCAAAAACTATAAACACTGTCTCATGCTATTTTAAACATCGTTCTGTTTATTTTTATTTGTACATGCACTTTGATTATTAGCTGTCAATTGGACACATGACTGTTTTTTTTTACGAAGACGTAACAGATCTGGATAATATGGTTGTAGCATGTATGCACATTAGTCGGATAGTCAAATGAAAACTGTTACTTATTGGTTCTGTAGGCTACTCAGTGACTCCCAATCGCTTATCAATGGTGTAAGTTTAGTGGTGACACCACCTGTTTGTCCAAACAGTGCAAGACTAGGGAATTGTTTTGGTAAACCTGTTCGAAAACAGTGATTATTTTTGAAAATTCCATTTAGTGCTGATTGTGGTGCAGAATTTGCATGCTGCAAATTTAAAATAGCTGTTTTACAGCTTGAGAAACCAGCCTGCAACTAAACTGCAGGTTAAAAATAACTTTCTCAAACTTCCCATTGCAGGTTCTGGTACAGCAGCAGAAGAGCAGAGCTTTCTATCGCATTCAGGCGACAAGGATGATGATTGGTGCTGGGAACATTTTGAAGAAACACGCAGCAGATCAGGCCCGTAAAGTGGTCAGCAGTGGGGAACCTCAAGAGCAGGAGGATGACCCTCATGTTACAAGAATAGACTTTGAACCTGCCCTCTACCAGTGCTTTGAAAACTGTGGGTCCTTAAAACTTTCTGTGCAAAGGCATGGAGGAGATGCCGGTTGTACTGTTAAGGTGAGTTTAAAGTAAAATACTCTTTAGTTTATTCATTTTTACTAGGGAATAGGATACTTCGAAACTTATTCTCTGATCTTGACTATTAAATGATGCAAATTATGGAAAAGATTTTTTCGTTTATTTATTTAATGAGAACAAGGAAGATCTTTGATCCTTTCAAATGTTTATTCATGCGAAACTCCAGGTGGATTATCGCACAGAAGATGGCACAGCCAATGCCGGTTCTGATTATGAATTTGCCGAGGGCACACTCATCTTCAAACCAAACGAGAACCTTAAAGAGATCACCGTCGGCATTATTGATGATGACATCTTTGAGGAAGATGAATACTTCTATGTCCGCCTGAGCAATCCCCGTATAGTTGGGTGGGCTGATGGACATCCTATTGCTTTGGAGACTGGAGCACCTGCCCCTAGCGCAGCCCTTGGTGAGGCCCACACGGCGACCGTGACCATCTACGATGACGACCACGCAGGAATTTTTACATTTGAGAGCGAATCGATACGAGTTAGCGAAAGCATCGGCATCATGCAGGTGAAGGTCCAAAGGACATCAGGAGCACGTGGTCTAGTGGCAGTACCGTACCATACAGTGGACGGGACAGCTTGTGGAGGGGACGACTATGAGGAAGTGTCTGGAAAACTGGAGTTTCAGAACGACGAGACAATGTAAGAGGTTTCTGTCAGCTAATGTGTTTGTGTGTGTGAGAATGTGTGTGTCTGAGTGTTTGTGCCTTAATTTAGCTCTTTCTGTGAGGAGATTGTTCCACATTAGTGACCCTTCACAGTGAAAATTATTTTTGGCACACAGTAGTTAAAACAACCTACTTGTTAAAAACCACTTATCTAGGGAGTTTCTGTGCAGCATATTTTAAATTTCTTCTCTATCAGAAACTTAAAACTTTCTTGTCTTCTCTGTTTTCATTTTGTTTTTGAAGACGATACTTCGGTGATACTATGATCCTAATCAAATGATTGTGTGAATATCCCAGAATTTGCCCAGAACGTGTGAAAATGTGCATAAAAGCTCCATTCAATTCTAAATAGAGCTAACCTCAAGTTGTATGAAGTTCCATTATTTGCAGGCCAATACATTTAAAACTGATGTGTGTAATTTTTACAATAGGCCTATTAAAGTTATCCGCCAGTTTAGTATGCCAAGACAATTGTAAGTAAGCTATTCATAGATTTTCCAAATGCTATAAGCACTGTCTCTGTGCTGCTTTAAATGTTGTTCTGTTAATTGGAGTATATTTACACCCAAAAGTAAAAATACTTTTTTAAAATGCCATCTAAATGCTTTAGTTCAACTGAAATTTGCACCATTCCACAGACCTAGATTGGGGTTGGGGTTGGTCTATTTATAATCACTAAAAAGCTCTCTTCATCGCAATATCACAAAGTTCTGTTATAATCAGGGAAGCTGACTGCACAATGA
Source organism: Scardinius erythrophthalmus (assembly GCF_964197995.2). Lineage (NCBI taxonomy): Eukaryota > Metazoa > Chordata > Actinopteri > Cypriniformes > Leuciscidae > Scardinius > Scardinius erythrophthalmus. Next base: position 23,980,050 of record NC_138222.1, read on the forward strand.
ATCTCTTATTTACATAACGCCAACACTTTGTTATAATTGCGAGCGGGCAGAACTCAGAGTCAGCACTGGACAAAAACTCAGGCGTTTTGAGTGGTGAGTGAGTTCTAACTTAAACACCTCTGATTAGCTGTTGCGTTCAAAAAAATCAAAATCTGTGATTGGCTTCGTTGCTCAATGCTGCAAAAACATGTTGTAAATAGAAACCTTTGATGCTTTTCAGAGTGCAAACATATATTCACTGCAGCATTTGCCAAATCTGTTTCACCAATATGCTATCATTATGGAGAAAACTGATCCTAGACCAGCAGTTATGTCCCAGGCCAGCGAGGGGGCAATATAACTATGTGTGCTGCCATATCTGAGAATGGTGTGGCCACTCACATCCCCAGTCTTGGCCCATACAATACACAGAAGCTCCTCATTTTCTTGGACCGCCTTCATTTTGATTTGATCCCTGAAAATGAGAGTGGTCTCATAGGGCCTCACCTACCACAATATGTCATTGTATGGGACAATGTGAATTTCCACCGTGACCTGCTCATCAGGGCCTGGTTCACTACTCATCCAAGGATGGTCATGGTGTTCCTACCACCTTACTCTCCTTACCTCAATCCTATTGAGGAGTATTTCTCCGCTTGGAGGTGGAGAGTGTTGAGCATCGGGCTCAAGATCAGAGGTCCCTGCTCCATGCAATGGACGCTGCGTGTGCGGATATTACAGGAGATCAGTGTAGGGGATGGTTGCGACATGCACGCCGTTTCTTCCCTCGTTGCATCGCAAGGGAGAATATACGCTGTGATGTGGATGAGAATCTGTGGCCAGACAGCAGCGTGTGGAAGGCCAGGAGGGTGAGGACGGCGACCAGTGAAGAACTGTTAGTTGTGAAACTCCAGCTTTATTTGCAGCAGTGTTTATATTAGAGTATATTATGCTGTATACATTTTATTTTTACTCTGATTTATGGAAGTTACTTTATGTGTGTGAATGATAATGGTTACAATTTCCTTGGCAGAATGAGTGCAATGTGTGATGTCAAACCTTGGAGGCTACTCTTACCCTAAAATCCTATTTCTTTTTTTCAGTTTTATACACAATTGTATTCTGTTAGCTAGACAAACAACAGTACAGTAACCATTGTCAATGAAGGACTGGGCTAAGACTGAAAGGTGGACATGAGGGATATTTCAATGGTCCTCTGCCGTAGTGACAAAACATCTAAACATTTTGACTTGCAGTGCTTACACAATGCCAAAGGGACAAAGCATTTTGGGGACACTGACTGTTTAAATGAGAAGGAAATTTAGTTTTGACACATGAGTGAACTGTTTTAGGTGAGGTATGAGCTTTTGCAGGTGAACCATGGTGTTGTGCCGAACCATCCACGTTATTTTGGCAAAAGCTCCAAGAGTGTTGAGAATGTCCGGTCTGTTTCAAGAAATGAGCCAAAGCAATTGAGAAGGATCTTTGCCATTTTCGTGGCACTGACTCTTTATATGGGAAAGGAATTTAGTTTTGAAGCATGAGTGAACAGTTTTGGGAGAGATATGTAAGACTGTTTTGCCAAATGATCTTAGAGTTTTGAGAATGTCATTTCTGTTTCAAGAAATTAGCCAAACCAATGGAGAAAAACTGTAAAAAAGCTTCATAAAAGCTTTTATTATATCTAATGCTTCATCTCCTGGTCTATAGTAAATCTGTCATCATCTATTACACTAAGATCAGAAATGCTTTAGTAATGTTTTTTATTTTTTTTTAGATCAGTTATGAACATACTGTTAGCTAGTTTATTCTTGGTCTCTGGATCCTAACCTAAATACAACTGTGATAATTCCTCAGTCCCAGAAACAAAAGGTTGTTTTTTTTGGGATGGATGGATGGATGGATGGATGGATGGATGGATGGATGAATAGATAGATAGATAGATAGATAGATAGATAGATAGATAGATAGACAGACAGACAGACAGACAGACAGACAGACAGACAGACAGACAGACAGACTGGTTGGTTGATTGGTTGATTGGTTGATAACTGGCTTCCAAAATATTTACAAAAAAAATCACTCCAAAAATATTTGAAAAAAGAAAGTCACACACATTTAGGTTTGGGGGAACAAATGTAATTATTTATGAATCAACCTTTGAAAAGCCTTAGGGGGTTATGGTGGTAAGCCCTGGTCTGAACTCAAAGAGATCAGACAGAGGACAAAGCGAATGGCTTGTATCATTTTTGTTACTATCAATCTCTGTTGATTTATTATCCAATAAGCCTTCACAACAGGGGCACACAGGAGGCAGACCTACAGCAAAATGAAACAGAAAACACAAACTGAAATACACACACACTCACACATCATGGGGTCTGTAATGGTCAAAGGAGGGCTTGAGACAATCAGCAATATTCTGTATTTCAGTTTTGATACACTCTCCTCTTATATCTCTATTCCTGGCACCTGTCTCACAGTCTTCCCTCGCTCTTATCCTTTTCAATTCAAGTCACTCTTACTCTCACTCCCGCTGGAAAAACAGGTCATACACCAGCTTAACCTTCTTGTTCTGTTGAGAATAATTTGTGTAAAAATAATGATAGTAATTTTCGAAAATAACCTCTTATTTTCCATTCAAAAGTGAATCTGACCTATCAAAACCCAATAGACTGACATTATTGAAGCTGTATCTCTCTATTTAACCATAAAGTAGAAATGCGGTTTGAGAAATGTCACTTGTCATCTTGTTGAGCAAAATTTGACTCAAGCAAAAACATATACTAGAAAAATTAAATAAACGAAATTAAAATAGGAGTGTACTGCTACAGTATGTTCATCGCTCAGAGAATCAGATGATATGAACATTCATTGCATTATTTAATGGTCTGGGGTCTCTGAGCCCTATAAATAATGTAAATATAAATAATGTAACATTCTTACAGGAAAACTGTGTGTGTTATAAAGTTTATAATCAAGTCTCATTAGACTGAGAAAAATCATATGCATGAACCTAAAACTTCAATGACAAAGGGATATTTCAACCTAAATTGAATTGTTTTTTTGCCGTAATTTACTCACCCTAAACCCATAAGTTTCAATGAAGATATTTTAATGAAACCCAAGAGATTTCTGTCCCTCCATTGAAAGGTTCATAATTTCAGTATTTATGGGTTTAATTTTTTGGGTGAACTAAACATTTAAGAATGTTTTTTAAAGATAACAGTAAAGATATATCTCTAAAAATCGTTCTCAAAATTCAAGAATAGCAGAGTTTACACCACAGCTATAACGATAACAGCACAGAGAAATTATATCATTGGAATCACTTTCAGAACGATTTTTATCCTGTTGATGTACAATAAAAACATTGACAGCCAATTAGAATCCATCCGGCTGTACTGCGCTCAAACATTTACAGTGACAGACAAGCACGAGCTTAGAATAAACAGAACGTGTGTGTGCAGGACTGTGTGTGAGAGAGAGGTGGGTAGGTTAATATTTGTCTGGCTCCAGTGGAACTCAGTGCAGCGCCCTGAGCTTGACATAAACATAGAGACCAGTGGACGGGTGAAGAGGTGGCAACACACTATAAATGAAATACAGAGGAGACACGGATGAGATGAAGAAAGGCAAGGAGGTCTGGAGGATTAGTTTGTATGTGTATGAATGTGTCTTTGCCTGTTACCTTCATGCTACGATATATCGAGGGCTGTGCCTTGATGTCATTCCATCGCTTTCACACTGATTTATTGCTCATATTTCATGAAGGATTTATGAGGTGCCGAGAAGCGCTCACATACAGTATGAACGGTCTCGCCATCCTGTCTCTTTGTATTCCTATCATTTTACGCTCAATCTGTCTTTCTAATAAGATTTCCATTTGCTGTGTTTGCACAGCTTCTATATTTCAGGCACAACAGTTTATTCTGTCCTTTCAATTCTCAATTTCAAATCTTTTGTTTTCTTCGCTGACTTTTTCTAATTCAACCCCTCTGTGTTCCTTGTCATATTAAATGTTCTTTTGCCTCTCTCTTGTGACATGGGATTCTGCATTAGGCCTTTTTCTAGGGTGACCCAGAATACTGTGAGCACTAGATATGTGTTCCAAGTGGACCACAGCATGAAATCGCTCATATTAGAGTTTGTGGGCAAAGTAAAAGTAGATCACTTTTCAGATTCATGAGCAGTTTCTGTATAGGCAGATTCAGACTGTTTAAAAACCTGCTCAGCATTAACACTTTCTGAAAATTCATTAAACTTAAGAAACTCAATACACAGAAAGCAAAATTGATATTCTTTATTAAGAGACAAAGCAATAAAATGTAATGTTAAAGGGATAGTTCACTCAAAATGAAAATTCTGTCATATTAACACACAATGCTGTCATGCCCTGTTGCAGTGGTGACAAGGGCCAGTTGTTAAAGTCAATTTAAGTCCATGTTTTTTGTGCACTTTATTCCAAGTAGTTTAAAGTCATATGGTAGCTTTGTGTAAGGAAAATAATAATACTGACGGCAACACTTGCGTAGACGAGTGTAACTTTGCATAAACTTGCGTAAACTTTTCCAAAACCCATTTGTTTGACCTTCCTAAGGCAGACGAGAGTGGTTTAAATTGATTTTAAACGCTTTTCCTGAACATTATAACCCCAACCTGTGCCCTGTGCATTTTACGGAAAACTCCAAGTTATGGAGGGGCGGGACATAATTTCCTGAACACGCGCTAAAGTGCTGCCAATCACAACGCGTATTACGAAGAAGGGGCTTCATCGAAATTGGCGTGGTAAAATATGTGAAAAATGATGCGTATTTTGAACAATCAAGCATGAAAACATATTCTAGTACTCCCCAAAAACAAAATCAAGACTTCATAAAAGGGCGTAATAGGACCCCTGTAAAAAATAGCCATTTGGTCATATAGTCATATAGACTGCTTTTGTACTTTCATGGTGCTTTTTGTAATTTTTAGAGCTTGACAGCCTAGTCCAGGGATGGGGCAACTTCGGTCCTGGAGGGCCACTGTCCTACAGAGTTTAGCTCCAACCCTGAAAAAATCACCTGCCTGTAATTTTCTAGTAATCCTGAGGACCTTGATTAGCTTGATCAGGTGTGTTTGATTAGAGTTGAAGCTAAACTCTGTAGGACAGTGGCCCTCCAGGACCGTAGTTGCCCATCCCTGGCCTGGTCTGTCATACAGATTTGGAACGATGATGGAGAGTGAATGATGACAGATTTTTCCTTTTCCTTTGACCAGATTTCATGTGAACATGCACTGATTTTTCGAAGAGTACAGTAACTCTGTACCTTTGAACTATCTGCAGTTTCCAACATTTACTCCCAGATCTCTTTGTAGTTTATTTTACTATTTGCTATATTCCTCCTGTGATGTTTCAGAATGCTCTGTTTTTTACATGAATTGTAGCCTTGGGCTTGCTAGGGCAAACTCTGATCATATCCTTTGATAAATATAACAAAGAAAGACAGAAGAGAAAAACAGTCTCAACTCACTCTCAATGTCTGTCTCTCAGTGTCAGGTCAGGTATATCTGGAGCTCTCTCTGTGTGTGTGTGTGTGTGTGTGTGTGTGTGTGTGTGTGTGTGTGTGTGTGTGTGTGTGTGTGTGTGTGTGTGTGTGTGTGTGTGTGTGTGTGTGTGTGTGTGTGTGTGAATGAGAGAGTTTCATCTAATACAAAATGTAACTGCTTAATGGACAGTTATCATAGAAAATAATGTAATAATAAACCCTACTTGTTATAAACAAAACATTGGCATGCATAGGTTAGTTGCACATTTGTTGCGAAGTAATGAAAATATACTATAATGTAAATCATAGCTGTATAATTGTCAACATGGCAATTCTGCTTCTTAGTATGTGTGTGTGGGCACTCAACTCTTTACACTGCAACAGAGCCTTATCATCAGTGTGCCTGCCATGTCACTAATTTGACCATGGGTTTACCCTGCCCTAACCTCGTTCTACCACTGGCTATCTACATGTAAAACCACATTACTGAAAAATACAGAGGTCTGCTGAGTTTCCTCCAGTCGTGCTTTGAAGATAGTTGGGATTTAGATGCAAAAGCTATAATTGCCTTAACCTGAAAGAAAATTGTGCTAGTTTGTAATTTAGGAACATTGCAAGAGGACTGCATAGCATAATAATATGTGAGCATGAGTGTGTGTATGATTGATATAGTCAGAGAAACAGAAAATACATGTATGTGCGCTGGCCGAAATAACATAATTTTTATTCATATCTTTCACATCTACTGCTGTCAGATTCACCCGTGATCACTCTGAAGGAATCACTCACATTGGCTGTGCACTTGTAATGACACATCAAGGATGTTAAGAGGCTAAAAGCTGGTTTAAAACTTGCCCCATTGAAGTCAACAGGGTGCAAATTTTAAAAAGAGGATAACACGGTGTAGGCAACACCAATTTTTGTCGTTGTTCTCTGTATTGACAACACTCCAAATTTACAAAAAAATGAGCTCAATGTTAAAATTGACCGGAGTTCTCCTTTAACCTTATCATTTGACCAGCACTATTTCTGCCATGCAAATGTGCTTTAAACATTAAACAGCAAACAAGACTAAAACAGCAACAAACTAAACTTTATCTTGAGCATTTTCGAGCAAGGTGTTAATAACAGGCCTATACATAGTTATGTACAGCTAGTGTATGTCATAACAATAGCCCCGTTTACATGCACACTTTTTTGCTATTCTGATTGACGCATTCCGGTTGACTGTTTACATGGTATGTTATCTAAACCGATCTGGTGTTTACATGGCTGACGCTTTCAATCGGAATCATTTTGTGACATGCGCACACAGCTTGTTTGCACCAAGATGGTGCATCACTTAATCGTTGCGTTAGTTGTAGGCATTAGCCGCGTTTCCACTGTCGGGCCAGTGCGAGCCAGGGCTTTAAATGGGCCGTGCCATGCTAATAGCCTCGGGCCAGTAGCACCGGGCCCAAAATCTGCTGCGTTTCCACTGTCGAGCCAGAAGCTCCACAGCGCTTCACTAAAACACGCCCGTAACACGCCTCTCTGGAACAACGTCACACTAACCCATCATTTCACCAACAAATGGAAGTTTTATCAGAAAACTATCAGAAAGAAACCACATGAAACAGCGTGATCGCAAAACAAACACAATAAAAGCGAAACCCAATAATCTATGTTTTACCACAGGTTTACAATAAAAAGCGATACATTGACCATAATGAATTAATTTGTGTCAAAATTGCACATTAGTCACACAGAAATAAAGTGGTTTACCGTTAGGTCTAATTCACAAAAGAAAGAGGACACACTTAATTATTCAGTCGCGTCTGTTTCTGTTTATTTGGTAGCCTAGTTACTGGACATGTTTACATCACATTTAGAAAGAATGATAATTTCTACAAATATGCCACCAAAAATACAACCTGAGGAGCTTTAGTACTCTCTCCCAGTAGGATACAGTTAAATTTTCAGTCAGAGAAACAGAGGATAGTCCGGTATAAAGAGACGAGACGTAGGCTACTGATAGATAAAATAAAAACAGGATTATGATAACCTATATGATTTGTCTGATTTCTTCAAGTGTTCATATTTACCATGTTTACTATGGTAATGGTTAGCGTGCATAGTCTTTTGCATCGGGTATAAATATTTCTACCTTATACGGTGATCAGAATCCACATCGGAAGGCAAACAGAAGGCATTATGTTAGCTGACAGAGTTATCTGGCGCAAAACCAGGGCATGCGCAGAAAGACGTACATTCAAAGTAATCGGATCAGCTCGTTTACATGGTTTGATCGGTTCATGAAAAGGTTTATTCCACCCCCTTCAATCCGACTGAAATTTCAATCGGTTTGAGCATTTTTATTCCGATTGAGGTGTTGACATGGAGCATTTTCATTCTGATTGGACTTTTAAACTGGTTATAATCAAAATACAATGCTACATGTAAACGGGGCTAATGAAGGGAAACTTGATCTTCCGCAGAAATTGCCGCAGTGCGATGCTTGCTACATTTAGCTTTAAGCATCTGCGTGTCAGATAATGTTATCTACTGATTTGTTCTGGGCCATTTCGCAGGAATCCCCCCAGCATGCCAGGGCCCTGGCTGCATCACCTATGGCCTATAGCCTGTATCCACATACACACATTATGGAGCTCTTTAATTAGCGGGCAGATGTCCAGGCAGAGGAAGACTGCAGGCCTGATGTTCAAGCCTTGATAAGAGCCTTCACAGCTGCCTCGTTGCTCTCTCGGGCCCCTGGAGCCTCTGTGGAGAGCCAATGCCTTCTCCCCATCTCTGCATCTCTTATTATGCATGACACCAGCACGCATGCCAGTAAAGTCCTTGGCTGCATTAAGTTTATGAGTAGAAATGGCAAACAATACACTAAAACTTTGACAGGGCTGTTTTGAAATGCATCTAAATTAAAGTGCATGGTGATTTGATTCATTGTGTACTTAAATGATGGAACCAAGACAAACCACGGCACGTTGCCATAGCGGTGAGTCCTGTGCCAATTTGTTAAAGTAAATGCAAAAAACTAATTTGGTTTATGTTGAAACGGAAACACGGAAAATACATTTAGATATATAGGCCAGTAATGGTGAGTGTACTTCGAATATGAAAAGAAATGCAGCCAGTTGAGAGAGGCCTTTCTTCCTCTCACTCTCTGTCATTCCCTGTTTAATCTAAATTTAACACAAAAACACACAAACTGACCATACAATTGTCACGGGTGGTTGCAGGAAGGCACACAAAGAAGATTTGTTCCAACACAAAGTTGAATAAAGATCAAGCATCACACAGGCAGCGCAACACACACTAAATGTGAATGTAGACTGAACATAAAATGAATGTGAGGGATCAACTTATATAGCAAACACAAACGAGGATAATTAATAGAACACAGCTGGAACCGAGAACGCAAATGAGGAGCGGGAAAACAGAACAAAGGAACAAATTATGTGAATGAAAACAAACTAAAAGTCCATGATAATGTAACTAACAGAACATAATGGTGACATCAATGAAAGTCAATCGGTCTTTAAAAGATATTAATCATTTTATTCAGAAAGGACAAATTGATCAAAAGTGACAGTAAAGGCTTTTATAATATGTTTTATTGATCAAACAATTATGACTTTTTTATCACGGTTTTGTAAAAATATTAAGTAGCACAATTGTTTTCAACATTAATAATAATCAGAAATGTTACTTGAGCACCAGATCAGCACCCTTTTTCACACACTGTGATGACGTTTCCACAGTTATTCAGTTAACATAGTAAATTGCAAACTTTTTTCTTTTAATTTTTTTTAAACATGTACATTTATATATAGCACTATACTTAAACTAGTTAATGTTGCTGCGTGATCGTGTTCGTGATCGGCCAATTCACACCGCGCCGACCAATGCAGACAATCACCAGATTACAGTACATCACTTCTCAGACATTCCATGACCCAGCAAATTGAACATGTTCAATCTGCGTTTCGATTGGCAAAAAGGAGAGAAAACCAACGGCAACGCAAGCGTGCTATTTGTCAGAGCGCTACCTACGAGGCTATCGGCTCTGACAGGTTGAATCTAATTAAAATATATTACACTCCAGTGATATTAAACGCCGACTCAATCTCTTCTTCCCTGTCTGTCGGTAATTATAAGCGGGATCAGACCTGTGGTGGTCAACCTAAAGCTCTGTCAGTGATCTATAGCAACTTTCTTTTCTCTCTTCCTTTTATTTCTGTCACCTTTCTTTTCCTGCTCATTCCCTGTCTGCTCAGTCACACACTGAAAATCGATGGACATTCGTGTACTTTGAGATAAAACAATGCAGCAAATGTTCAGTTATCAAGGGAATATTTCATCCCTTGCTTAAAACAAAGCTTTTAGCCCTGTGCGTATATCACACCCACTTAAGATGCAGCCAATAAGGCGACATTATAGTGGCTTCCCAGAATGCCGAGCATTAATGTTCCTTCAACACCCCTGCTCTCATCTAACACCTCATTTAGTTCAGGGTATGTAATGACCTCTTTTACATTCTGGCTTTATCTCCCCCTGAAAGCCTCATCCTGAGCGTTTACTATCTCTAATCTGGACCTCTGTTTGCTGGATTAATGTTTGCATATTTTGAGCATGATTTATTATTAGTCCCATTACTCAGTTTGCTTTGTTTTTCATTCTGATTGTGGGTTTGTGATTATACAACAAAACTCAGAACGTATGCTGTTTGACTTTGCTCTGTTTGAATTTAGATGATGCCCTTCCCTTAGTTAGTTTCCCCCCCTTTACTGTTTGTCATCTAAATCCTACACTCTTAAATTGGAAGTGGCTTAATTAGCACTGCAGAGACAACTCGTTGAGGCGTTTCCTGACGATTAACTTGAAGTGACATTGTGTGCTTGTGTGTGCTGTTCTATGTTTATGGGAGATGTCAGACCGAAGCAGACATGGGAAGAGGTGCAACTGAGAGAGAACACAGTGAGATAACAAAAAGTGAAAGAAAAGAAAACACTGTCTGCTGAATTGAAGACTTATTTATCAGTATAAGTAGGCCTACCAGTCAAACTGTTTAAGGAAGAGATGCTGAAAGAATGTTTTGAGGTGATTTGGAGGAAGATTGTAATGCAGAGATTAAGTCAACAGACTAAAAAAAGTTGGTAGATAATATATTTCAGAGTAAATATTACAGTGGAAGTTCATCAAAATTCATTTACTCTCCCTCATGTTTTAAACCCATATGACTTTCTTTATTTAAGTGAAACACATAAGGATACATTTTTAATAAAGTTCTCACTACTCCCATTCGAAACACCATGGACTGGCCCAAACCAATGGAGTTTACATTAATATCTTCCCAAGATGGACAATTTGACAGGCATGCAGCCACATTAGCACAAGGGGCATACAAGTGTGCGAATGCAGCCACCTCTCAGTCAGACAGTGTGTAAGTGTGTGGATTGAATTGAGCCAGGACTTGGTAATACCAATACTGTAGAAAGTTTGTTATAGAAGTACCAGTACTTTGAATTGAGTACTGATAATTGGCCAGACACGTCGCACCATGTTTGACATCACACAACAACAAATGCCGTTGGTTGTCATGTCTTAGACGTAAGATAAAACAGAAAGAGAAAGACACATAGAGACATGCAGAAAAACAGCTGCTAGTGGCAAACTTTGGCTCCATGAGCTGACATGTTTCTAGGAGATGTTGACAGACTGGCAGCAGCTGGCATGTCATCCCATAAACATCCAATCACACAGTGACCTTCAACTTGAGAAAAGTGCCAATGGTCCTCTGTGGCATTAAAGCAACAACATGGAACTTTTCCTCTGCGGTCGCCCTACAGGTTGGAAGCGGAATTGTCCATTACCGCTGTCGTAAAATGATTTACGGTTACTGTATATGAAGCATGCAGGTTTTTTTTCATATGGGCAATGATAATATTATTAATCTTCCCCCTTTCATAATTTATACATGTTTAGTAGACTAAACATTTTAACTCAAACATTTGCGATTTGCATGTCGATTGCAATGCTCAAATCTGAACGAGAATGATAGCGATAGCATCCTAACCATCTAAAACTACCATGTTAGTGTTTACTAGCTACCAGATTGATAATTCGCTCATCTACTAGCTGATTCATGAAGATAAATAAATGGAGGACCAGATAGTTTCCATAACGTAGCCAGGCAGACTACAGATTAGAAAAACTAAAGATAGTATGCAAGCAATTTACAGTTGCTTACTAGTTCAACAGCATGACGGCCAAGTCAGCATCGGTCTGGTAACTCTCCTCCTCCATAAGCTAACGCCAGCGAGCAAACGCTCGACCCATATTGATCCTCGTCCTGCCTTTCAGTTTATCACTCTCCCTTTTCCTCTTTCGACTCTACTCCGACAAAACCTTGGACTTCTTACGTTTCGCTGCTGCTTCAGCCATGACGAAAACAGACGTACGAAAACAAACGCGCTGGTTGGCCACATTTGAGGAAGTGGTGGGCAAAGTGATGTATGCCGTAAAGCAGTCGAATTTTGTAGTTCTTTTTGAGCGCTGGTTACTACCCGCACCCCGAAGTTACATAGTGCCAGTAAAAGCGATACAGACCCCGTCAGGCTCTGGCAGACGTCTCATTCAACCTATTGTAAGTCGATGTACTATCACAAGGGTCTTGGAAATATATTATGAAGGTTGAAAAGTTACATGTTGTTACTTTAATGAGCTTTAATGTTCAAAGTAAGCTAAATAGGTAATGATGGCAGGAGAGAAGAGGAGAAAGACTGATGTGAGGATGTTAAAACATACATGAGAGGAGAAAAAAGAACCGGGATGTGATGGATGCCAAATGAGCGGGTGGAAAACTAATTTTTCCACATAAAAGATGGAAAGTTTAATGAAAAAGAGGGAGGGGGCAATACTTTGCTGCTATCAAGGCCAATTAATCTATTTCTCTTTGTTTCTCTTGCTGTGGGATTGGAATATCAAAATTGTTCAATTTCCACATAGACTGAGATATGGAAAGAGTCACACCGTCTGGCACTATGTATAGGTGTGTGAGAAAGACACAGCTGTGATTATGTGGTTATCAAACCTGTTCAAGCTTTCGCAAGTTTGATTGGATAGGGAGATGTTAGAAAACCACACCAGCGAAGGAGAGGAGAAGAGAACGAGGGACAATTTCTGTTGTTACATTGAGAAAGATGATTCAAGTCAGTTCTCAATCTCACTATAGCACTTTCAGACAGGATTGGTTTTCGAAATTACGTTTGAGCTACATTTATTTGAGCAAATCACACCTATTTCAGGTAAAAATTCAGATGGCATTGAGATCTCTGTAGTTTTTAGGAGTGTTCAGATCTTTTTTACGGAAGGTCATGTTCTCTAGACTTACAAAAGTAAAAGTGATATAATTATAACATTATGTAAATTATCAAAGGAAGGTTTGTTCCTATTGTTTAAAAAAAAAATTATGTCACATGGAATGCCAGCAGTACTTTATGAACTGTGCCAGTGTTTCAGGTATTATAGGATAGCATATTGGTGCCTGTATTTTTCATAGGTAGTTTAAAACAGCCACATAATGAATCAGAGTTCATTGTAAGTGGCCTCTCTATAAAACATGGTCAGTACTCAAATAAATAACATATTAACAAACATAGATAAAATGACAAAAAAACACCTTCAGGGTAACACACACAACACCAAAATAATTAAATAGCATAAAACGTAACCCAAAACACCCTAATGTTACATATTATAAAAGTAGGAAGAGACAAAATGATGTATATAAAATATAACCATGCGTAATGTTTTATGAGAATGTCCTATTTACTGTTTTTCACAGGAAATTCTGATACAATATAATACAGTAATTAATAGTTTTAGTTGCAAAAAAAAAATGACAGTCTAATTATTCATAATGCAATGTTAAAACATTTACAATTCTTCACTGTATATGGTAAGGTAACTTACAGTTAAAGGGATAGTTCACTTTGAAATTAATTTTTGATATGTTTTAGCTTACCTCAAGGGCATCCAAGATGTAGGTGTCTTTGTTTCCGCAGTAGTTTCAATTTTGATATTTTAGGTCAAACCGTTCTTGTCTGTCAGTCATATAATGCAGGTCTATGGACACTGTCTCAAAACACAAGCACAGAGTCCAAATTAAAACAATTCCCCATCGTCCAAATTAAACAATTCCCCATCGTAAGTACACATTGATGGCCTAAGACACGAAACGAGCGGTTAGTGTGAGAAAACGAACAGTATTTATATCGTTGTTATCTCTTGAAAACAGCACACGTCTAAATGATCTGACGGTGCGGGCGGGTATAGATGTATATACATAGATGTCGCCTTGGCTACTGCAGTTCATTGGAACGAAACCGTAGCCAAGCGACATCTAGTGTATATATCTATACCCGCCCGCAAGCGGGTATAGATGTATACACTAGACGTCGCCTTTGCTACTGCAGTTCATTGGAACGAAACCGTAGCCAAGGCGACATCTATGAATATATCTATACCCGCCCGCGCCGTCAGATCATTTGGACGTGTGCTGTGTTACAAGAGGTAAAAACGATATAAATACTGTTCATTTTCTCACACAAACCGCTCGTTTCGTGTCTTAGGCCATCAATGTGTACTTACGATGGGGAATTGTTTAATTTGGACGATGGGGAATTGTTTTAATTTGGACTCTGTGCTTGTGTTTTGATACAGTGACCATCGACCTGCATTATATGACTGACAGACAAGAACGGTTTGACCTAAAAATATCAAAATTGAAACTACTGCGGAAAAAAAGACACCTACATCTTGGATGCCCTTGAGGTAAGCTAAAACATACCAAAATTTATTTTCAAAGTGAACTATCCCTTTAACCAATTAACAGTTTTTTTTTTACTGTAGAGGTTTTACAGATTAGGCTTCTCTGAGGCAGGGCCATAACCACCATAGACACTGAAAGGGACAATCAATCTCTGCTGTATCTTCTCTTCTCTGTATCTTCTCTGTGTCTCAGCCGGTTATATCACTCCACTCATCCCAGCGCTCAAAGATGTGGGGTTTCTTCACCGTCTTCTTTCTTTGTTCATTGAAGGAGCAAACAGCATATGTCACCCCACTCATCTTAGCGTTCAAAGGTGGCAACGACACGCTGCCGGCTATTAGAGGTGGCAAAGGAAACCTTCGGTATCCATCTTGTCGTTCATGTACATGGGTCCAGATGACTTATGAGCCCGTGGTGTTTCTTTAATCTTTACTGCCTTCTTTCATTCCTTTGACCTGCTTTCCAGCTTGTCATCAAAGAATAGCATACATGTCATCCCACTCGTCCTAGCTTTCACAGCAGGCTTCGCTGTTACTGAAGGTCTTTTGTAGTGGGAACATCGCATCTGACTGGCTCTCCAGCTTTCCAGCACTGTATGTTGTCTCTTTACAGCCATCAATTCATGCACTCCAGTCAATATCCTCATTCCAAATAACAGTAGATTGAGCAGAAGTTTCATCAGGCCTGGAATCTCTGCTGGCAAAGAGAGAAGACTCAACCATTTTTGCAATAGTTGGTACCCACAGTTCTCTTCCATTGACAGTGTGCCCGGCAGATTGGCGGATCAGCCTTCTAAAGCTCCTCAGCCCCATAAGTTTTCTCATTAGGGTAGGCTTCTCCTTCTGTCACCATTCAATTATTTTGTCCTACTTGTTCCCCAACATCCAAGTTCCATATAACATTCATGCAAGCTTTTGATTCACATCTCATGTACTTTAATTTATAGCAGCCAAATATGAAAATATTAATCTATATAATAAGACAAATTATTATTTATTTAATACTATATCTAATACTCTGGGTTCGGGCCAAATTCCAAGCTCGGAGCCACCGAGCATCAGATCAGATCCACCGAGCATTTTGACATCTTTTCCCAGCAATGCAGATGTTTTGCTCCATATTAGTCCAAAACATTAGTGGAACAGTCCATAGCTACAGTTTCATGAAGTCTAAAGTGTAGTGTATTATGTGGCCTCTTCTCACTGCAGGGTTAGAGTAGGTGAAAGACTGTAGATTGAAACCTGCGTGAACAATTATCATTGCATAATTGCCAGGCTGTTACAGAGGAACTGTCCCTGTAATAAGTATACACTAGAATCATTAGTAAATTGCAGTATTGACTATTATAGTTTTCTCTAAGTGTTATCACTCCGTCTGCTAACTAAGGACTGTGAGGGTTAATCATTGTAGTAATTTGTCTAATAATCCAATTTCCTCCACACCCTCTAATAAATCATCTGTTAATCGTCATCGGTATATTTACTGTGTTCATTTGTGCTGTTGCTGTCTTCATCCTCCTTTATGTTGAGCGTAGAATCATTCAGATAAAGGAGTCTGTCTCCAGAAGACAGAAAAAGTGTGTGAGGGCAGATGTTGAAAGAACAGACCAGTGTATGTACAGCAATTTGTATAATGCTCTCTGTTCGGCCCGCTGCCAGCCATAATATGCTCCTATCTTGATCCCTGTCTGTTGCATGCCTGAAGACTTATCTACCCTTGCTAAAGGGCTAAACAATCTCATCTATCCTTTGCTAGACACTTCTAGAAGCAACACTTGAACATGAATGAGAAGGTAGAGAATGTTTGGACTGGTTTGAGCTGGGCCCTTAAACCAGTTCAAAGTATTATTGAACAAGCAGGGAATGAGACCAGAGGCCTTTTTTTTTAAATGGATATCAGTGGAGGAGAGGCTTAACTCCATTGAATAAACTGCTTTTGTGGGTAAACTACTGATTATTTAAGGAATCGACAGGCTATCGGCTAATCTTTAACACACTAAAATGCAGTAAAATGATGTCAATTATGACAAATTCAGTGATGTCTAGGCTGTAATGAAATACAGAAATTAGTAAACTTAAAGGGTTAGTTCGCCCAAAAATGAAAATTATGTCATTAATGACTCACCCTCATGTCGTTCCAAGCCCGTAAGACCTCCGTTCATCTTCGGAACACATTTCAAGATATTTTAGATTTAGTCCGAGAGCTTTCTGTTCCTCCATTAAAGTCAATGGACATGTCACTGTTCACGTCCAGAAAGGCAATACAGACATCATCAAAGTAGTCCATGTGACATCAGTGGCTCAATCTTAAGTTTATCAAGCGTCGAGAATACTTTTTGTGCGCAAAAACAAACAAAAATAACGACTTTATTCCACTTTTCATTTCCTTCTCTCTGGGCCTCGTAGTGTTTTTGCGCAGTGTTGCACGTCATCACGCATGACACATGACCAGCGTCGGCCAATAGTGAGCCTACGTGGTGATGTGCAACACAGACACGCTGCGCAAAAACACTACGAGGTTCAATCATTAATAATTCATTTTTGGGTGAACTAACCCTTTAAGTAAAATTCAAATATATTTTAAGTATACTTTATGCAGTAAGTATACTAATATCAACATACTAGTAGTATACTTGTAAGTGTACTGTTTCAGTACTTCTTGGGACTAAATTGGCCCAATTTTAAGTGTATAAAAGTAAACTTCGTAAAAGAATGAAAGAAAAAGGATCTTAATGTTGACAAAGCATAGGTAACATGAAACATACATACTCATTTTCACAAATACACATGGTAATCTGAAAATAATGTCTATATAACAATATGAAAGAAATGTTTAGTTCATGACATTTGTTTGTGATGTTGTTGTATTTATTGTGCATTGGTCGCTACTTGTAATATGCTGGGACGGTAAGTTGAGCAACTAGGATGCGTTCTGTATCCTTGCATCCTTCCGGGTTCATTCTTTCAAGGTAGCCTGTCAAGACTGGTCTCCACGAGAACGTTGCATTCTTGGAGTTGAGAAACAGCCTTTTGATTGAAGATTGAAGACCTTGATTAGCTTGTTTAGGTGTGTTTGATTAGTGTTGGGGCTGAGCTCTGCAGGAAAGTTGAGAACCCCTGATGTAGTATATGTAAATTCACTTGGAGATTTGCTAAAAATTACATTCAACTGTGTCAGTGTTATTATTTCTGAAAGTTTGAATGAGTTGTTACAAAAGCATTGAGTAGTGACACCATTGTGTAATGATGTAAGGGACCAATTAATTGTTTTTTTTTTTTTTTTTAACCAGTTAATTGAAACAAACTGTCCGAAAGAACCAGTTGAAATGAATCAGACTTTACATGTCTAGTACATACACTTCATTTTATTTCATTTTTGATATTGTGTGGCTTGTAGTAGACATACTGACAGGCAAGGTTGATCATGCCTCTGTCTCACAAGCTTAAACTCTAGTTCCTCAACATTAGTGCAATGTTCAGAGAAACTGTCCCGTGCCAGCCATAAGTTGCTCGTCATTTTTCTTTAATTAGAAAGCTGTTATTCAGGGAGAGTCAGATAGAAAAACACTTGCATGACAGCAGAAAACAGACTTTAATGCAATTTAAATTATGACTGAATGCAACTGCCTAAATCTACATTGGTGACACTTTTTGATCAATTACTCCACCCAAGATGTGTCACATTCATCATGAGGGAGGAAAGCGCATGTGTGTGGACTGCCCCGAGCAGCTCTGCCCTGGTTTCAGTGTCTGCTGTGTGTGTGTTTAGAGCGGGGAGCAGGTGGTGAAATTTGGAGAACATGACCGACTCATAAATGATGAATATCTCAGTCCCATTGCCCTGCCTGGATGCATCACATCTATGATATATAAAGCTGCATGACCTCATGTCCCTCTCTCAAACATACGTTGTGTTTTGCTGAACAAATATACGCTTAACCGATGCTACCTGACCAGAGAAAACAGGGAAAAACTTCCCTTTTGCTAAATAGATAAGAAAACATTAACACCCAAAATGCACTGGCCCTGTTGCCAACCAAGGCTACTCCCACCAGTCTGCTCTGAGTGACTCTGGACACTTACCAAAACCTTTAATCATAATGGTGTTGACTGGTATTGTTCCCTGGTGCGAACACTCCCGGGTGCAATCTAATTTCGGTTTCCAGTGAAAAATGACCATGAACAGTGTTTTAGACCAAACAGAGGGGGAAATCTGAAAGAAACTGCTGCCCTGTCATTTTCGCCCAATCCCCCGAAGCAAAACTTTGCACACATGGTCAAAAAGCTTTTGTCATAGTGTTCCATTTTTACAATTTATCGAGTAGACGTAGTACAATAAAGTTTTCATTGATAAACCTACCCTTACAAGAACTGTTTTGTTAACCCTCGGTCGATCCGGCTGTATGTGGGTGGGAAAGTATAATCTGTAGTTTTCACAAAAGCCCTGGAGTTGTCAAAAGTTGGACTTTTGCTGACAAATAAATGTAAATTTCTCAGTCCACGTTACATAGATAACAAGTAAACATTCATTTACATCTACTACCGACATCGTAACAATACAAAGCAGGTTGAAAATGCAAACAAACTCATTTGTAAGGTGAATGGTTGCAATAAAAACGGAAATAAAAGTGCTGGATCTATTTGCAAGCAGTTCTTTTACTGAAAACAAACTCAAAATTACTTTTCTCAGGAATTCAGGGAACAAAAACACGGGAAACAGAACAACCACTTTTTAAAAGATGAGGTCTGTCAACAACTGAAAATGAGCACTATAAATCCAGAGAGAGAAACGCAAGGGACTGAAGGACGTAGTTAACAAGACACAGCTGAGACACATGAGGGCAAATCAAAAACCATGGCAACAGAAGAGCACGAACAAAGAAAACACTGGAAACTGAACTGAGAGCAGTGCCAAACTAACTCAAAGTCCAACTGAAGCAAAACAAACACAGATCAAACACGACAATATTAGCTGATAGAATAAATATCATTTAGAGATTGTCGACCTAAAGTGTTAAAGTGTTATTTTTTATAAACTTTAAAAAATCTTAGAAATTGCATCTGAGTAGGATTTTATTAAACAATATTTCAGATAAAACTTTTTTTTTTTAATTGTATGCGATTGACGGCCCTTAGTGGAAATAATTATAAGAGGATGTGATCAAATCACTCGTCTCTTAATTAACAATCATCTCAATGCACACTCACCCCCTATGATGAAAATGCAGATTGCATTACCATGTAAATAATAATTGCAGAAGTGTTTTTGATTTGATGTTTATTTTGATCTGATGCTTTATGGATTACATGGAAATTACATGCATATGATTGTATATCTGATGCCATGACCTCCATATTTGCGTGCTGAAGTTTATGTATGTTGAACACTCATCACTTTAATCTAAAGTGATGGTGCATTAACTCATACTGTATGTTTGGCTCAAGGAGAGATCTGCACGGTCACATGATACTGTATGCTTACAGATGTGTACTGCTACACTTCAGTATGAGCAAGAGATTAGAGCTTATTTCAGAGTTAGTATTTGTAGTATTAGTATTGCCTGTGAAAGTGTGTGTGTACAGTATACGTTCTTGTCTCTGTGTCTTACAATATTGCCTTTGTCCAAAGTATAGTTAAAGCATGAAATCAGAGCATGTGTTTGCCAATATGTATCTATATATATTTATTTTTTTGTCCACTTAATGGCACTTGTTTTTGTGATAGGCTTTCATTGTCATAATGTGTCCTCTTTACATAACATAGAAGTACCATAGTACAGTGATGGGATCAGATGGTAGTTAATATATGGGTCATTCTCACAATATGGTGACAAACATGTCCCTTGTCATTTCAGTCATTAAACATTATTCAAGAAATCCTATATAAAAAGGCATCATTCCATCACCATTCCATAACATAAGCTTTTTAACAGTTATAGCCCCACCTATGGGCTGATCTCCATAAATGTTTGTGCAAGTTATGTCGCTTCACTGCCATTCATAAATCCTCTCCCGTGGCCTCATGGGATAGTAAAGTGTCCATCATATGCACTCTTCAGAATCTCGCTGGAAGTATTAGGTCATCTGGCCAGGTACTTTTTGCCTACTCTTTTATGAGTACTGTGAATTCGGACATACTTCTTTTGTCACATACTGTTTTACGCCTACTAGATTACCCCCAACTCTGCATATCGCACACATATAGTCAGAGATCATGCAGTACGCAAACAGAAACATTCAGGAGCACAGAAACCTGTTGTCAACGTTGCCAACCACTTTTATTACTAAAATAGCTTCACTACTGAAATGCTACATTATGTTTCTATATTCAATTGAATGAGATGGTAACCTAGCTGTTTTTTGAAGTAATACAACACACTTCACAGCTTTACTATTAATAGAGATGCGCTGCAGAGACAAAGGTAATTCACAGATGAATAATCTCTCTCTCTAATTCATTCAAATAAATGCAATCTTACTGAACTACTTCATCGCTGTGTCTGATTTATAGCGTGCAGAATGCTAGATCTAACAAACAAGTTGACAAAATAACTGACGAAAATATCCGCCATTTTTACCATTCTAGTCTCCACTTTTGGTTCTGGTGTTTTTTAGGTAGGGGTATACCACTCAAGGTTGCTTGCTACACCTCTGGTGGTTAGCAATATTAAAATCTAGAGTTTTAAAATTGCAAAAAGGTTCAAAGTAGGTTGTTTAATACATGATGATTAAGTTAATTTACCTTTAAATGTTTGACTTTACATCTTGGAAGTTGGAAGAACTAATTTATTTTAAGACTGACCCATAAACCATGACTAGAATGATTACTGTATTCATAAACAATAGTATGTGCATGATTTCCTAAGGTATTTCAAAGAATACTAAGGTATTACCATGGTACCATGGCCACACAAATCTTTTTTTGTAAATGTCATTCTTCTTCAGACATTTTCACTGTATTTTTCTCTACTCTGCAGTGGTGGGCAAACCTTTTCAGTCAGACACTTTTTAGTTCACTTCATATAAAGGCTGCACCACATTTTCCCTTCTTTTGCTTCTTATTCTTTGACTGCTTCTGTCAAGCCAATACTTCTCAGAGTGACTGCCATTGAAATCCTATTTATTTCACATCTGTTGGGAAGAACTATCTTTGTCTTTCTTTCTTTATGGTGTCAATTTGTGGAATTTGTTGACTGTAACATAATGACTGAAAACATCCATGACTATTTTGCAGAGGACCCAGACAATTTTTTTATATTGTATTATCCAGCACTTTGGTCAACCATGGGTTGTTTTTAAATGTGCTCTACAAATAAATAATGAATGAATGAATGATAATGATGACCATCACATCTGCCCTCAGCTTTGCCACCCTTAAAGGTGAAGTGTGTAATTTTTTTGATGTTAAAATAATTTCTCCTGTCCCAGGCTAATGTGCAGAGACAACTATAAATAAGCTATTCATAAGCTGATTTCCTGAAGAGTGGAAACATGGTGGCTCGGTGCCACTTTCAGAACTTTGCTATATTTGAGCGGTTCAACATATCATCTTTTGGTTCTACCAGTGGTGTGATTTAGGGGGTCTTTTCTCAAACTTTCAGTCAGGTAGTGGTGTGAGAGCTGGTAAATGTATTGGGTAAAACCTATTCGAAAACAGTGATTATATTATTTTTATTTATGGCACAAATGACACACTTCAGCATTAACTTGAGTAAATTGTGGTCATCAATCCAAACCAACTTTAAATGGTTAGTTCACTCAAAAATGTCAATTCTGTCAGTAACTACTCACCCAACCCCGTTCCAACCCCGTAAGACTTTCGTTCATCTTCGGAACACAAATGAAGATATTTTTGATGAAATCTGAGAGCTGTCTCACTCCTTCATAGGCTGCTAGGTTATCGATATCTGCCATCCCAGAAAAGTTAGTAAAGACAATGTTTAAAATAGTCCAAGTGACTACAGTGGCTCAACCATAAGTTTATCAAGCGATGAGAATACTTTTTGTGCGCAAAAAAACGGCGCAGCACTTCTGGGTTGTACGTCAGAACTCACCGACGCTAGTCATGTGTGTGATGCATGTGATGCTGGCCAATAGTGAGCCTACGTTCTGACATACAACACAGAAGCGCTGCGCTGTTACACTATATGAACTCACTCAGAGGACTTATAGTTGAGCCACTGTAGTCACTTGGACTATTTTAAACATTGTCTTTACTAACTTTCTGGGCTGGCAAGTTTCAATAACATAGAAGCCTATGAAGAAGTGAGACAGCTCTCAGATTTCATCAAAAATATATTAATTTGTGTTTCGAAGATGAACAAAAGTCTTACGGGGTTGGAACAACATGACAGTGAGTAATTACTGACAGAATTTTCATTAACCTTATGTAGTACTGCCTTATGTTGTTTTTTTATTATCTAAATTATATATGTATTTGGGCTTTTATATGAAGGAACTGCTGTACACTGTACAAATGAGTTCCTAAATAATGATATGCTAATAATAATAATGAAATTTAATCAATCCTTTCCTCCGATCATGTAATTATAGGTTGGTGTGTAGCATTTATCTTTATTAATCAGCTTCCGTTTGTGTGTGAGTTGCATTAATTAAACTATGTACACAGTTCAATGTACTGAGCATGTCGGTCCTTGTCTCTAGACTCTTATTAATTATCAGTAACCAGAGCCTGCTAATCATCAAGATAAGCTAGGACTACTAGAAGTTATGTGCAGAATCTCCATTAGGCAGAATAGGCACTGATTATTGGTGTGTGTGTGTGTGTGTGTGTGTGTGTGTGTGTGTGTGTGTGTGTGTGTGTATGTGTGTGTGTGTGTGTGTGGTGGTGGGGGGGAGAGGTTCAGGTAAACCCTATTTATGGGGACAAAATGTTTAGCTGAAGGTGCCTTCAGTGCAGAATTGCCAATATTGGTACTGTGCAATTCTGGCTGTGAGTCTGTATCAATGAAGATGAATCTCATCTCTGTGTTTAATTTAATGCTTCAAGGCTTTTTTTTTTTAGAAATGAAAACACTCAAGAAAATGAAAGAGGAGAGTTTTAGGACCTGCACTTATAGAAGGAGCTTATTAATGCTTCAAAATGCAGTTGAAGTGGAGAAAACACTCAACATACCTTTTTATAGCCAACACCCTTGGCAAAATGAAACTCACTGGGGCAATTTCACTTTTGCGTATGTTATTTCAGTGCCAAAAATTGGTTGCACTGTACAGTTTTTGACAATTTTAAAGTCTGTTGTAAGGCTCTTTGACCGATAATTGCGAAAAGTTTCTACAAACATGTCTATTAAAGAACCAATCAGAGAAAAGACCTCATGAAAGACAGAGAGTGAGAGAGAGATCTTCTACAACAAATATTAATACTAGCTTGTCTGTATGACATGCAGCATAAATACTGTATCTTGCTTCGGTTTGTGTTACCATTTCAGTTTCATGTGTCAATGAAGGTTTCAAATGACTGTGCCACGCTCTACTGTTTGAGCTACAGTAATCCAATACAAAAGATAATTGATGATGGCTTTTACACAAGATCTCACCGGACTCATCTTATACATTGTTTGATTAAAGGGATACTTCACCCATCATTTACTCACCCTAAAGTTGTTCCAAACCTGTATGAATTTCTTCTGCTAAACACAAAAGAAGATATTTTGAAGAATGTCGGTAACCAAACAGTTGATGGGTCCCATTGACTTCCATAGTATGTTTTTTTCTCTATACTTTGGAAGTCAATGTGGCCCACCAACTGTTTGGATACTGAGGCCTTTGGATTCTTCAAAATATCTTCTTTTGTGTTCTGCAGACGAAAGAAATTCATACAGGTTTGGAACAACTTGAGGGTGAGTAAATGACAGAATTTTCATTTTTGGGTGAACTACCCCTCTAATAACGATCATAAAATTCAAGTCAAGTCACTTTTTTTTAGCACATCATACAATACAGATTGTTTCAAAGCAACCTTACAGCAGTAATAGGAAAATAAGAGTGAGAATGCTGCCAAATTAATCAGTTATGAAACAATTTCAATTTCTGCTGTAAAGCAGCTCTACAGAAGATCATTCATTATTCAGCTCAAGTCAGTTCAGTGTTGATTCAGTTCAATAAATGCGTCAAGTTATTCAATTGTGAAATAACTTAAAAGTCAGCTTATCAGAAAACAACAGTGTCATTATCCAACTAAATTCACAATTTATTGCTATGAACGTGCTGAAAGCAGGTGGTAAATGTACGTTAATTTCACATGGCATGTTTACATTTTTTTATTGATCACAGAAGCAGTAGCCTAATTCATTAAAACATAGAAGTTCCTGTATCTTAAACAGTGGCGCATGACTAACAATTCCACGGACATGGGTTTGATTCCCAGAGAACGCATGAACTTATAAAAGCTTGGATAAAAGCTTCTGCCAAATTTAAATATTGCCAAGCATTTTCTACATGATAAAGAGCCATTTCAGTGATCAGTGATGCTGTTCAGTCCCAGTAAAGTACACCAGAACATTGTAATCTGCTGCATCCTACACAACCTAGCACTCAGAAGCCACCTGACAGATGGCAAGCAAATTGTTTTTAGCACAGATGTTTTGGTTATGCTTGCACTGTTACCCGATTTGCTTAAATCATTTTGAGAATTAGATGTTAAAACAACACAGACAGCATGGATAAATAAACAGCGCGATTCAATCTTTGAGAATCTCCTACTCTCTCTTACTTTCTGTCCTTCCTTCTTTTCTTTACCTCTTCTCCATCTTCAGCTCCCTTCTTCCTACTGTTTTACATTAAAGAATAATGTATGTGTGAGGGAGAAGCAGCAGGCAAACGCAATAAAACACATAGCTGACAAGATCTTAATTGAGCTTCTGGATTCAGCTCAAGAACACACAAAAAAATCTAATAAGAGCACAGCGAAGTGAGGGAAGGAGGAGGGAACGGGTTGGAGGGCATGGGGAAATGTATTAGTGGGATGAGAGGTAGATGGTGAATGAGAGATGGTGAGCGGGAATGCAAGAGTGAGTTAAGTTAAGAGGAGAGCAGGAGGCCGGAGAAAGGTGAAGAGACGTGAATGTTCTCAGTCCTCTGAGGAGATGCATGAATCTCACATCATCAATAAAAAAAGCTAAAGGTTGATCAGCCAAGCTGACATTGAATTAATGGATTGAGAGAAACACGAGGAGAGGAAAAAGTGTTGAAATTGCTGCGCTGGGAAGGAAGATTAAATAGAAGAGGCACTTTTAATCTGTAATACTTTCGGATTCAGAACACTTTCTTCTGAGTGTGTGCAGTGTGCTTATATACTTTAGGAATGCACGTCTCTTTGTAGAACAGAAAATCCCAACGTCAACTGAAGAGTTTTTTATCCTCTTAAAAAATGTATTCGCTCCCTTTGTCTCTGTCTCTGTCTCTCTCTCTCTCTCTCTCTCTCTCTTCCTCACACAGAAGAAGATGAGGGCTATTGATTAAGCCTGCTTTAATTTAATGTATCTGTCAGTTTTAATTGAACAAAGATGAATGAATGTATAATGTGGGTAGTGAAAGTGGGGAAGCTGAGGTATTACAGCCACAATAATAGTCTGTTCTTCTTAAGGTTGACACAGGGGCTTGTGAACCCTAGCTTATCTATATATACACACAAATAAACAGTTTGTGTGTGTAGTGTTGAGACTCTAAAACCAGAAAAAATATAATGTCTAAATAATTTATCACTCATCTACTCTCTCTTTGCTTTTCAGTGTGACTCAGATTTGAGATCCCTTACCAAAATCAAATATGGTACTATAGACTTGGTAGACCTCTGCATATTCTCTCATTTTAATAAGAATATTGTAATGTAGCATTTTCCTTAGCTTTTTCCGCAAATGTTTTTGTTAACATTTTACAAAACCTCACATTTACAGCTCAGTTGCAAATGTATTGTGCACCAGGTAAACGGTTCACAGATAAATAAATTCATTTAAATTAATTAATTAATTAACTCCAGATTTGTTTATTAAATGCACAGGTTATCATATTATTATTTCCTGAAATTGTGCATTAAAGACATTTATAAAATTACAATAGATTTCTAATTCAAATAAATAATGTTCTTTTTAACTTTCTATTCATCAAAGAATCCTGAAAAAAAGTGGTTTCCACAAAATATATTAGGCATCACAACATTGATAATAAGAAGAAATGCTACTTGAGAACCAAATCAGCATATTTGAATTATTTCTGAAGGATGATGTGATACTGAAGACTGGACAAATGTCTGCTAAATTCAGCTTTGCTATCACAGGAATATATTGCATTTTTAAATTATATTCAATTTACAATAAAAAAAAGAAAAGTTATTTAAAATATTTCACAAAAAGAGTTTCTTTTATAATCTTACCAACCCCGAACTTTTGAACAGTTCTGTATTGTGCTACTTCACATGATACCATGACACGCAAGTGTGAATATCATAGATTTCTGTGCTGGATAGTGGCGACCAGTTTCAGTGTACTTGTTAGGCTATTGTGCTGTTCATATTATAGTTCACGGTTGTTGTTACTGCTGTATCTCTCTATGTGAGTATGATGTTATCAATTTGTTTATTAATTATGAAGCAATTATTCTCAATCCTGTACTTAAAGTTTCCAACCCATTGGCATTTACATTGACACTACAAAATGTCATTTTTACTGCATGAAATGATGTATTTGGGGTGTGTGCTTGTTTACTGTACGTCAGGATTATGCAAATCCTGGCATGAATTACAGATGAATCCAAATGAGTTCATTAAACTGAAATTGTTGTTGTTTGGAGTCATAGTTTCACAGCTTGTGTATGGGATTCAGAGTAATTAAAATAGAAATTATGTAAGTGTGTTTAAAGCGATGACAGTGTTTTTAAGCTTAGTGTCTCCTGTGTCTATTTTTCTCTTTCTACAGGAAAATAATTGAGGTGAAGATTATAGATGATGAAGAGTATGAAAAGAACAAAGCCTTCAGCATTGAGTTAGGAGAGCCTGTGCTACTCAAGATTGGACAAAAACATGGTAAATTGTTGTAAATACTGTATGTGTGTGCACATATATTCTTACATGTCTTAATGTCAATTATGCAATATTCAGAGCTGAATTGAAAGGCCTTTAAAATTTGAATTACATTTCTGCACTTGAATTAAATTCAAATGGTGCATTAAGCGATTTCTGAGAAACGCTGTTGATATTTGAAATCATAGAAACAAACACGCCCCTACCCAAAAGCATCACACCCCTATTCTGATAGCTCCACCCCCAAATTCACAAACACAGTATGCAACACAGGCACCTCCCCCCTTATGACTGTATTATGCCCCTCACTTCTTATTGGCTACAAGTGTGTTTTGGTGATCGGTCCGATCCACTTTCAACTAGGGCTGTGCTCAGAATATCGATACAACGATACATCGTCATGAACTCCTGACTATGCGCGTATCGATACAGCAGCTTCCGTATCGATACTGTTGTGCTTATGTAGCCAAATCAGGGCTCGAATTTCGGCGCGGGTATTGCGCATAATTTTAATCATTCCTGCACTTTAGCATGTAGATTGTATGAGTAAATTAATCCACACAGACTATACAATCAGATCAGTCAATTTAAAACTTCACAAAGAGCGTGAAGCCTTGTTTGTACTTTCGCCTGTCTCCGCAGCGCAAGTCTCCGCTGCCTGCACGCGCACCTCCCCAAACGGACGAGGCGTTTATACTCGACGCGCTCACAAACAGATTGCGAGTCGCAATCTGTTTGTGAGCGCGTCGAGTATTGCGAGTAACAAAAGTTATTTTTCGCGGATTATATCACTTTAACAAACAAAAACACGCAAAATTATGTCAAACATTTCGGTCTTGTTGAGTATCCTCTAAACACAGTCGGTTATGTCTTCAGCATTAACGCATGATGGGACAGTATGATGAAATCAGGATCCGTGCACTAGCTCTTAAAGGGACAGAAGCCATATGTGTCTGTCATTTAATATTGTTGTCAAAACAACAAAAGATAGTTTTAATTTGAAGAATTTGGATTAATAGCATATGTATTTAATTTAATCAGGACTAAAATACTACTGTTTTATTTTGCATTTGATTACTTTATTAAGTTTCTAGTATTTCTGAATACTAGTGCTAGACCTATTCAAAAAGTTTTCTCTTTATTGGTAGGCTATCTTTATTCTATTGTATTTATTTGCGCTACTGAAGGAAAAGCCATTTTAAGCTTTTTTGTGACAAGTTTTTTATTTCATTTAACTCTTCGTTTTTTATGACAAAAACTAAATGGTTTTTCAGTGATCACAACTGTTATAACACTGGTTATAAAATAAACATATATTACTGTTACTAAACTCTGAAATTCCAAATTGATCCATATCGTGATACGTATCGTATCGTGGCTTTAGTATCGTGATGCGTATCGTATCGTGACATTGTTGGTGATACACAGCCCTACTTTCAACAGCATTTCCCAGAATTCGCTTACTGAACCTTGAAGTGACATAGCAAACCTGACACAGAATTGCAATCCGCATTTGAATTTTAAAGGATTGAATTGGAATAAAATTCAAAGAAATTCACGCAACTTGTATTTTTTAACTAGAAAACGAAAGTTGGAGTGTTGGCTTGCAATAATAATAATAATTCTCAAATAAATATAGAAGTACTAAAATCTCTTATTCTTGCCCCTTTGCAAAATAACTAAGCAAATGTTTATATCTCGCAATGCTGACTTTATAACACGCAATTGGGACTTTATATCTTGCAATTCGGACTTTACTGTATATCTCGCAATTCGGACTTTATTTCTCATTGTTAGAATTGTAAAGTTGCAATCATGAGATAAAAATCGCAATTATCTTTTAATTGTTTTTATTCTGTGGCAGAAACAAGCTTCCATACAAAATTGGTCAAATTAGTCATTAGTAAAGGTTACGTTTTTCGTGTGTGGACAACATTTGTGTGTGTGGATCTTCTATTTACCATCTATTATTCTCACAATTTTGGATTGATAGTAATAAGAGACTGCTTGCTAATTAGCCATTGGATCACAGCAGACGGAAACAGCCGAATGTCTCCTGCTTTATTAACACCAGCAGTTGCTTTTGTACCACTTTCTGCTGCACTCAGACAATAAAATAAAGCGTGCAAATGAGCAGTGCTGTCGAAGCTGCAAATGAAATGATTGTGGGGGTCATTTAATGAGGAGAACATGAACAAAGTAATGAAAGGTTACAGATAAAAGAAAAGAAAAGGGCTAAATTAAAAAACAGAAGTGGACGAATCGGAAGTGAAAAAGTGATTACATAATGCTCTTTTAAACTTAAAGACGTCTTTTTAATGGAATGAAAATGAACTATTTCACTCTTTCTCTTTGCATGCATCATTTCATATCCTTTGGCTTAGTAAATAATGTGTACTGTAGGAAATATGTTTCCAATACCTGCAGGCTGTGAAGTTTTTTACCTCAGGAAAAAGTGCTGTCTCAATATCACCTCATGTTAGCAGTGTGACTGGAGGCTATCACTATTCTCTACATTATTTATACAGCCTTCTCCGC
This sequence comes from Scardinius erythrophthalmus, assembly GCF_964197995.2. NCBI lineage: Eukaryota > Metazoa > Chordata > Actinopteri > Cypriniformes > Leuciscidae > Scardinius > Scardinius erythrophthalmus. The sequence continues at coordinate 24,009,963 of NC_138222.1, forward strand.
CAATGACCCTTCAATCATAAACGCCTTCTTTTGCAATTCAATTAGCATAGTGACGCTCATAAGATTTATGAAATTTCCTGCTTGTCAGTTTTAGAAATTGAGAAGTGTATCTTTCCACCCAGCCATCAGTCACAGTTATACTGTACCTGGTTATTTTCTCTGATTATCTTCATGAGATTTAATATCTACATTCTATAGCTGGAGAAATATAGGGAATATGTTTCTAATATACTGTTATTCTTTGTCTACTTTGTCATGTTTGTGTATGTGTGTACTGTAGGGGACTCTAATGAAAATAAGCCGGAGATTGGGGTGGATGAAGAGGAAGTAGCTAAAATGGGATGTCCTAGTCTGGGAGAGCATATCAGATTGGAGGTGGTGATTGAAGAGTCCTATGAATTTAAGGTAGAACTTCCTCTATTTCCCTTAAAGCTACAATATGTAAGATTTTTGTAATAAAATATCCAAAAATCACTTGCACAGTGTTATATATTTCCTGCAGTTGTGTACTTACAATATCCCAAAAGTTCCCAAAGCTTTTTTATTTCAGAGAAATTCCCATTTTAAATAATGGCTCGTCCGTGTTCACTTGTCGCCTGTCAATGACGTAATATCCGCGTTATCCCTGGTTTCCGCTCGTACTGCCATAGTAACCATGGCGACAGACGTGGACAATTGCGTTACGTCTAGAGGCACGCTCACGCTGTTGTTGTTTCATTCAAACATTATGGACCATGGCAAGCAGACTTTGGGACAAAAGGAGAATTAAAACGAGGATCAATATCAGCGTGCCGTTTTCGAGATGGCGAGAGCTCCACGTCCGTGACAAACTTCGACTTGACAGAGACGCCACTCTTGCATGTACTTTATTAGACAGATGAGCAAATGTACATAAAACTAATCAATGTTATATAACTCAACATGATGAAATGTTAGAATATGATCAGTATGTTATTCTAATGTTGATCTAGCTTACTGCTAGTCTCATCCAGACAAACTAACACATAGAATAACATTATAACTTTCAACACACTCAAATGCAGTTTAGTGTGATAGTGTCGACCAGGTGAAACAGCGCTGCGTTACCTCACAAGTTTCATTCGTCTAATAAACTGACCTGTGTGAGTTGTAATTCTGCATTTGCGGGTAGTTCGGTAGAATGAAATGTCCTTTTTTCTTTATATCCACAGGACTCGAGTGTGACGCTGATATCTGTCTCTCATTAGCTATCGCGCTGTGCTTCATACCACAGTCATGTTAAAAACATCAATGTATTCACTCATCCATAAACATTATTAGATCCATCAGCATAACAAGTTCCATAATTCCGCTTATGCGTCATCAACCTACGCCTTGATCACAGAAAAAAATTACATATTGTAAGTTGAGCAACAATGCAAAATGAGTTGTTATTTAGCAATGCATGGTGATTAATGTGAACATTTAAGCAGTACCACCACAGCCATGCTAATATTCAGTATTATTGTGAGTGTGAACAATTCTCTCTCTCTCTCTCTATATATATATATATAGAGAGAGAGAGAGAGAAATTATTATTATTTATATATATATATATATATATGAAGAGTTCAGATGCAAAAACCTCTAAATGCCATCTGAAATTTCCTCCTAGAATGATCATTTTTATGAAGCTCGTATATTTAAGTTCAGTAATTTCACTTAAATGGCAATGAAAATTACCTATTAATTGCCATTTAAGTGAAATTATTGAACTTAAATATACAAGCTTGATAAAAATGATCATTCTAGAAGAAAATTTCAGATGGCATTTAGAGGTTTTTGCATCTGAACTCTTCATATATATATATAATACAACAAAATACTTCCAAGCAAAGCCAAAGCATTGAACTGTGCAACACACAGACTGAACGCAGGTCTGGAAAAGTTTTTAAAATGTGGCTGCAACTATGTGTGTGTGTTTGTGTGTGTGTGTGTGTGTGTGTGTGTGTGTGTGTGTGTGTGTGTAGAATACAGTGGATAAGCTCATTAAGAAGACTAACCTGGCTCTGGTAGTCGGCAGCAGTAGCTGGAGAGAGCAGTTTGTTAGTGCTGTTACTGTGAGCGCAGGTAAGCTACTTCCTGTTTGTTCATCCTTTATATTTTGTCACATGAGCATCATTGAGGCACCTGTACAATTATGAATATGCATTAATGCGCAAAGACACATTCAATTAATCAAAAGAGAAAGTAAAGACATTTATAATGTTACAAAAAATATATATATTTCAAATAAATGCTGTTCTTTTGAACTTTCTATGCATCAAATATTAAGCAGCAGAATAAGAAATGGTAAGAAATGTCTCTTTAGCACCAAATCATCATATTAGAATGATTTATGAAGGATCATGTGACTGAAGACTGGAGTAATAATGCTGAAAATTCAGCCATCACAAGAATATATTATAAAACATTTTAATATATATTTGAAATATATATTTTCCCTGGTTCTCTGTAATATACATTATAATATATATTTTAAAACACATTCAAATAGAAAACAGCTATTTTAAATTGTAAAAAATATATATTTTTAAGTATGTTCCTTGAGGTTAGATAATAATAATGGTAATTAAGTATTTTGCACAAATATAAAACAGTCATATATTCACAAAAAAAAAAATATATATATATTTATAAAAGTCCAGGGGATCATGACACATTGCATAAGAAACAGTATCAAAGCCCACTCTCTATGTGTTTTGAAAACATTATCCAGAAAAAAAGTATAATTTACATACAAAGCATTATGGAATCTTTTACATGATTTACAATGTAATGGCTGAATGGCTGTTGGCTGCTACAAATTTCAACAAAAGAGTGCAAAGAAGTTCTTTTACGAGGCACATTTTCATACAGCTTTAACTCTCTAATGCCCACTAACACAATCTACTCATCTCTCTGTGAACTCTCAGGTGATGACAATGAGGAGGAAAGCGGTGAAGAGCGTCTTCCGTCCTGCTTTGATTATATCATGCACTTCCTCACAGTCTTCTGGAAGGTTCTGTTTGCCTTCGTCCCGCCAACAGAGTACTGGAACGGATGGGCATGCTTCATTGTGTCCATCTGTCTGATTGGTGCGTTGACGGCGGTCACAGGAGATCTCGCTTCTCACTTCGGGTGCACCATTGGTCTGAAGGATTCAGTCACTGCCGTGGTCTTTGTTGCCTTGGGGACATCTGTCCCAGGTAAGTGTCCAAGTTACCACATAATACAGAGAAATCGTGTCTCCCCTCTCTTTACATTTAAGAGAGAATTCATTCATTCAGGGATCAAATTAATGTATGAAATAATAAATAAGATTTTAATCAAAGAAAAATCTATATTTTTACATTTTCTGAAGAACACGTGAATTGTGCTTCCGCATTCAAAACCCTCCTGTAGTATGCTAGGGTGTTGTGGATAGTTTCCAGTCTGTGTGTGCGTTCATGTTTTTCTATCCCAGAGGGGACTTGAATGCACACTGACTCATGGGGACCTAAATTGAGTTCCCTGTGAGGAAACAAGCTTATAAATCATACAGAAGGAGGTTTTTTTGAAAATATAAAAATGCAGAAGGTTTTCTGTGATGGCTAGGTTTATGGGTATAGTGTTAGTGTAAGGGGATAGAATATACAGTTTGTACAGTATAAAAACCATTACGTCTATGGAGAGTCCCCACAAAGATATCGAACCAGACGTGTGTGTGTGTGTGTGTGTTTGTTTTTGACTAGATTGTATATAGTTTGTAGAATGTTCTAGGTCGTTGAGCCTATCCTAAGTCTCTGTAACCTAGAAAGCACCACTAGAACGAACAGTAATAATGTATTAAGTGTTTTTTATATATGGTATTTTCCATGTAGTATTACTTCGCAAAATGTCTAATAATAAAATCATAATTCAGGAGCTCCATCACCAGTGTTGTTATTAACAAAAAATTTTTTTAAATTGTTTTCATTAATTAAAGTTGAAATAAAATAAAATATAGATATGAGATGAAAACTAAAAAATTGTTTGTTTGTTTTTTAATAGTAACATTACTAAAACTAAGATAAATTAAAGCAAAACAGAAAACTAAAAATATAAAAATAAAAGCTAATTCAAAATATTAATAAATGCTATTAGCCTGGCTAACGTTAGACCTCGTCTCATTGAGACTTGGTCTGGGAACCACATTTTCATTTTCTCGTAATTTGAGGCGTGGTTTACGAATGCCCAGAGCCGTTTATTGGGCGCTACTGTACGTAATGCGCCTGTACGTAGCTCATAGCCAATCGTTTCAATTATACCAGATGACGTATGTAGAGCGACAGAAATTCGACGAGGAAGAAGACGAAATAAACTTGCGTTCTAAACTACTTAGAACACTATCTAAGGCTGCATCGAAAGATAACTTCGCGTCTGATGCCATGTTGGATCCATAGATATAAACAAACTGCTTCTGTGTGTCGCATAGACGTCGTCTTCGTCTTGCTGCTACCTCCCCGTTCTGTGATTGGTTCCCTTTTTGAGGGTAAATCTGGTCCATGGTGTAATATGAATAAAATCGCGCTGCGCGCAAGGCAGCATGGGGAAACCCGGGCTAAAAAGCTATGATAGTACATAAACAATACTAAAATAACACTTTAGCTGTGTCTCATTTCGAAGGAGGTCACATTTGTCGGTCACATACTGTAGGTCATAAAAGGTGCCTTATTTCAGAACAGTAACCATTATAAAATTGACTGTTATTCCTAGTGAAGCGTAAATAGTTTTTTGATTTTGGAATGTGTTGGTCAGTTTACTGAAATGAAGCGGCCTACAAATGTGACCTCTGGAGGACGCAGCCTTTGAAATGAGTCACAGCTTGTTATTCTACATACATGCCACGGCTGTATTACCTAGCAGACGCTTTTCATCATCATAGACCAGGTTTATGATTTTGGCCGTGTGTGTTTTAGCGCGTCTGGTTATGTTTGCATCTGGTGTATCAGTACTATATGTGTGTCTACTTAATTTTTCTTTAATTCTTTCCAGTGCACTTCACCTGAACCATGTCTCTTTTTTCTCTCTTCCTCCTTTTTCTTTCTCTTCCTTTTTTCTCATTTCCTCTTTTGCCTCTGTCTTTTGTTTAGCCAATTCCCTTTCCTTGACCTCTCTGTTTGATACTTCCCACTTCAACTTTCAGTCAAATCCTGTTCTCTTTTTCATTCAAGAACAAGATCTTGCAGTTCAAGTTGTAATTGTATTAGTCTGATGATAATTTAATTCTGTCTCTCTTTGCACAGACACTTTTGCGAGTAAGGTTGCTGCCATCCAAGACCAGTATGCTGACGCCTCCATTGGCAATGTGACGGGCAGCAACGCTGTCAATGTTTTCCTGGGCATCGGTGTGGCGTGGACCATTGCTGCTGTATACTGGCGTACCAAAGGCAAACCTTTCCTCGTGGAGCCGGGCTCTCTGGCCTTCTCCGTCACACTCTTCACTGTGATGGCTGTGGTGGCCGTCAGTGTGCTGTTGTATCGCCGGCGCCCCTCAGTGGCTGGAGGAGAGCTAGGCGGTCCACGGACTTGCAAGATATTGACATCCTTGCTTTTCGTTTGCCTATGGCTGATCTATATCCTGTTGTCCTCACTGGAAACATACTGCCACATCCCTGGATTCTGAGGCAGCAAGGCCTCATATTATTTAAGCTTTGAGAGGAATATGAGAATGGCCACTGAAGGAGCATTTTTGTTTTGTATTTATTCAATATTTATCTTTAAAACTTTTATTAAGTCTGATAAGTCAGTTTTTGTAATTTTCCATTTTCTTCCTTAAAGGGATAGTTCACCCCCCAAAAAAGTCATCATTCACAGCTTCCCATATAAAAAGTGATTTGTTTTAAAACAAATTTTAAGAAATGTACTTTTAGGGAGCGATATGAAGGTAAGTAAATGATGACATTTTTTGGATAAACTATCCCTTTCAATTAGTTTGAATGCAGTATCTTAAACATCATTCCTTGTTCCCTTGCCTTACACTTGTATCCGTCTCTCAGTGCTGTCTTAAATTTTTCCAAACCTGTAACCAAATGACTTTCTTTTCTTTTTTTTTTACTCCCGTTTGAGCCAATCCGAGTTTTCGGTTACTAAATGAAGTGGTTTACTTTTTTGCTCTCTTTTTATATGATATGTGTCAGTATTACTCTCGTGTAACTGTAATGAGACTATTTTAAAAGACATTTAAATGAACAGAGTGATCAAACATGAACTTTGAGCTATTAAGAGCTGACTAAACAAACTGAATGGACTTACTATATCTTGTGTAAGAAGAAAAGCATGTTTCAGGACTTAATAAGAATCGGACATATGGTCTGAAAAGCATGTCGAGTTCATAACTAATCATATATCATGAATGAAGGCTGACATTATTGGGAAGTCAAATAGCAAAAAGGAATGAAACTCAAAAAAAGTGTGCAAAATGGACTGGAATAATCCCAAAGAGGATGGAAGAGCAATTGAAAAATAATGACTGTGACGGTGCTGAATATCATTCAAAATAATTCTAATTTAAACATGTATATAGTGTGTGTGAGTGAGCGTGAGAGAGAGAGAGAGAGAGAGAGAGAGAGAGAGAGAGAGAGAGCACCCAACCAAGAATAAACAGCTCATCTGATGTTCTCCTGAAATAACAAACCACGTAATTGATGTAATTAGCTGTCTGTATCTATCTGTATTTGTCTTGTCCCATGATGGTCACACTCCTTGACATCAAATGTTCCATAGAAAATACTAGCCAGTTGACATGATGTGACATTTAGCATGGTGACAAATGCTCTTACTGACTGTATACCACACTGTATCCCTTAGTTCACCCAAAAATTACAACTCTGAGCATTTACTCACCCTCATGTCATTCCAAACCCATATGACCCGTGAAACATAAAAGGAGATGTTTAGCAGAATGTTCATACTGCTCTTTTCTATACAACATTAGTTAGCTGACATTGACCACCCTTACATAAAAGAGAAATATTTCAAATGTAAATATAGTCAATATAGTAAGTATACTGAAATAAATGTACTTATAAGTATACTACTTAACAAAATTAACCCATTTTTTTAGTTTATAAAGTATACAATTAAGTGTAGTAAACTTTGAGTACACAACTAGTTCACATCTAAAAAAAAATTTTATTGCAACTATACTACAAGTGAACTTTAGTTATCCCGTTAGTTCACTAGCTATACACCTCTAGCCCACTTTTTAGTTTATGAAAGTGCACTTTAAAGTATATTCTCCGTAAACTACTAATTTGAAAGAAATTTAATACTGCAAGTATACCTGCCATCATACTTAGGTATACTTAAGTTCTACATAATTTTGTCTAAGTACATAAAAAGTATGCGACTGAAATAAGTATGTTCTCTTATTTTTAGTTAAAAATAGTATATTGATAGCACACTTGAATACAGTTTTTTTTTATATAAGGACATGTGCTGTCATGCTCCAAAAAAGGGCTAAAACTCACCATAAAAGCACTGCAAAAGTAGTCCATAAGAGCAAATACAAATGAAACCATATGGTGGAAGGGAACATTTTCAGTCTGTTCCTTACACAAAGCTAGGTGTGTCTTCAGAATATAGCACACAAGTCACACTGAGTACTTTTACAGTGCTTTTTTTTTTAAATACGGGTTTAGAATGAAATGAGGGTGCATGAAAAAAGAATACACTTAATTGCAACAAACGCTTTTATTGATCAGTATTGGTTGTTTTATTATGTCTGCCACAGTGAATTTTCAGTTGTTACTGTTTCGGTATTCACTGTCTGTCTATCTGTTTCTGACTGCTGTGTAATTATTCTGTGAGACATTTAAGGAGATGGTGGGAGGCTCTGGCATGCTGAATGATGGAGAGCACAGAAAAAGAATGAATGAGAGATTTAGCTGTAGCGTAGAAATTTAGCTCTCACAAGTAGCTCCTCAGTCTAGTACAGTATTCGGAGTGAGAGAAAGTGCACACAGAGTATTTTTAGTAGTATCTTGTTGCTAGGCGACCCGCCCAGAGATTCATTGTCTTGTCTGGGACCAGTGACGAGTCCACGCGCATGTGTGTGTGTGTGGGTGTTGCTGTATATGTGTAAGACCCACTTATTTAAGTCTATTTATGGCTTAAATCAGTGAATAAAGCAATTTAACTTCTTATACTAACCTAAGTTTAGTGGGGGTTTCAACTGAACTAAAAAGATTTAGCTTTTTGTAATGTGGTTAGCGAAAAGATAATCATTGAGATAAGTTCTGATCGTGTAATTGACTTGACAGAATTGATGATCATTAACGATCAGGCCAGCTCATGCTGTCACAAAGATCAACCATCATCAGTAATGAATCCCACATCAGACTGACATGCAGCAGAAGAGTGTGCACATAATCGCTTTATAGGATCACCGTTTTCTCTCTCTCTCTGTCAGGTTACTCTTGTAGCAATTGAAGTGCAATCCCAAATGTCACACTGAAAAGCAGCCATCGTAATTGGATTAAGCAGCCTGGCCAGAGAGAGAGAAAGATAAAGAGAGAGATGGGGAATGTAAACACTTCCCCCAACTGCACAATCACACATAGTAACCTGATGAAATTGTACGTAAAGATTATTGTGTGTGTTTATAGCATTCTAACACTGCAAGAGAGAGTATGTATTTGTGTTGTGTCTGCTGGCCTCTTAATCAGTTTTATGATGCAGTCGTTTCAGTGCATGTTTAAGTGTCTAACACATGCAAAACAGACTACTGACACACTATGATGTTTGACCCTTAAAAACGTATGAATGTCATTACATTGAATACAATATCAAAGAGTGACAAGTGCAAACAAATGATGCTAGAGATTTTCGATAAACGTTTTGAACAGTATATCAAGTTCATTATCAGTAAATCATCTTATTGTGAACAATTAATTCATTTTTTTTAATGTTGACATTGTTCAGCACGCATTCATCTGCCTTTGTCTGATCAACAACTGATGAATAGAACCATGTTCTCGTCCGACATTTTTCTTTTTCGATAAATCGTTTCAGATGCGTCACGATACAGAAAAAAAGATGTCGCCACTTCCGTCACATCGCCACTTTTGATATTTATTATCTAATGCAATGACATTCATACATTTCCAAGTGTGCCCTAAGTGTTCAAATATTTTTATTTTTTTGTGGGGAAGCTGTAAAAACACTAAAGCCACAAATCAAAGATAAGCAGACAAGCGTGTGGTTCCCGTTGCTAACCCATCCAGTTGACTGCCTTTCTGTAACAGGAAAAAGAAACCAGGCAATGCTAAAATGTATATTTTGTGTTTTTATTTCTTGGATTTGTTTGTGTGATTGAACGTCAGTGCATAGTGCTGGTGCAGCTTTGACTTTGGTATGTACAGAAGATACACTAACAGAAGAGGTTAATATGATAAGCTGACAGTTCAAGTGCCCTGAATAAGTAGTCACCATGTCATCCTGTATGTGTGTGTTGCCCTTGGCTGGACTCTGTTCTGTGTATAGTCTGGTCCTTGTGTGAAGCATCTCTGATCTTTCTGTTCATTAGTCTTTTGATTTTTCCTTCATTAATGTTTCGATTGATTTCATTGTTAATTTCTCAGTCTTTGTTTTGCATAATGAGTGAATCACCAAGTGCTTTTCTTTTCCTTTTATATAGCAGATTTTAGTTGGATTCTTCCAATTTTAATTTCTCTTCATGTCTCTTGATTTGATGCATGAAACATCCGCTTGCCCTTATTAAATGTTATTGAAATTGTTGTCCTAAAATCTTTTTTTTTTATGTCTTTTATTAAAAAATCTACACTACATATCGAATCACTTATTAAATGAATGATATTTATTTGTGCAGAAAACGTTTTTGTGCAGAAAAAGATTCACTTCTGACAAAGAACATTCTCAGCGACCAATATGAGTCATTGAATCATTCACTCGAACATTTTGTTTGTTTAATACTGAACTAATAATGTATGAACTAAATGCCACTACTGTGTGTTGGTGAGGAAAAATATACTAAGTAACTGGAAATAATTGATTTGAAACACCTCACACTCAGGCCCTGTTTACACCTGGTATTAAGATGATCGGATCACAAGTGGACGACTCTAAATACAGGTGTAAACAGGGTCTAAAACGTTTTGAGCTTGTCCACTTTCGACCACTTCCAGATGTTGTCGAAAACGATTGCTTTTTCGTAGTGTAGACGCTCATGTGGTCAAATGTATTCAAACAGCCACAAAAGACCGCCTACTCTTCACCTATTGACTTAACACGTAAATATTAGCCAGACAGTATTGAAACTTTGTCAGCTGAAGCCCCAAGTTTGGTTAAAAGACAAAAAACATACCAAGCACAATGTTCTCTCACCATTCCTGATTTCTAACAACACCTAAAACACCAGGTGTAAACGGGTTTGTGTCTCCCTCATCTACTTGTGATCCGATTGACCAAAACGCATCTCAATACCAGGTGTAAACAGGGCCTCAATATCAAAATCAATTATGCTGCTGTAGTCTGAATATCAACACTATCCGCTTGTAGACTGATGAATGCTGTTTCCGGGGCCAAGCCTTTACTCCATTTCAAGTGAGAATACTGAGCAATTTATGAGCACTATTCATTTATAGCACATCTTTCTTTTAAAAATTCACATTGTCAGTCTACAGTTTCTGAGCTCATTGTGTCCCAGACACAAATATTTGATTAATGATTCAGAAAAAAATGAATCACTGTCTGGCCAACTTAGCTTTCAGTATTTTTCGAAAATGACTAACAAACACAGTTAAATAATAGGTAACGTTAGACTTACAGCTTCTTTAGCATATCCAGCCACTAGCCAGTGAGGTTACACTGCATCCATCCGCCGAATCAAGTAACCCGCAACATTTCTGGAGATAAAACAACAGACACCAACAACTGTACTTAGGCATTGTGACCGTGTTTTAAGTGGAATAATTGATTACAGACCGTGTAAAAATAATGAATGTTATGTGTAACGTAACGTTAACGTTAGCATACGTTAACGGTCGCTAGTTCGACACAGACGTCGTCAATAATTCATAGTTCATTTCAACATAACTTCTTGTTGACTTTCTGACTTATTTGACTAACGTTACTTAACAAAAGGAAAGTTGTAATAAAACAGGGTTGCTCACCTTTACGCTCGCTCCTGCTTGAACCTCTCGCCCTCCTGTTGACGTAGTGATTTGAAAAGTGTGGACAAAAGCGCGCGACTTGCGAGGAGGCGCTGGGTCAAAATTTCCAAAACAAACCCAAATGCTGGGTCATTGTCAGCTGATTACGGAAAAAATAACCCAGCAACATAGTCAAAATGCTCAACCCAGCATTTGGGTTTAAAAAATAACCCAGCATTTTTTAGAGTGTAGAGATGATGTGAGGATCGTAATTTTTCAGTAGTATTACAGCACACTGTGAGTGTTTGTTATTTGCTTGTCAATTGCTGATTAAGTGTAAACGATGGCGTATGACGTCAGACTTTACAAGCAGATAAAGTCGAATAGCAAACATGATAATTTCCAGAACAACAGCACGATTGTTCACATGAAATTGCTTAGATGAACTTGTTCAGTTGAGTTCTAGAAAAGCAGATTGGATGCATAAGGAGCTACAAGTGAGCAAGAAGAGTGGGATGTACATATTCTTCTGTAAACTGAGTTGATGGATGTCAGGCATGACATCCGGGCGCCAGCTCTACGCTCTGACTCTCTCATGGACCTGTCCACTGGAAAGTAAAGAAACGACAGAACGGGAGCAGAAAGAATGAGGCGGAAGCAGATGCTCACTGGGGAATAAAACCGAAAAAGGGAGAGAGGAGAGAAGCTTTGTGCTCGAAATACAAAGGCAGGAGATAAGCAAGAGAAAGAATGTGAAAAATGAATGAGTGGGAAATTACTTGGAAATCTAATTAAAGACTGACTGGATGCTGAGGCCATTGAGAGACTGTGAGAGAACTTGAATGCGCAGGTTATGCCTTAGAAATGGAGTGAATTGGATTGTTCAGTGCATTGTTACATACAGTGGGGTTCAAAAGTCTGAGACCACAACTGGGGTTTAAATTCTAATTTAAAAGATTTAGGATTTTGAAACATTAAAAAAGCATTATGGCAAAACTAATTATCGATTCTGTTCTACTAAGGAAATAAGCTTATCTGTTACCTCCTTTGTACAAATGGTCAGATGTCCTTGCTTCCGTTAAACCACAAGACGCTCTTTGGATCATTCTCAATTTATGTATGATCATCAGGTTTGACAGCAGTTTTTGGCCGGTTTCACAGACAAGGGTTAAAGGTACAATATGTAAGCTTTCGCCTTATGTAAGCTTGATGATGCTGTGAAGGAGAGTGGAACAATGGGAGATGTAGTTTTCACCATCCAAATCATGTTCACAGATGAGGTAATAAATTAGTTTTTGTAGAGGTTTGATCACTCTAGTTTATATCATCGTAATGAATTAGCTGCAAGGATGTACAAATGTAATGCCAAATCAGCCTGTTATGATGTGATACGATATGTGACTATTTGTCAAATGATTTGGTAGGTTAATGCTACACAGTTTTACACGTTTAAAACAATTGTTCTAAAAGTAAATTTAAACAAACCCACAGTATTTGCAAGTAAAGGCTAAATATTTTTGTGCAACACATACTGTATTTAATTTCACAGCCATAGAGTTGGTCACCAGAATTGATAAAAGTGTTATTGAAGTACATACAAAGTGCAATATATAACTGTATGTGTAAAATAAATAATATATATTTGCTTACCTGTCTATTAAAACACATGCAAGAGCAGAGTTTCTGTCATGTCCAAGTTTGTTGCGAAGCTCTCTCCATCTCAAAAACGCCACGCCGATATTGATCCTTGTTTTATTTCTCTGTTTTTCCCAAAGCCTGCTTGCCTCAGTTGATCTATACTTATGTTTTTGGGGGGGATTTTCTGTACTTGCCAATCAGTAATCGTGAACCGTGATGACTGAAAGGCACAACAGTGGCTAGATGCTATATCATAAATATATGTATATATACTGTATATATATGTGAAGACTTCAGATGCAAAAGCCTCTAAGTGCCATTTGAAATTTTCTTCTAGAATGATCATTTTTATCAAGCTCAATAATTTCACTTAAATGACAATTAATAGGTAATCTTCATTGCCATTTAAGTGAAATTACTGAACTTAAATATACTGTCACGGTTGATAATTCATTGTTTCCTCTGTGTCGCGTGTCACTGTTTGTTTACATGTCTGTGAGTTTGCGTGAGTGGGCGTTGTCCCGCTCACGTGTTTGTTCAGTGCTCCAGCTGTCTGCAATCATCTCATTCCCCTCCTCAGCTGTTTCCCATTACCATTTTCTATATATACTCACTCATCTCTCCATTCCAGTGTCCATCCGTTGCTTGCAGTCCCTCGTGTTTGTTCGTGCTGTCTTCCGGGTTTTTGTCGCCGTCTTCTGTGGATGTTTCCTGCCTGTTTCACCGCACCCGAGCACCGATCACCGAGCACTGAGCACCGAGCACCAGACCATCGAAGTCCCTGTGTGACCGAGCCTGAGCGTCTTTCCCCTGTGTCTTCCGTCAGCCCTGTGGCCAGAGAATCGTCTTCGCGACTTCAATCTGAGAAGGATCTTCCTCACTGACTTTGAGTGATTTTCACTGTATTGAGTGTTGAGTCCTAATAAACACTTGTTCACCTGCTATTGCTTCCAGTGATTTGTCATGACATATACAAGCTTGATAGAAATGATCATTCTAGAAGAAAATTTCAAATGGCACTTAGAGGCTTTTGCATCTGAACTCTTCATATATATATATATATATATATATATATTTATATATATATATATATATATATATTTATATATATATATATATATATATATTTATATATACACACACACACATATATATATATATACATATATATATACTGTATATATATATAAATATATATATATATATATACATATACATATACATATACATACATATACAGTATATATATATGCATGCATAGATGCCTCATTAGCGGCTTACATAAACAGCCCATTGAAATGGCCGCTAATGAGGAATCTATCTGTGGTTTCTACAAGTGGAAAGGATAGCGCAGATATTACGTCATTGATAGGCGACAATGACAAGGGACGAGCCATTATGTAAAACTGGAATTTCTCTGGATTTACAAATCCTTGGGAACTTTTGGAATAATATACGTACACAACTGCATGTAATCTTAACTGAAAGAAACTTGCTCTGACATATCTTAAAATATGGCAGTATGCAATTCATGTCAATTTTTCAGTTATCTCACATTGGTGAGCTGATAATATAATTTGCAATGAATATTGATATATTTAATAAGAAAAAAAGCTAAATAAAAGCATTTTCACTGTGTAGAAGATTGACACGCTTTCATGTATTTGCTTTATTCTAATGTCAGATTTTTTATGTTTTTATTATTATATTATTATACAGTATTTATCCTAATAACCTTAATAGCATCAACTAACAAGTATCGAAATAATCCAAGTAAACTGATATCCTAATATTTAATGAGATTTCGGAGGATTGTGTTTTTCAGTAACTTGAATGTTTGATGTTAAGCTGCAATCAGAAATGGAGTTCCAACCAGCATTTTTGCAACATCACTGTCCCATCACAAAAACAAGCCTTGCAAAGCAATCCCAGCTGTAAAGGGAAACAGGCTTTTTTTTTTTTTTTTTTTTTTTTTCTTCGCAATCTTCAAATGAAGACAGGAGAAGCTTTTGTACTTAGAAGCTGTTGAAGGGTCTTAGAAATTGCATTCAGCTGTGAGGCGCTTTCATAAGCCTCACAGTTATTGTACATGTTTTTTAAGCAGTTGCTCTAAAAAGGTGACAAATCCCCTCTTCCATCTCAAACTCTGTGGTAAAACTCTATAAACTAGACAAAAATGGGACAAAGTTTATTCTAAAAATCATGTTTCACAAATGTCTTTCAAAAGAAACCATCAGAAGACAACTGAGAAAGTATTAACTCTTCAAAACAATGCCATATGACAATACATAAAGTATAAACTTTATTTCAGACCCAGGGGGATCCATAACAGAATAAAAAACACACAGAGTAAAAACATAAAAATACAAAGAATTTAAAACCTTCCACAATAAAATACAGATACAATCCAATACAAAGATACAATAAAATACAAACACAATAAAAGTCTATAAATACAATAGACTAGTATCTATTTATAAGCAAACTGTACAGCAAAGCTGAATGATAATATTCAACACCAGGATGCTTTATGCATGTACGGTAATGCTTTGGTATGAAGGGGGGATTAAAAAAAAAAAAAAAAACATTTTCCAAAGGTGCTCTTAACGCATTATAGTCCGTCATGTCTATTGCAATCTCAAAATTCCGGCCAGTTGATAATACCTAGAATATCAAAATCGACTGCTGGCGGCAGACACACTCTGTCAGTTCAAATCTAGACTAAAAACACATCTCTTTGACCTAGCATACACATAACACATTATAGACTTCTATAATTCAATGTTAGGCTACATAGTTTAGGTCAGCCGGAACCAGGAACACTTCCCATAAATCCTGATGTACTTGTTACATCATAAGAATCCTTCTTATGATGTAACAAGTACATCAGGATTTATGGTAAGTGTTCCCAGTTCTGGCTGACCTAAACCGTATATGCTAATATTAGTCTCTGTTTATCTTGAGGTTGACCGCAGTCCGCCAGATCGCATCCAGATCTGATGAAGGACCTGCGCCTGGACACGATGACAATGCAGTCCTGAAGTGTCAACTAGTCTCTCCCCTGTGAAGGCCTCCTTCCCTTTACCTCTGTACAGATAAAATGTCGTTTTTCGAGTCACCACGTTGCTACACGGACGTGATAATTCTGTATTATAATTTAAGGCCAGACAAATAGTTTGTTGAGGGTTGATTTACACATATACACATATATTCAAACTGAGACGGTAATTTCCTAATATCACTGTAAAGCTGCTTTGAAACAATTCATATTGTTAAAAGCGCTATATAAATTGTAACGTCTCAGGGTAGAAGATGAAGCTCCAGGCAGAGATCCAAAACACTCAATATTTATTTAAAGGCAAAAATCCTAACAAACACAAAACAGTGTGCTAGTGCACAAACAGAGTGCTAATCACACAAACATTGACCGACAACTGAAGAGTGAGAAGGGAGAACTAAATACACTGAGAACAGAACAGGTGATGACGATGATTACAAATGAACTGATTATACTAGACAGGTGCAGACATTGAACTAATGATGATATTGATAATTAACTAAAGTCCGGGACAGGAGGGTGAAGGCGGACGGACTCCAGGATGGCCTCGATGACCAAGGCGGAGCTGGCAGACCCTCGGGCATCCAGGGCGGAGCTGACGGACCCTCGGGCGTCCAGGGCAGAGCTGATGGACGTTCGGGCGTCCAGGGCGGAGCTGAAGAACCCTCGGGCGTCCAAGGCGGAGCTGAAGGACCCTCGGGCGTCCAAGGCTGAACAGGAGACCACCCCTCTGGCGGTCCTGCCGGATCGGGCTGGTCCGGAGGCCATGGCGGGACAGGAGACCACCCCTCTAGCGGTCCTGGCGGATCGGGCTGGTCTGGAGGCGGGCTGGTCTGGAGGCCAGTCTGAATTTAATTAACATATTATTTCACGTCATGGAAGACGACACACACAGCATAGACAGATAGCATGTCGACATAATTTCGGCACAAATGGAACCCCATACTGTTCAGCCTACTCATTTTCTATAGGGTTCAGGTCTGGGACTGGGATGGCCATTGCAGATGCTTGGTTTTGTGCTCAGTGACCCATTTTTGTTTTGATTTTGATGTTTGTTTTTGGATCACTGTCCTGTTAGAAGATCCAAACATGGCACATTGTTATGGAGCTTATAATATGACAAAATGATTTGAATTTGAATTGTGTAAATTTGAATTATTTGCAAGTGTAATCTAACAAAATTGAATTTTAGGTGGTAGTTTAAATAGTTCTGAATTTGATTTTTTTTAAACGAATATTGAACATTTGAAATTTAACAAATTGAAATGTTTTTATGGCTGAATTTTACAGACATGTATTTTCAAACAGCTAGTTTTTTGTTCTGAATTCTTATACTGCAAATATTCAGTTAAAAAAAATACAGATTCAAGTTTTCAAGATGAAGAAATTCGGAACTTCAAATTCAGTTTTCTAAAATTCAATCTCAAAAATTCAGATCGTACAGAAAGTAGGTCACAGGTCATTCACAGGGAAGAGTAAAGGATCTCAGATAAGTCGAACAGAGCATTTTGGCTGCACTGCAGTAGTTTTCTGCCGCAAACGCGGTGGTGGTTCAAGAGAATCCGTATATCTTTCGTTCAGTCGTTTTTTTATTTAATATTAAGAGTAGAAAAATGAGAAAACAGCTTGAGTATTAGATTTCTAATATTCTAGTAATAATAGTCTGCTGCTGCAGTTGCACAGAGCTTACAAAACTTAACGCGTGTATTGCAACTAGGCTACATTTCATTTTCTCATCAAACAACTAGACTAACGAATGGCTCGGCACAACAGAAGAGCCTAGACAGGGCTTTCTCTCTGTGTTGACCAGCAGTTGGTCTGAATTTGCTATATGAATATGAATATTAATATGAATATGAATATGAAGCATGCCAGAACTGATACTATGTTGTGTGAGAGTGCGATGGGCCTGCGCCATCACTTGGATTTGTTCCACTGCTGGGAAATAACTTAATACTCTGTTATTTATAGTCATACAGATAATATGACATCATTCGAAACAGTAAAATGTATATTTTTATTTGTGTACATTCAAAATGACTACAAAATATCATGCCATTGAAAAATAAATAAAACAACATGATGCGCTGCTTTAGCGCGTCTCGGTCTCCTTCAAGATCTTTCTGGCACACATCAAAAATGAACCAAAATACAGCGAATAGCCTTCTTGGCGCGCCTACTTTTGAAAGTCAACATTTAGATTATTTAACGTTAAATGCATTATATATGCCTGAGTAACTTTGGAATAAATCAGCGTGTTTCATGATAAAACGTGACTAAGCCTATACAGTCCGGAAAATAGGATATAGGTTATAGCAAATTCAGACCAACTGCTGGTCTACACAGAGAGAAAGCCCTTTCTAGGCTCTTCTGTTGTACCGAGCCATTCGTTAGTCTAGTAGTTGTTTGATGAGAAAATTAAATGTAGCCTATAATAGTTGCAATACACGTGTTAAGTTTTGTAAGCTCCGTGCAACTGCAGCAGCAGACTATTATTACTAGAATTAGAAATCTAATACTCAAGCTGTTTTCTAATTTTTCTACTCTTAATATTAAATAAAAAAAACGACTGAACGAAAGATACACGGATTCTCTTGAACCACCACCGCGTTTGCGGCAGAAAACTACTGCAGTGCAGCCAAAATGCTCTGTTCGACATCTGAGATCCTTTACTCTTCCCTGTGAATGACCTGTGACCTACTTTCTGTACGATCTGAATTTTTGAGTTTGAATTTTTGAGATTGAATTTTAGAAAACTGAATTTGAAGTTCCGAATTTCTTCATCTTGAAAACTTGAATCTGTATTTTTTTAACTGAATATTTGCAGTATAAGAATTCAGAACAAAAAACTAGCTGTTTGAAAATACATGTCTGTAAAATTCAGCCATAAAAACATTTCAATTTTTTAAATTTCAAATGTTCAATATTCATTTAAAAAAAATCAAATTCAGAACTATTTAAACTGCCAGATAAAATTCAATTTTGTTAGATTACACTTGCAAATAATTCAAATTTACACAATTCAAATTCAAATCATTTTGTCATATTATAAGCTCCATACATTGTAAGATCTCTAGCATGGGTTGTCAGGTTTTGATTTTTTATTTGTTGGTATTTGATCGAATCCATGATGCCATGTACCTGAACAAGATGTCCAGGACCTCTGGCAGAAAATTAGGCCCACAGCTTTAAAGATACAGCAGAGTATTTAATTTTACACATGGGGTACTTTTTTATCCCTGTGTGCACCAAACCCATCTTAAATGTTTGCTGTCAAAAAAAGCTTCTTTTTTTTTTCATCTGACCCTAGAACCCATCCCGTTTGAAGTTTCAGTAGTGTTACTTTTCAAACATTCTATGGTCAGATGAAACAAAAAATGAGCTTTCCCCCCCATTCTATCCCCTTACACTAACCCCACCCATCACAGAAAACTTTCTACTTTTTTACATAAAAAATAAATAAATAATAAAAAACAAAAATCACATTAAATGTAAATTTGTAGAGCTATTGTAACTTAGTTTATTTACACTACATGAAAAACGCAAACCCAAAAACAAAACTAAATTTTGAAATATTGCCTTACCAACTAAAATAAAATAAGTTGCTATATAAATAAATAAATTCAAGTACTAAAATAACTAAAAATGTAAAAATAATACAAGCTAAACAGTAAAAAAAATCAAAAAGCACATAAAAATAGATAAGCTAATAAGCAAAATATAATAAATACTATCATAGTTCGTAAATATGACTAATCTAAATGTTCTATTGCTTTGTTCAACACTCATTTTTAGCAATAAAAAAATAACCAATTTTGCATAACTGAGGATGTCACCTTCATCATGTCACGTAATCTGTCCTTCACACGTTCAAAACCATTTCACAATCTGAAAACTCGCTCTCATTTTATAAAAGTAGAACTGAAAAAGGGAAGCAACAATCAAGACATGTTTGACAATGTTCTGTATTTATTGAATGTACAGTTATATTATTTATCGAGGCAATAAAAATTACATCCAGAGTAATAATTTTCCCTTTAAACAAGGCAGACCAGTACATTATCTACATACAGTGTTAACAAAAGAGCATTTCAGTAGAAGCTGAGAAAGAGAGAGATGCAGAGAGAGAGAGAAACTATGAGATATGTACTTGGTTAAAGCTGTAACTGAGGCAGAGCAGAAGTTAGCCCTTGGTTAAGTAGGTTTTGTCCCTTAAAGTCTGACGACAGTCCTCACAGATTTCAGTACACAAAGAATCCCTCAGTTTGGGCCCACAAGTGTGATGGACCAGCCTGGCTCATCCCCTGAGGACATCTGATTATAGACTGAAATGAGCATGCTAATGTCTGCTTTGAAAACACAAACTGTATACCAACAAAGAACTCAATTTACAGGACACGATTTGCGAAGCATTTTCAAAATAAAAGGTGCTAAAAAAAAAAACAGAAGAACAACCTGAATTTTGTCCCATTTTAAGACACTAAAAAGTGGGGTTCTAAATCCCATGATTTAAAAAAAGAAGGAATTTTGTGGTTTTTAAAATGATAAAGTAGTGCCATTCAACCATTACTAAACATAAGAAAACCATAACACAATATAACACAGGCATGATACAGAATCATGCCACTGTAAGGAAAATGACACAGAATCATACCACTGTAAAGAAAATGACAATCACAAAGTGTCTACATTTTAAAAATAATAAAATTACAGGCCATAAAGTATTTAGGTGCTTCTCATTAAACGCTTGTACCTCATTTTAACCAAAAAATAAAATAAAATGACAGAGAGACAGACAGTAAAAGACAGCTTGGTGCTTGGGACGACTGTAAAATGTGTGTGTGTGTGTTGTTGGGACACTAGATCAGCCTAAGACAAGCAAAAAGACAGACGTCACTCACGACTTCTCCTCTAGTCAGTAGTAAAATTCCTTTATCTCTAAAATGGAATGAATTATATGTAGATCGATATAAACTCGTGTGGTTTACACACATTAATATTTCCTGGTAGTATGTACATCACTAATGTCCCTCTCCAAAGATAATGAGACATGGAGAGAGGAAATGTTTACATGCAAGTACCATTTATCCCTGCTTATACGGGTATATAAAGCTGTTGACTTAACACGAGAACACATTAAATTGGCCAATGAGTCATAAAACCCTCAACGAACAAACCCTCGCTTCTCATAGTGAAAGATGGTGTTGTCCATCTCACTTCAGCCCTTTTGCCTTCTGGCCTTCTAAACTCTACTGTGCAGTTTCCATTCTCGCAGCCAGCACTTACCTCACACACACACAAACACACACACTTTGTAAATTACTCTAGGAAATATTTTCATCAATGCATGGAGAAGAAACGTAACCTGCATGTTGCATATTATGTTACTCACTCAGCGAATTATATGGTTTGATAGTCATAAGTGCTGTAATCATTGTCTTTCTCAAAGTGCTTTGATTGAGATCATAAAAACACACTTTCATGCTCTGGTATTATAGTGTGAATGATGCACGCTAGCACTGAATGCATGTACGTCAACTCCAACTGTCTTAATTTTGAGCCTCAGAGCCCTGAGAGACACAAAGAGAGTGAAAGGAAGGAGGGGAAGAAACACAACTGGACACAGAACCAGAAACCTGCCCCAATTTCTAAAAGTAAACAGGAAGAGGAGGGTGACAGCAGACCAGATTACAATACGAGAAAGCAAAATCCAACCGTCATGCATTCCAATGGATTAAAAAAAGCCCTGGATTGCGGAGCTAAGCTGTAAAAGTCTTGTTTCAATCTCACATTAAAAAACCTCATATGCTGTTTTTTGTTGCATATTATGCAACATGGTATGCCTCTGAATAGACCTTGATAAAGCCAGACGGGGGATTTGCACGCAGAGTCCCTGAGATGGGATCCGAAGTGGAACCGCACCCAAGCCGTGAGCGGATTCATCTGCGGTTGGACAAAAAATACGTGGGTGGCACATTAAGTTTCCTGGACATCACTGGATTTCAGACAGTGTCAGATGCGGGATCACTGCCAATTACAAAGAGTCGGGATTAGATTAAGCCAACCGACAGAGAGAAGGATACGGGGGAGGTACGGGAGAGAGAGCGAGTGGGATTACAGAATTTAAAAATAATTATCTGGGTGAAAGAGTTCAAGCAAAGTACTGTATATGTAGATGTGAGGCACTTAAACATTTAAGTGTCATGGGACACAAACAAACACGACAAGATGTTTCGGCTGCAGTGGTGAAATGAAATGAATGAAATTGTGTTTTTCGGGGGTGGGTAAAGCAATAGTCCATCTGTGCATTATTATGTAAACACGTACCACCAGATTAAGCAATAGCCTAGCGTTAGCATCACAGCCTCAGAATTCTTTACAGTCAAATTTACACTGCCACCTTCAGGACGACTTGTGGAACTACATGTAAAGCTGCAAAGTGCAAAATATACAACAGAAATGCAGAAGCCCATCCCTCTGGTTTCCACAGGTGACTTACGTACATGCATTATTATGTACGAGAGCCCACGTCGTCAGAGCTGGATAAAATCCACAATCCATTAAAACAGAACTTTGGTTAAAAAAAAAAAAGAAAAGGTGTCAGATTTGATTCAGACAGACAGTGGCAAAGTGTGTGCAGGTTTAAAAAAAAAAAAAAAAAAAAAAAAAAATTCCTCAAAAAAATTCATAAAATGTTTTAGTAATACTATGTCTATTCTTTAAATCCACTGCGGACAGAAATGGATTGGAGAGAGTGATGGGAAAAACAAATAAAACAAATTGTAGTATCACTAGTACACTCCTGTAGTATCTGTCTCTGACTTGACGGGAGTGTTTGAGGTTGAGGACGATTCCAGCAGTGAGATATTGCCCATGTTGCTCCCCCAGCTGTGGTTTGGGGAGGTGTAAGGGGGCGTGCTGCAGTTGGAGGAGGGGCCAGAGCTGAGGCTGTCATTGGCCTGACCTATCAGGGTGTCTTTACGAGAGCCTTTGCTCTCAGGCTCCTGCAGGAAGTGAGACACCTCCTCTGGCAAGAGCTTCAGCTCCGCCTCGCACTCGCGTGTCAGACGGGCCTGGTTCTGCAAAGACATGAGGATTTAAGAGTGCCATTCCACAAAAAAAATACTCCCAAAAAAAAAAACATTATGAGATAACAAAAAGGTTTGGTGATATGACCAAGGTTTAATCACAATAAGCAATTTTATTCCACGATAACAATGAATATCACAATATAGTTATTTTTGACCGGGGAAAAAAGGTTGTTACGATATCAACATTTTAGATAACACTTACATTTCACAGTTCTCTGCAGAAATTGAATAATCAAGTAAAATAATAATCAAATAAAACACTGAATGAATTCATATAGATAGATAGATAGATAGATAGATAGATAGATAGATAGATAGATAGATAGATAATCCCATAATTTACTCATGCTCAAGCCATCCTAGGTGTATATGACTTCCTTCTTTCAGACAACAGTTATATAAAAAAAAATAGAGTGAATAGAGCCTGAATAAAGAATAAAGCTCCAAAAAGCAAATCCATTCATCATAAAAGTAATCCACATGGCTCCAGGGGGTTAATAAAGGCCTTCTGAAGCGAAGCGATGCATTTTTGTTAGAAAAATATCCATATTTATAACTTTATTAAGTATAATCACTGGCTTCCGGTAACGGCTGTAAGCGAGTCTAGTTCCGGTGGAAGAGTGACCTCTGACACGACGCATAACGTATTGACGAACGTGGAAAAGCAGAGGATAGAGCAAATCAAAACACCGGTCACGAATTAGAAGTCAAAAATGAGAATTTTTAAAGAGAAAAGTCAGAGGATTTCGATATTAAAAAAAGAGGAGCTTGAGTTTGTTGCCCAGCCCTATTTGTTTGAACCACGAGAGGCGTCTACTCTCACCTAAGCTTAAGCAACTATTACATCCTACATCATGCGTCGGGTCAGAGGTCACTCTTCCGCTGGAACTAGACTCGCTTATGGCCGTCACCGGAAGCCAGTGATTATAGATTAAGTTATAAATATCAATCTTTTCCTTTATTAACCCCCTGGAACCATATGGATTATTTTTATGATGGATGGACGCAGTTTTTTGGCCATAAAAAACCAAGTTACCATTAACTCCCATTATAAAGCTTGAAAGAGCCAGGATATTTTTTAATATAACACCCGATTTTGTTTGGCTGAAAGAAGAAAGTCATATAAAACTAGGATGGCTTGAGGGCGAGTAAATTATGGGATAGGCTAATTAAAATTTTTGGGTGAACTAACCAAGTGCAATCAGACATGAAAAAAGAACTCAGTTCAGTACTTACAAACTGTATTACAGCTCTCTGCGCATACGCTTTGACTGTGTGCAAATATTGAATTGAGTTCTCTTTCTTGCCTTATTGTGCTTGAACAATTTAAAATCAAGGCAAATGAATTTATACCGGTTGTCAAATTCCTACTGGTTAATCGTGTCTGGGATATCCCCCACCCTTACTTCAAATAGTGCAAGAGGCTTTCAGAACCTGAATTGACCATTGCTTTTTTCTTGATGATTAGCATTGGTTGGCATTATATCTTCTGTAACTAAGGTATTTAGGCAAACGCTATAGTTACTATGGGACATTTCAGTCAGGAAGACTTCCTAAATTTTTTAATTTCTGTTAAAGAGGAGGAATCGATCAACATGAACCGGGACTAGCATGTTAGGACTGAAGGCTGAATAGATCTGTGAATGGACTGACCAGTGGAACCTCCTCCTCAATTTTCTGAAGGATGTCCTTGTGAAGGGTTTTCAACTTCTCTTGACGCTTCCCCTGAGACACTTCCAGCTACACAAAGAGAGAGAAAGAATTAAGGGACTTTATGAGGAAGATTGACCTTGATTGTTTGTACTCGAGTACATTTTGTATGGCTCTGTAACACTTTGTCCTAACAAGGTGAGGAGCAATAACAGCGTCAAGCCATAATCTGAGTCTCTATCCAAAAGTGATGAGACATTCTGTCGAGTGCTTGTCCTACTCAAGAAAGCTGTCTAATAAACCAGTCAGGTTTACTATGGGTGGATCTACCCAGTGATGAAACAAACAGAAACATCCAATATCTTCTGATTGGCTACGATTTTATTGTTTTGTGCTTTATTAAAGGTGGTATCATTGACACTCAAAACCAAAACAAATAGTGTTCCAACCAATCATCGACAGGGGGAGGGTGTTGTGAGGTTTTGTGCTTGTGCACGGCTGCACGCGAAGTCAGAGCTGAAGAAAAAGCTGACTCAAAACCTCACAACACCCTCCCCCTGTCGGTGATTGGTTGGAACACTATTTGTTTTGGTTTTGAGTGTTTGGCTAAACCATTTGTTTTTGTGTGCAGATCTCAGAGCCTAGGCTGCCTACAGAGACGCATTTTTTTGACGGCATGCTTATGGGGCTTGCAGCTAGCGGATCGTTAGGAAAGATTAGATGAATGTGATAAAATATTTTTGGGCCTGAAATCATTGATACCACCTTTAAGGCTGAAACACAAACCAAGCTGACGATGGGCAAATGTTGGCCATCGTTGAGTGTCTACCTAGTTTTTGCTCTCTGTTCCACAGCATTTGCACTAGTCTTGACCCCTGTGGGCAGCCTTTCAGGCCAATTGAGCATGTTGACTCGGCGATGGAGTCCAGCCGCGAGACAGATCAATCTGACTGGCTGTTCAGCTTAGTGAACCAATGCACAAGAAAGAAAATTAAAATGACGAAAGCAAGCAACCGCTACTGTGTTTCATGGTTTATACCACAGTCATAGCCACAGTCGTAGCTCTTCTGGTTATCCTTTTGAATGACGCATGCAGTAGACTACTGTCACCTGCTGGTATGGAGAGTTATTTCCAATCATGCAGGCACAGAATGTATGTGGTAGCAGGCTACTGGCTGTAGTCTTTGCACTGTGTTCAAACACAACTTTTTGGCTCAGACGCAGGCGATGTGAGGTGACACCAAGGCAGGCTTTTGTTGTCACTAGTTCTTTAATGCCAATTTGGTGCGTCTGGGCATTTATGCTCTCAGTACAGGCCAAAAAAAAAAGACAATGGAAACTTGAGTGGCACCTAATTAGGACAAGGTGTAAAGGTTTTCTTAAATATCAGTTCGTATAAAATGAGCCATTTACACAAAAATCCAATTAACACTACATCCAGACACTTCCAGAACTCACCTGACGGATTAAGCTGACTGATTCATTGATATGTTTTCTATTGATCTCGGTCAGCTCCCTGCTAAGTGAGAGAATGACAGAAGAAGGTTACTTTTTGTGTACTTTACCATGGGGTGAGTCGAGGCGCTGAGTTCAATGCTGAACTCTCCAGATGTAAATGGCTCAATCAACATAAGCAGCACATTAAAAAAAATGCTCTCTTTTATCTTTAAATAAAAGGACAGATAAATATGGTTGCTTTTAAAGACATCTCTAGGCATCTCAGAAGGCATGTCGAACTGTTTTTAAACGAATAATAAAAAAAAACATTAAAGGGATGTAAATGCATTTTGTCCATATAATGAATATCAGTACTGTCCAGAAAGACAGTAGACCCCATTGACTTTATGGAGAAAACACACATAAGGGTGAGTACATCATGACAGAATTTTCATTTTTGGGTGAGACAATGCACTTAAAGAATTCAGCAAAAATGAAAACACTGTCATCATTTATTAACCTTCACCTGTGTGATTTTCTTAATTCTTCAAAATATCTTCTTTTGTATTCTGCAGAAGAAAGAAACTCATACAGGTTTGGAACAACATGAGGATGAATAAATCATGACAGAATCTTCATTTTTGGGTGAGATAACCATTTAACCCCAGACTGCTAAAAGCACTGTCCTTGAGATGAGAAAACCCATTACTAACGTTTCCTTTTCAGATTTCTTGGCCTCAATGATGCTGTTTTGCCTCTTCCTTTCCAAAATCTTCTGTATCTCTTTCTTCTCTCTGCAAATAGAAATGTGACATTTCAGGATTTGTGCACACACAAATGCACCTCAAAACACAACCAAACATTTCTTACTTGTCGCACACTTCCTTGAGTTTTTTGATCTGGGCTGCTTGGCATTCTTGGGCAATTTCCCTCAGTTTCTGATTGGCCTGAGACAGAAGCACAGTCACAAAGAATCAGCATTTTTAGCTGTGTGTGTGTGTGTGTTTAGTGTCTCTCAGAGCAGCTGTGATAGCGATATCTTTGTGCTATTGTTATGCTTGTCATACCTCTTTGAGGTGGCATTGTTTAGCCTCTTTCTCTATCTGATGTTGTGCCTGTCTGAGCGCAAGAAGCTCCTGCAGCTGCTCCTCTCTGAACTGCTCTGTCTGTCTCTGTAGCTCCAGATCCAGCTCTTTCAATTCCCTCTGCGCGGGATCCTCTGACCCACTGCACACATGCAAACAGCAAGCAACCATTAATAATAATGATAATAATTCATAAAGATATTATTCAAAGTGAACACTCTCCAATGTGGTTTCAAGTTCAAAATCAAAGTAGGATTTTGATCCAATTTAGAAGAAATGTTCTACAGTAAAGTGAAGAAATATTTCAGATTCTGCACTATTCTAGTTCACTAATCAAATAAGCAAATTTGTGACACTGAGCAAACAACTGAAAAAAAAAGTTCAGATGTTCTATGAAAGGTCAGAGTGTTTGTTTGGCTACTTGTAACAAAATAAGGCAGTCTGCGTTTATCTACTGGTGTTGTTTGTTTCCTGCTTTAAACGTAAAATACCCATCAGAGGGCCTAAGCCTAAGGGTGTAAGAGAGCGCTGTTCATTCAGGTTGTGGGTTCGAGTCTCAGTACCAGCAGGAAATGTAGGTAGGGGAGTGAATGAAGAGAGCGCTGTTCATTCCCCAATCGCTCCCCCACCAACATTTCCTGCCAGTACTGAGACTCGAACCCACAACCTGATGAACAGCGCTGAAAAAGCGGTCCCCGATCGCTCCCCGGGCACCACAGCAAAAATGTCTCCTGGTGTGTGTGTACACAGTATGAGTGTGTTCAATACTCACTGCTGTGTGTGTGCACTCGGATGTGTGAAATGCAGAGCGCAAATTCCAAGTATGGGACACGATACTTGGCTACACGTCATGTCACTTTCACTTTCATAATATGAAATAAAGAGCAAACAGTTGTCACACAAGCACAATATCTACCTGGCCAACATTAATTAAGGTTAAAATGTCAATGCCCTCACTTTTTCTTCAGACTGGTGCGCACACGCTTCTCCACCTGACTTCGTTTCCTCTGGAGGTCAGAGTTCAGCTGCGTACAACGAGTCCTTTGCTCCTTACTGAGTGCCCACATCTGAAACACATATACACATTATTTTTTAGAAGTTACTTTATTAGAGCGCTACAGCTCTGATATAAGTTCACCCTTCTGAAAGCTTGATTCAAGATTGGCTGATAGATGTTTAAAGGTTGTTAATTTTCAATAACAGAATTATTCTTGACTGCATTTCCGTTCCATATCATTCCATCAAATGATCAGAACTTCAAAAAAACATAAAAACTACAAGAAATGACAAATTAGATTTTCTCCAAAGTGGTTTTTTATCATGTGACTGTCCAGCTAGCTCATTACTTAAATAAAACATCAATAAAAGCATCTAAAAACGAAATAATGATGCTACTGCCTTGCTACTGAAAAATGAAGTTAACTTTGCTATCTACTGAGAGCTGCGGCAGACTTAAGTCATGCTCTCTCTCTATAACATTATTACACTGTAACTGCTTAGAAACAGCCCCAGTTCTAAAGTAATACTTTCAAATTAGTAACAGAGGCTTGGGGAGTTTCAACGCAAGACGCTTAAAAAAGGCAGAAGAAACCAGTTTTACAAATGAAAAATGTCTTGAGATAAACAAGTGTAGGCCTACATGTTTTGCTAACATGTTTTAGCACATTGCTGAAACATGTTAGCAACTTGCTAAACACCAGGCTTTCTCAACCCAACATCAAAACTGATCTTGGTTGAACGTGACCATGATGGTACATTCCTTACATAAAACGTAATTTAAGTGTTTTTGACCTTTTTCGCATGTTTCTTGCTCAACTCCTTGAGTTCCTTGGACTGCTTCTTCACCAGCTTCTGGTAGGAGTTGTGCTGTTTGAGCTCATCAATAGACTGAGGTTCGATAACTGCAAAACACAAACACACAGCTTGACCATGATATTTCAAAACCTCTCTCAGTGCTCTGCAGGAGGCGAGTGACTGATGAAGAAGAGCGAATGATGAGTATGATCTTACCTTTAAGAATATTGTTGACTAGATCTTCTTTTGGGCCTATAACATATTATACACGAACATACAGGTCACTTAATGGACAGTACATGCATTTTCATGAGTAGACATCAATACAAAACTGGCATGACAAACATTATGGCCAAAATGCGGACAGGTAGAGAGAGACAGAGAATGAGGGAGAGGGTGACGGCAGGAAAAATAGAGATTGTTTCAGAGGCTAGACCGAACCTGATGGAGGAGGGTTCATGACCTCACTGACTACAGGAGGAAGTGTTGGAGATGGCAGAGGGCAGAAAGGGTCAGTAGAGGGTGCGGAGCCAGAGTCAGACCAGTCTCCTTCTTCTGGTTTCGCAGGTTTACCCTGCACACACACGTCGGGTTTTCATGTTTAATGAGGACTTTTTATGAGAGTGATAATGATTATTATACTGTACAAACTGTATATTCTAACCTCTAACCGTGAACCTACCAATCACAGAAAACTTTCTGCATTTTTACATTTTCAAAAAACATAATTTAGTGTCATTTATAAGCTGTTTTCCTCATGGTGACCAAAAAAAGGTAAAAAAAAATAACTGGTATTAATATTCTTTTGCGGAGATTTGGTCCCCATAATGTAGGGAATACCAGGACCACACACACACACACACAATATGCATTCACATAATTGATTAAATATCTGCAAGATGTTAGTTCATGGTAACATGGTAATAGTTCAACCAAAAATAAAAATCCATCATTTATCCTCACCTTGATTTTGTTCCAAACCCATTTGATAAAAACAATTCCATGGTAGAAAAAAGGAGAAAGTCTGAATATATCACTCTTTTAAATAAATGGGAACTGGGGCTTTCAAGCTTTGAAAAAGATGAAAAAGCACCATAAAAGCATCAGATCATAAAAGCAACTCGATCAACTGATTAATTGAAAATATGAGTCGAAAGAATGATTTGCTCATGAATATGACATTGTACTTGGATTTCAGGTTTTTCCTGAACAAAGACTTAAATTTCAATCTGTTCTTCACACAACTTGTAGTAAAGACACTAGCCATATCATACTTTTATGGTGAATTTTTTTTTTGTGGTTGTTTTGGAGTTTGACAGCCTCTGTCCTCGCCTCATTCACTTTCATTATAATAAAAAGAATGGCCATGATATTAAAAAAGAATGTTCTATAGCAGCGGTTGGCAACCTTATGGTACGCGGGAGGACGGTTTGTCGGATCTGCGTGCTAACGAAGGTTAAAATTGTATTTATAGTCCCTAACTTAATTAAACAGACTGAGTGACTATGAGGAATGACTACCTCAAAATGTATGTCCGTATGCAAGTTCAAGGGACTCTATTTAAATTTAATAAATAAACCTCTTTAGCTATTATCACGAGCCAATGATTATCCCTCCGTGTGGCAATGTTGGCAAGCGTGCCATAGTTTGCAGAACACGGTTCTGCAGAATAAAGAAAATCACAAAAGTTTGGAACAACACAAAGGTGAGCACTGGTTGGTTACAGAGATTCAAACACAGAAACAAGTGTGACTGACCTCAGTGGCATCCTCCATAAGTGCTAATAGCTGCCTTTCTCTCTGGGCCAGCAGAGAGAGATGTTTGATGGGGTTTGTCAGAGCCTCTGCGTATTCTTCACACACAAAATAAGGAAGACAGAAAAAAACAGAGTAAGTCTCTGTTACAAAGAAGCATATAGCTTGTAACCAAAGGACTGTTGGTGTAAATCCCAGTCTTCAAATTACCATTGTGTAAGACACTTATCTACAGTTGTTTCTGCTACTGTAAAAATTACTACTAGCATAAAAAAAGATTTTTGTACACACTGCAGCTAAATACACTAGTCACATTTATGCACAGAATTGAACTGAACTAGCTTTGCGCCACTTAATGCAGTGATGTCACATATACATATATATATACATACATACATACATACATAATACACACACACACACGCACGCACGCACGACCAGTTGCAAATATTAATTCTGTGTAGCAACATATGTTTTTCTGACATCCATGGCATACATAGTCCCATAGATCTCTCTCCTACCTTGGTGCTCGTTGGGGATGTAGTCCCTAGCTTCAGTGTACACAAGTAGGGATGCCAGCAGGAGTGGTTGGTTCAGTTCATTCTTCAGACTGATGTAGTGATATCCTAAAGACACACAAACACATATAGCATATACAAACCAGCAGATCTTTAGTGCAGTATCAGAACAGCAAGTCTGTTAAACCACTGCCATGTATTTTGCACAAACCTGGGCGCAAAGCCGATACTGGCAAGATACGATGACCAAGAAACTTCCCATTTTCCTCAAACACTGCTACTCGAAGAGACGCCAGGGTGGGTAATACCACCTAGAGAGAGATTAAAAGCATACTTCATTTCATTTGATAAAAATGTGTAGATTATCACAGTCACCTTCACAGTTTTGTGCATGCCATAATTAACATGATTGGGTAAACTATTCCTTTCATTTGTTACCTTGTTGAACACAAAGGTTTCATCATCCCAGATTGGGTCCAGAGAGTTGTTGTTAGAAGTTTTCGTTCGATATTTTCTTTTAGTGTCTGCAGGAAGTCCAAACATGTCTATCTCCACGTAAACACTGGCCTTCTTATCACTCAGAAACTGGCCTGAGATGATCTGTGTGTGTGAGTGAAAGATGAGATCTGATTGTACATGCTACATAAAACTATTACTATTCTATACTATTATGATAACTTCAAACAAAATGATACATGTGAACACAATACCTTGATTCTAACTGTGTTGGCTACAATGCCATCCACAATGTCCATAGTAAAGGGGTCAAAGTGTTTATCTGTGCGTCTCATGAACTCCGGCTTCAGTAGATACCCG
This sequence comes from Scardinius erythrophthalmus, assembly GCF_964197995.2. Lineage (NCBI taxonomy): Eukaryota > Metazoa > Chordata > Actinopteri > Cypriniformes > Leuciscidae > Scardinius > Scardinius erythrophthalmus. The sequence goes on from NC_138222.1 coordinate 24,041,936, forward strand.
GAGTGGCCGTTATATTCAAACACCCCCATGTTCAGCTGCATCGGCAAGTCTGAGAAACAGAGATATAAGCTTATTTTAATATACAAAGCATCAAAAATATATGTAAATGTAGAACAACAGATAAAAAAGAAGGAAGAAGGCAATAAGTGCAGAGTGCTATCTGCATGTCTGACCGAGAGTTTGGAAGTTTAGCGCCACCATCTGGCAGCCCACATTCCAGAAGAGCTGTGGCATATAGTTACTGGAATCCACACGTGTCCCTTTGGGGTAGATGCGACTTAGCTGCTTTTTATTGTATCTGAATAAAAACATTTTGGCTCAGGAAGAACAACATTACTTGAATATGACAGTGCAAACATGACACATCAAACTTATGTAACTGAAGCCACTACCCACTAACCACTAGTCTTGATTCGCATACAAATTGACATTAAAATCACACAGTTTGCTGAAATGATTATACCAATAATATGGTATTTGGATGGTCTGTTATTTCAGGTGGAAATGTGTACACACTATATAATGGCTTACATTGCCCACAACACATCACGCTTTGAAGGAGAATTCAGATCAGGACTACAAACACAAATAAAAAGAGTAAGTAGACAAGTTTAGAAATGGTTATTGAGTAATTAGCTAATCTAATCAATATCCTAGGCTGTTGAAGGATACTCAACAAACTCGATGGGAGAATTCTTCATTGTGTCCATGCCTTTGGTCTCCACAAAAGATGACATCTCAAAATACTTATTCCTCTCTAAAAACAGAGAGAGAGGGATCGGTCAAAAATGGATGATTCTGTCCTGGCTTCTGATTGGTCAACACAGTTTTGCTGTTCCAGCCATGCTAGAATACACAGTATAGTAACAGCCGTGATGTGAAAAGTATCAGTACTCACTGGCTGCCGCCTCAAAGGATTTGAATTTGACTGGTTCTATGTAGTTGACCAACGTGGACATCTCCTCTGTAGCGTTCACCTCACTGTACGCAGTACCCTGAAACAGAGAGACACGTCAAAGATGTGCATAGAAAGAGACAGGGAGCAGAAACGTGAACTGGACAGTGAACAAGTTACCTCATCAGTGTTGTTATGCTTCTTTGGATCTGGAATGGGTTCCTCTTCCTCCTCTTCATCACTCTCTCCGTCTCCCCGGTCTATAGGGTAATAGTAAAAAATAACACACACACAAAAACACAGACATTTGAATATACACTATAAATACATTGAACTTTGATACTGCTGCCTAAGTGACTTCGGTCTTCATCCTGATTGGTTGAAACCTCATGTCAACTAGGCACAAACCCACCAATAGACTTGCGGATATCAAGGTCTTTGGCCATCCTCTCTGCAAGCTTCTCGCCCCCATTGGACATGTTCTGGCCCACCTCCCCATCAGACAACGGACAATCTAAACACAAATCTCATGATAAATGCGTTTGAAAGTGAAATGAAATCGGCAAATGAAAAATGGATCATGTGTATATTTAATTGTTCATGAATGAGCCAGAATGGTTTTGGAACCACAAGAAAAGTTCAGATTTAAAACAGCCCCTCATACATTTGCACTGCAGTTGAGTTGCAAAATGTAGATAATGAAAGTCTAAATGTTTGCAAAGTTGTAAATGTCATCATTTAGAGCTGAGAAAGAAAGCCATGCAAGTTTGGAATGACAAGAGGGTGAGTAAATGATGATAGATAGTTCATGAGCTAACTCTCTTATCAAGCAGATATGAGAGAGATGTGCAATAAAATGTCCCATGAGAATAAGTGATGGATTAAAAATGATCTCACACTGAAATAAATGTTATAATTTGTCATAGAAGATCAGATGAGAAACGGTTGTTGAAGATTGTGTAATACTAGTGTGAAAATACACACAAAGGAGTTCACAGTAAAGGTTCTTATTGTTTATTTTGTTTGCTGTTAAGTGAGTGAGCTTCTTGTCATGGGTTTGAGACGGATTTATTAAAAGAGTTGGCTCATAAGCATCATTCATTCTCAAATTGGACATCACAGGTTGCACTGTGCTTGCAGGAACAACAAGCAGAACAACACAACACAACACAACGATGCTGATGCAGGAAACACTAACATGCACTCTAAAGGGGTCGCTCAAACAGAACATGTTTTTCTATTACACTATGCTGCTTTTCCATTGTTTTTCCTATGTAAAACCATGCACTGGACCAGTGGCGTAACAAGTCAGTCCTGGGCCCATTTGCAAAAAAAAAATCTTAACGGCCCCCAAACGAAAATGCAATGAAGAGATGCTAATGCAGCATATCAGGAAAATACCATACCAAACACGTTGCTTCGCAAAGGACATTTATATCTTATCGTTTTCATCCGAGTAGCCTAATAGATAATCTACGTAAAGTTACAGGCCATCCAGATCCAACACAAGAGTAGTATTAGTAATAGTCAAAAATTGTCTATTGAGTTACCAAATAAATGTAATAAACCAATAAGCGTTGCATAAAATGCAACCTTGAGTGGTATACCTCTACCCAAAAACTTTTCACAACCAGAACGGAACTAACATATTAGGGATAACCCATGGCTAGGTGTGCATTAAACGATTTTAATGTACAACGTCGGGGCAAACCACCCGACAATACAATGACTTGGAGGCAACGACCCGACGCGAAGCCTGGAATGGTACTGTAAAAGTGACGATTATTTTGGTTGTTAGATCTAGCATTCTGCCCGCTTTAAATCAGACACAGCAATAAAGAAGTTTGGTAAGATTACATTTAATTGAATGAATTAGAGAGACAGAGATTGTGCGTTTGTGAATTACCTTTGTCTCTGCAGCGCATCTCTATTAATAGTGAAGCTGTGTGTTGAATTATTTTAAAAAACAGCGACGTTACCACGTCATTGCTGAAAAACATAATGTAGCGTTTCAGTAGTGAAGCCATTTTAGCAATGAAAGTGCTGGGCAGCGTTGACAGCAGTTTTCTGTGCTCCTGAATGTTTCTGTGTGTGCGCTGCATGATCTCTGTATGTGTGCGCATGTGTAATGAAATGAATGACGTCATAGCTTTATGGATGCGGGCCCATATACACATGCATACCCTGCATACCCAGACGCTACGCCACTGCACTGGGCAGATGCGTTTAACCACTGTGCTTCCGTCTCCTGTCTTTAGCTTTATCTCATGCACTCTTAAAACGCAACAAGTTAAAGTAAAATGCAAAAAACGAGTTCTTTGTAAATGGTCCCAGTGTCTGGAAAACCCCATCTTAACGCAAGTTGCTATACATATTTAAATTTTTGTAGCAATTGTTTTGATGCATTTGCAACCATTTTAATCACAATCACTTTTGTGCTAGAGCAGATCAGGCTGTGTTTTGGTGTGTGTGTGTATATGTGAGTGTGTGTGCATTTACACACCATTCAAAGGCGAGGACTGTTCGTCTGTCCCGTCCTTGCGTCTGATGCTCCCACCGTTAGATGCCCTGTGGTGGTGTTTCTTCTTGTTCTTGATCAAGATCTTCCCCATCAGCTCCTGGGGGCTTGGTAGTTGTTGACCAGGATCCAGCTGTAAAAACAAACATGATTGTAAAATCTACATATCTAGTCTCAAACTAAAAATATTATTGTTTACTATTCTTAGTTATTACTAGGGATGCCACAATTCTCAATATAATATTGAACCGTTCGGTACGACATCCACGGTTCAATACGCGCTTGTGAATTGCGTTTTTTTCGGTTTTACGTTTAAATAATTTATGTGCGTTTTATTTCTCTCCGAATTGACTGTTTGTGTGTGCCTGTAAGTCTACAAGCTGATAAGGAAATTCCCCGCGAGTAAATATTCAATATGCTCTAAATTTAGGGGGCGCTTAACCATCATTCCACACTTTAACATGGCGAGCGGCGGTGAAGTGAGGCTACAGTACGAGGAAGCGCCGGCGTCTTTCAAATCCGTGGTGTGGGGACATTTCGGTTTTGCCGTTGAGTATAGTGCCGAGGAAGAAAAAACGGTAAACAATAAAAATAACTGTGTGCAAGCATTGTTTTACACGTGTAGCCTACTCAAACGGAAAGACTTCCAACATGACTGCACATCTGCGGCGCCATCACCCAATATCACTGTCTGAAGGCACAAATATGTTTATTTGAAATGGTCAATTTAAAGGGGTCGCACACCGGACGCGCAGCGCCACGTCTTTTAAATTCGAAAACATTATTCTCTATGAGTGTACGTAGCGCTACACACACCGTCGGCGCCTTTCGGCTCAGGACCGTGTTCAAAATCCTGCCGCGCCACAGAATGCCATCTATATAGTTTTACATTAAATGTACATTTATTTGTCTCAAATCGTCGTTAATGTATATACTGACTTCACCCTGTGCTGCAATACATTTAGTTTTACATTCATTCACAGAAATCAGCTGCTTGAATGAAAATTGCTGATGTTATCGGATTTTCAGGTGACATTCAGTTAACGGACGCTCTGAGGTAAAGAGATGTCAGTGTTAATTGTATATTATACAATACACTAAGAACTAGTGGACTTTGCTTAGCTTTTAAGTAAAATAAAGGAGTATTGCAATAAATCGTTTTTATTTTTTTCTCCTTAACCTCTTACTGTTCCTACTGCCTAAGCACAGAATAACAAAAAAACACTATTATGTGTCAAGCCATCAGAACCGAACCGAACCGAAAACCGTGGTTAAAAAACCGAGGTATGTATTGAACCGTGGGCTAACTGTATTGTTGCATCCCTAGTTATTACACAGCCAATCACTGCATTCTGGGGCCAAAACTGTATAATGAACAACTGTCACAGTCATCCGATATGCTCCTTCCTATACAGCTGTCCATGCTCTCGTTCTTCTAACAATAATACAATGATTTAAGGTCAAATAAACATTTAACATTCACTTATTCTTTTATCCGTTAAGTACCTGTGTAATCAGTGGGAAACAAATGCTTTCAGGATGATACAATACCCTTTCTCTTTGCACTGGGGTCCTGATCACCCTGTCAATGTTTAGTCTGTGATTATGAACAAATGACTGCACATCATCCTTAACTAGATAAGTAAAGTTTAGCATAGCAATGTAGGCTTTAAAAGGCCTGGCCTGAAATGTAAAAGTTTTAAGGAGGATGGATGGATGAAATGTGTCTGCTCTATCTTTTTAGATTTGGATTTTTGGTTTATTAAGAAAATAGACAAAATAATATATATTATTTGAAACTGCTCTTTTTATGTTGAAGAACTCACCGGATATTTGTCTAGTGGATCAATGAGTAGCGCGTCCCCGAACATAGAGCGACAGTATTCTGCCATTTTAGCCTGCTGCTTTGCTCTAAAAGATCAGATAATAATGAAGATAAAACATAAATAGGAAAAAAGACAAGCAATATCCATTATCCACACACTCATGCCTTATACTTACGAGTCCACATGATTCTCAAAGGACAGGATGAGAGGATATGTAGACGTCTTGAATGCACTTTCAGCGATAGCTTCAATCACCTCCTAAAAACACAAAGATCGAAACATTACACACACACGGTCTCTCATTGCAGTTCAGTGTGTGTGTGCAGCATATATGGGCATTTGCAATTAGCGATTGCACATTAGCTAAATTTTGCAGGTAAAAAGGTCAACAGTGTGGCGAAGTATGTCCATACCATAAGTGTAATTTGTGGGTGGGACATGTCCCAGCCCCCACTACTTTTTGACAAAGTTGAATTTGTCCCCACCACTTTTTTGAAAGCCACTGATAAATAGTGTGCGTTATAATGCAAAGCTTATAACGCACACTATAGGCTTATAACTCACACTATAAGGCTTATAACGCAAAGAAGCATCTCCAATCCATTGTTCTTCATAATTTAATTTATACATGATGTAACACACAATACATTTTTGCTGACGAGACAGACCTGATATATATAAACCTTGTCACACATATATTACGATTTGTAAACAATAAACAGTTTAAATATGTGCAATACACACTCTGGACCAAACGCACTGTGATCAAAGGGATGAAGAGAACATAATGCTTTCCATTCAAATATTTTGATCAAATGTGGCACTCATGAATGGAGTTAGGCTCACAAATTATATTAAACTATTATCCAGAAGTTAAAAAATTATGGCGATGTGCTTGCGGCTACTGTACACTGCGCATACGTCCAGTTAAAGCACAAACAACACAAATGGCTGTAAACTGATGCTGCAGTCTGATGATGCACTAATATTAATATAAATTAAGCTTATATCTTTCTATATTCACAGCCCTTAGGAAAGACACATACAAATGATCTGGCTGCCATGTAAACTCCCAATGTAAATTCCCAATCCCAAAGGGTTTCTACCGAAATGACGAAAAATCGCCGAAAACCGGTAAATGTGACTGCATCATGAGAGTGATGGACACTGAGATGGTAAAGTATCCTTGTATCTATCTTGTAAACTATCCTTGTAACTCTGTAAAGCCGCTTTGGAACAATCTACATTGTTAAAAGCGCTATATAAATGAAGATGACTTGACTTAAAGTGGAAGATGGGGTCAAAACACACCTTGAATGGAATCTCAGTTGTCATTGTGAAACCGTGCGTGATGATTGGCTCTTCTTCGGGTGGGCGGCCCTTCCAGCAGTCCAGCTCTATACAGCGGCACCCTGTCAGCAACACCTGCCGGTACATCTCTACTGACGACAGGCCCGTCAACTGCCCCACTAAAGCGAGAAAGCACAGATGGGTGTTAGTGTGCGTTTATGACCAGATTTGTGTATTTTAGAGTGTGTGTGTGTGTATATACCTGTGAGGTATGTGTTGTGTGAAGAGTTGATGAAATAGTGGGACAGGGGTTGGTTCATATCATCGATGATGTCCAACCTCTCAGGAGGAACCACCGAGTTCTCGTCCCCACCAAGATACTTTGTGAAGGCCATTAGGGAGATCTGGTCTGCTCACACATGGACACGTAAAACAAACCACCATCAGTTTCATCTTCACTATATCTAAATGTGTGTGAGTGTGTGCTTTGTACCTCTTTCCAGCTGGCTGACGTTGGTTTCATATCTCTCCATGATTTGGCGAACCTGTTCTCGCTTGAGCGGTGGGTAAAGAACCTCATTTAGTCGAGAATCTCTCTGTCTCCGATTTATATAGTCCATCAACTGATCCAGAGACAAGAAGGGCTTCCCCTTAGAGCCACTACACACACACGCAGTACAGAATTACACATTGTTCAAAGGATCTTTACATAGTTAAGACATAAAGGGCCACTAAAAAGTATTTGGACAGACTTGGACAAGAAATATCATTGTTTTAGAAACAAACTTTGACTTCTTACATCTCTGGGCCATTTTTACATGGACATATTCTAATTTAGTTACTTTTTAATTAAATTATTTAGAATAGCATTTCAATATTTTATGACGTAAAAACCTAACTTTTTTCCTGAAATGTTTTTACTTATGCCCTCTTTCTTTGATATAAATGCCGCTTGGTTGATATTTTATGTAATGGAATGCCATTCATTCATTTTTTAAAGTGTCTGAGTGTCCAAATACATTTTTTGGGGCCACTGTATCTGTGTCATTGCTGTTGGACTCAGCTCACTCACAGCTCCACAAAGATGCGCTCCAGCTCTGGTCTGGGACTTAGTCTGCTGAGAAAGTTCTGGAACATTTCCCAGGTAAAGTCATCCAGCTTTATACCATGATCCCCCTGAGAAAAAATAAATAAAAATAAATAAATGCATACATACATAAATGCACAAACAAATAAATAAATCAAATAAATGAATTTTTAAAGTCTCCATAGTTTCCATCTTTAGTGTCACAAATATAAGATGTGAGGAAAATGTATAACATTTGGGCCTGAGGTGCATTTAAAAGGGGACATTAACCATGGAACACAGGATGTATCTTGAAAGATTTGTATGCACTATGTAGGCATAAAATGTTCACAATGCAATACAAACTGAGATGCAAAATGGGTTCGTTCAACAGCACTGACCCATATTAACCAGCGGACAGTACCTGACAGTGCAGCGAAGATCAATATGGCTAGAGCTGTAATCTGATCCATTTCAATCACTCTGTCTTGCAAGCAAACATTTTGTTCTGCACTATGTAGTGAGTTGTGCTACGTTTTTGGGGTTGTTCACTATAACAAATGACTAGAAAACATAAAAAAGGCCCCCTGGTGTAGAATAAGGCACCTTTAAAGGTATAGTTCACCCAAAAATGAAAATTCTGTCATCATTTACTCACCCTCATGTTATTCCAAACCTGTAAGACTTGTTTATCTTCAGAACACAAATGAAGATCTTTTTGATGAAATCTGAGAGCTTTCTGTCCCTCCATTGGCAGCTACGGAATTACCACTTTGACGCTTCAAAAAGTTCAAAAAGAGATCGCAAAACTAATCCATATGATTCATATCGGTTTAGTCCAAATTTTCTGAGGAGACACGATCAATTTATATGATGAATAGATTGAATTTAGGCAAAATTGAATAAGCCTAAATTCAATCTGTTCATCATATAAACTGATTGTGTCTCATGATCGTGTCATATTTCATTCAAATATCTTCATTTTTTTGTTCCGAAGATGAACTAAAGTCTTACAGGTTTGGAACAACATGCGGGTGATTAACTGAAGACGACGTTTTAATTTTTGGGTGAACTATCCCTTTAAGTATCAATTTATTCTGAAATGTAACCAGCAGAGGGCAGTGTAAGACAGTGAACAGACTGAAATGTGGACTTGTGCTGATCTTAGACCAGCTCCTCTGTGTCCAAACTGAACCATAAAAGGATTGATCATAGATCACCACGAAGAAGAAAAACAAATGAACATGTGACAACAGAGGGAGACGCTACAAGAGATTAGACTAAAGGCATCTTCTGAATCTAAACGAATTTGGGTTATTTAAAACCAGCGCAATTATATAGAAACAACAAAAGAGTATTAGAGAGAGAAATAGACACAAACACTTCTTATGAAAGCTCAGCAGACAAAACTAAAATGTTTGATGTGTAACAACCTGAGCACGACTGATTACTCTGTTATTGACCAGACCGCAGTGCTCCAGCGCATTCTCCACACGTTTCTTATCCGAGAACATTTTCATGATGCTAAAAAAAGTGAAAGAGAAAGAAAAAGAGAAGAAGTGAAAGAAATGATGAAAGGAGAAGTGGCACATTAGCAACGAAAGCCCTGAAGAACTGGAAACATAACCGTGTTTGAGTAAGACAGCTTGTGTTTACTCACTTCTTCACTGGGATTTTCCCATCCTGATTTACCTGCAGCTTCAGCTTTGTGTAACTACGAAAAAAGGGCAGACCGTGAGAAACAGATGATTGCATTAAACTTGTTTTGTCATCTCTACACTGATTATTTGCTCTTAATGTGCTGTACTTTGTCAATAAACCTATTAGCAACTACATATTCTTAAAAAAAACAAAAAAAAAACAACAACACCTGACACCAGCATTGCCTCCGACTGAAGCAAAGACTATGACAATAAGGGCTGTGGTATTTCATTTTGGAGGGTACGAAGCTGAACCCAAGTCCTGCTGAATGGATGAATGGTCAAATTTTATAGAGATAGTTCACCCAAAATTGTACATTTTGATACATTTTGACCCTTTCCAAACCTGTATGACCTTCATTCTTCCATGATTGGGGACTGGAGTTTTAAAATTTCATTTTTGGGTGAACTAACCTTATATAACCATCCGTGACCATCAATTACAAAACCAACTCTGAGGCAAACCCAAAGTTATATGTGAAAAACTGGGTCCAGTCGAGCTTGGGTTGAGAGAATTAGAGGATATATATTATGTCACAATGTGATTAATGCGTCACATAATAAAGTGCAAATGTGAGAAGAAAGAAGCCACAGGTTGTAATTTTGAGAAATACAAGTCACAATTCTGAAAAATAAAGCTGCAACCGTGAGTCACACTTTTAGACAGAAGGTTGCAGTTTAGAGATATGAAGCCACAATAATAAAATATAAAGTAGCAGAGAAAGGAAAGGAAGTAGTATTTGCAAGATCTCACAATTGTGAGAAATAGCCACAATTATGAGTAACAAAGTTGCATTTGGAGATCTAAAGTCACAATTAAAAATTTAGTCGCAATTACGAGAAACAGACACAATTAGGAGAAATAATGTTGCATTGTGAGGTCACACGAGCAGGTCACTTAACCTCACACAACTGTTTCAAACACACATTCATGTTTTATAGGGACTTTCCATAGACGTAATGGTTTTTATACTCTACAAACTGTATATTTTACCCCCTTACACTAATCCTACCCATAAAACTACCAATCACAAAAAAAAAACATCACTTTATAAGCTGCTTTCCTCACAGAGATGCAAAAATGTCCCCCCCCAGGAACAAGGATTTCGGATACTGCTATCTTTTTTGAGGACATTTTGTCCCCACAACGTAGGGTTTACCAGAACCACACACACACACACACACACACACACACACACACACACACACACACACAAGAAGAGTACTCACGCTTTGTATAAGAAGGTGTTGCGGGAAGAATTCTGGGACAGTATGTTTGTGGCAAGTTTAAACAGTTCATCAGTCCACACCTGGAAACCCAATCATAACACAAAACATGTTTAAATGAACTCATGCATTTATGTAAATATGATAATCTTATAAATGAATCAAAACATCATGTGTGCCAAAGGTTTTGAAGAGAGAGGAAAACATATATATATAAAATGAGAGTCATCTGATATAATTAATTCAGAACGCACACTTGCAAAGGTAGAAAGTGAAAAAGAAGGACAGAGGGAGAGGGAGCGATAGCATGGACATGGTATCTAGGTGACAGGGTCCGGTCGTCGTGGTTACCTTGCAATAGCCATCCTGCACAGCTTGGAAGTTGAGGAAGGAGATGTTGACCAGGTCGTTGCCGTAGACAACAGTTAGCAGCTTTGAGTCGGAGTTCGCTTCTCCTTTGCCCAAACCCAACATATCACGTATACGTTGGTCCTACAAACACAGGCAAAGTTTACCACCCACACACACTCCATGACACATGAACCTTTCCAAACATAACCTTCATACAGACTTTTTCCAACACAGGCACAACTGAAAATGTACCTTTGGCATCTTGGAAAATCTCCCTGTCCTGGTGTCCCTGATATGACTGATGTCCAGGATTTCCAAATCCTGTAAGATAGTGAAAAAGGGATATGCAGGAGATGATGTGTTACAAACATACAAACAAATTATAATTATTCTTGTTTATTCTTGGTTCTCAACTAGGAGGCCAGGATCCACTAGGGGGCCTCAGCAAACTACCGAATAGGCCTCAAAATGACTTTAAACTATTTAAAGTAAGACAAAACAAGCATTAAACAAGGTCAAAACAATTTAAAGTTCTTATTTTAATTAACCTCCTCTAGTATATATGTAGATATATATTAGTACATATTAGTACCTAGTATATATAAATAATACACACGCTTTTCAAGTTATGCCAAGCTTTAAAATTTTGTCAGGTAGAAATTGTCTTTTTTTAATCCTTATCTTTAATCCTTAACTTTAATCCTTAAATCACAAACAACTGGGAAATTTGTGGGGCCTTTGAATAACACTGTGTGGACAGTGGCGTCCTAGGGAGTCAAAAATGTTGAGAACCACTGTTGTAGATAATAAAAAAAAGTAGTTTGCACTTTATCGAAAGAAAATGGGAGCAGTGCTTGCTTGTGCAAAATTCGCCACCATGTTGCTAGGGTGTTGTGGCTGGTTGCTAAGGCTATATGGTTGCTAGGTGGTCACTTACACCATGTCTATCCCGGATGCGAACGGCACAATGTGATGTGACAATAGACAATATGAACCCATTACAATCAGTGATGCTGTCTACACTAGATGTAAGAGTAAACTGAGGCCACGTTCTATTTTTGACGTACTCCAAGCGGTTGCACTACTTCTGATATGAAGAACAGACAGATTTACAACGGTCGCTTTGTCGCATGCAGTGTAGACCGCCTCAAGTTGTTGCACCACGACAACTGAGATCAGTGATTTCAATGAGATCATTTAACACTTTATCTCTCCTGGGAAAAATATTGATGACTCATCCTGCACTGCACTGATTTCTGTCCAATCAGATAATATTTAGAATAAGAATGCCCCTCCCCTCAATAACACCTGCCACTGACTAGGAAGTAGCAAATCATGGCTCACTGCTCACAGCTGTGACGTTTTACAGCTTAAAAAAGGAAGAGCAGTTAATTTGTCCAGTCGGTTTCAGGAAAATATGTCAGCACAGTAAAAAGAAAACTGCGCTTTTCAAGTGATTTCATGGGATCTTTAAGAGCAATCTGGAATGAAATAACACTGAACAGAGGTCCAGAGAATCCCTGACACACCACATACACATAAGCACTGACAAAGTAAAGGATACTGTCATTGATGCGGAGAAACAGTCATAAATTTAGAGTGAACTTTAACTTCATGACAGATTCACTCAACACTTCAGGATTCACATCTCAGATAAACATCTCTCACTTAAACACTCAAAAGTTCGTGGGCTCGTAAAGAGAATAGCTGAGTAAATGAGCTGGGCCAGCGGTTGGAGGACTGTGCTTGTAAACTTCAACAAAAAACAAAGCAGATCTGAACTGTAAGTGCTTGCTCTATAGCCGAGGGCTCCCTCCCTTTCTCTCTCGTTCTTTATCATCTTTCGCTTTCCTGTACTCTTGTCCCCCTCCCACCATGGAGAGCAACAGTGCGGATAAAGTTGCTGAGTTGAACGTTCCCCAGAGTGTGTGCGAGGGTCACGGGTTACTGGTCGAAGTCTGCTAAGGATCGGTTCCAGTCCAAACAGGCCCAGCAGGATGGACCCATACATGAACAAGCAAACACAAACACAAACACACACACACCTATTGACTCATCATGTAATACTGGGACAATTTATTTATATTTTGATGATTCATTTTCAGATACTGGGACTTTTCATTCCCAAATTGTCTGAGCCAGTGATGTCACTCCATCCATACAGTACATATACAACAGAATGTTTTTGAAATATTTAATCAGAATTTATAAATAAAAACATAACATTAAATTAAATTACATTAAGTTATAAACATTTTAAAATGTAAAATTGGAAAGATAGCCCTTCTGTTTTCCCTACTTCTGTGGGTGTGACTGTAAACAAGTAATGTGAGATTTCTACCTCAGAGTTCCTGCATAACAAAACAAAAACCTAAAGCTCACATTCATTAAACACTATGACATAAACTATGAATGAAACCAATCCATATCCAAAGAGAGACACGCAGTCACGCAAAAAGCTATATTTACCACAGTACAACTGTAAAGTAACCTTGATGTAACAGGTTGCATTTGACTAACCGCTACAGGCTCTGACTTGTGAAATATCTTCCTGAAATTGAGCAAGCATGTAAGCACAAGGGTGTATGCAAGTGTGCGGCTGTTCCTAGCATACATACATTCCCCTCATTCCTGGAGAGCAAAGACTGTTGACCTAAAGTTTAATATTTAGCCCACACTGTCACTGTAGTATTATTATTATGTCATTTATAAAGTTCAGTGAGAGAAACACAATACATTCACCAAATACACTTACAGACATAAAGATTCTTGTACTTGTGGCAGTGACTTTACTCCAGATCAAACATCCGTTCTCTTTATTTATTAGCCAGCATTCTCACGGACACAGAGTAATTCACCTGCTCTGTTCTGGATTACAGCATTTACCTTTCACTGACACACAGCTGACTTTGATCTTGACTTGTTAACTTACATCAGCATGACAACAGTTGGCAGTGTGTCAATTTATATAAACCAGTCCAGAACACACCAATGGCCACCATGTTTACTAGTTATTTGTCTATGTATGTAGGCCTACAGAATGTTTCAAAGTTAATTTCACAGCGCACTGAAATACTCAATTCCAACTGGTCAATCGTGATATTCAAATATATCTGAATAACGGCTGTTGGTCAGGGTAACACTGTATAACTGACAGCTCATCTAGGAAACATGCATTTCCTACATAGCTATGCTCTTGTTCTCTTTTCATGGCCTCTACAAGAAAAATGATAAATTATTTTAAACTCAAACCAATATTTCCTGCGCCCATATTTAACTTGCATTCAGGTCCTGATCACCTTCTTGGTTATTGTAATGACTGTCTGACTTTACATTACTTAAATGTCTCTTTAAATACTAATTATTTATTTTATTTGATTTTATTTTATTTTATTTTATTTTATAATAAATAAAATCGATATATACATATATTTTTATATCATGTATTTTTTATTTAATTTAACTTATGGAATCATTTTATTTATTTATTTTTTGTAGTGATGCTTTGTCTTTGGTTTTTATTGGCATGATTGTTTTACAAACAATGAAACTGAAATTAATATTGGTTAAAAGAGACGCAAATCTCAGGCCTACACAAAAAGAGGTGATATCCAGATGATAGTAGACCTTCTACAGAAGTTGGTTTAATTTCACTAACTTTCCAAAGTACACACCAAAATTAGGATGGTTATGTCAACAGCAGCTGGGAAAAAATAGCTTGAAAGAGAAAGAGAGCGCGAGAGCAAGAGCGAGCAAGTAAGCGGGAATCTCCAGGGTACAGTCATTCATCCTATTATTACAATGCAAAACAGTACAACACAATAGCGTGCCACCACACCCTGACCCCAATTTACTGTCTTTGCATATGTGCATGTGAGATAAAGAAGTTTTTTTCATGTGAAAAGGTGATTTATATGAAGAGATGAGTGAGTGCAGATATGCATGACAAATGTGACTTCCCCTGTACTACCTCTCCTATTATATCTTCCACAAAGCCCCAGCGGCTGTTCACTGCCCTGAACCCTTGAGTGATTAGCCTTCTAGTTGCCTCTTGTGGGGTCAGACCTTAATTACTAGCAACAATTAATCTCCTAAAACAGAAAGCCTTCAAAATGAAATACAGCTTCCCCTGCTGATTAATGAATACAAACTCATGAGCACAAGGGACGACACACACTGTCTTGATTCTGGTGAAAGGGAAACTTCCATGTGTTTCTGTGAACATGCGCTGTAACTTCCTTGTGTAGCCCAGGCAACAGTCACTTCCTGTTGCATCTGGCACATGGGTGTTGAGAGTGAGCGTGTGATAGATGGTAAAATCCCATGGCTTTGAGTGGCACTGTCGAAAGATAACACCCATGAGAACGACACACCTTACCATACAGACTCAGATTTGTTTCGTCCCTCCCCCATTCTCTGTTTGTTTCACTCAAGGTTACTGATATTTGGACTGATTCCTGATGACTTGAGATTTAAAAAGAAACAATGAGCGAGAGAAAACAAAACAGACAGACAAACAAACTATATTTTAAATCACCCCCATACCCTCATTCACTGTTCCCTACCTTAGTCCACTATCATATCACTATCAATAATAAAAAATGCATCGCTTTCTGCCAGGCTTTTTCCAAATCACGGAAGTGACCTCGACGTCCGGGTTAGCAGTAGCATGAGCCATCAGGCAAGTGCTATTTAAATAAACTCCGGATGTACTTACAAAATTTCCAATGCCTCGTTTTATGAGTACAGAACCTATTTGTACTACTGTAGAAGTTTGGTACCATTCTGGGCATTATTAGTGGGGCAATTTATGGGATACAACCTTGGATACATTAGCGCCGGCACTAAGCCATTCGGCTGAGATCTCTAAATAAGCTCTAACTTTAAGCTCGAAGTCATGGTGCAAAGGACCCTAGGTTGAAATTACTCTGAACCATCCCTTTAATCAATGATCAGAAAGAATGCTGAAGCATATCTGTTTTTTTTCTCATCATAGGAGCAATGTTGCCCATTACAGTTTGGTACAGGTGTCAGAAACAGCTACAGCTGCTTGCAGCAGATCTTCGTGTGTGTGCAATGGACGAATTCCTGGCACTCTTTTGACTCCTTTACACATTTCACTCTTCAAAAGTTCTCGAGTAAAAATGCCATTATATGAATATATAACGAGCCCATTTAGCACAGCATTGTTTTAGATGTTCGGTTGTTTTTAGTTTCAGCCTTAAAAACAGTGTGAACACCAAGCAAACCAGGACTAAATGTGTTATTTTCTTTTTTTTTTTTTGGTCCGGGCTAAAAGAACCAAGAGAACCGAACTACAAGTGTGAACACATCCTAAATGATTTGGGTGTTCTACTAACTCTCTGATTATCAAGAAATATGATTTTAGAGTAAATCTAAAAGCAACAAAACAACACATACAATTTATGTTGAGAATTACACAAGCATGAATATGAGCTGAATCACAGGTGAATTATAGAGAACCTGAGAGTAAATGTCTGGGGAACAAAAGACAAAGAAGAGAGCGAGACAGACTATAGGTAAAGTGGAATGAAGAAGTATTTATTATTTCCTGATTCCTTTTTAACTGCATCTTTCTCTCACTGAAATAATATTAAAAAAATCAAATAATACATATTAGACAACGGGAACTTATAATACACAACTCATTATTTAATGTATGTAATAGAAAATGTGACTAATGTATATAATGCAAAATAGTGCAGTACACTAACAAAGCTTTAGATATGTTAGGGTTGGTTGCTGTAAAGTATGCCTGTGTTCAGTCTAAATGATGAGTATATATTTATTATTATTAATTATGTTTAATTACTTTTTAACCACTCCATAAAAGAGAAGTGGTCACTTCAAAATTTCGGCTGAAGAAATAAACCAGACATTTCTTTGGGAGAAAGTCTGATTATGATCTGAGTGTGAGCTGAAACTTCATTGTAATTGTAATTGATACTGCAAGACAATGATTCAAAACACAGAAGCAATTCCACATCGGAATGGCTGACAAGAAACTAAATTAAGGAACTACAGTGGCCTAGTTCAAGTCCTGACCTGAATCCTACAAAGGTGATGTGGCAGGACCGGTTCAAGACCTACTGTGCCAATCTGTCAGAGCTTTTCTGCAAAGGAAGAACGAGCCAAGATTCCTCAAAAGAGATTTAAAAGATTTGAATATTAACTTGCAGTGATTGCTGCTGAGTCCTGTCAAACCAGATATTAGGCATTTACTGTTTCACAAGGTTGAGAAGTTGCAATCTGATTTATGCAACTTCTGGAAATCATCAGTTCACCTGGAAATGAAGCATGATAAAATGCCCTGGATGATAAATGAGCACTTCTGAGGAAGAACAGATTTGCCCAAGTTTGGCCGAATTCCTTGAAAGATTACTGTGACGTGTAATAATTGTTTTGACTGTGTCAGTGTCTATTTCGTGCACACAATGTGGACAACAGGTAAACATGTCAGGTGTATGGACGCTAAGGCTGATTTGAAAATATTAATTTATCAATTTTAATCTCTCTTTTTTTGATGAGCCAATATCGATTTTTCAATCCCAAGAACGATCTTTTAGTCTGCTAGGAATGCACAGATCCGGGACTGATCCAAATCCGATATGGTGCGTACTCATGGTTGTAACTGTTCAGCTCCACAAAAGGCAAAAACGTATTATAAAGTACCATCAATGTTTTTGAGGACTATATTCCAGGTAAATTTGAAGGACAGATGAATATTTGCATCGTTAAATTAAAGATCACAGAAACTCTAAACCACCTTATGTGCAATTTAAATAAATTTGATTAATTAATTGATTATTAAATAAACGTTATTTACAGTTTTGGCTTTCGGCTAAATGAAAACTTTCATTTTGGTTTCAGTGTTTGGGTAAAAAAAAAAAAAAAAAATTAAGGTGCAGCACAACTGTATTATAACGCCAGTACAGCAATCTCTTCCTGTCAAAGTGGGCGGTTCTTGGCCAGAATGAGCTGCAGATTGGACCAGGCATCCTGCCGATAGTCAAAAGTCAGGCTGAGACTAGATTCGAGTGAGCAGAGAACTCAGCACTTTTGCATTGAGAAAGGTGAAACAGGCAAACAGAAAATGTCACAATAGATTATGTATTTCTCCATTCCAGTGACTCTCCCTCGATCACTCACTCTCACCGCACAACATCAACACAGGACGGCTTTGTTAACCTTGTCGCCTGACTGTCGCTCCAGCTTTATCCCTCCACCCCCCTCTCTCTTTCTCTCGCCTTTCTGTTTTCTTCCTCTTTCTCTTTCTTCTGTGCAGATAATCAAATTGGTCTTGGTCAGGAGTTTGTTGATTCCTGACATTCTTTTGACACATAAGAGTGAAAACCCTCTTTTCAACTGAGTAAATTAAGTGTTTATATATATATATATATATATATAACACTTGAGAAAACAATGAGAGAAACATATGAGCACTGAGTATTAATGATGGCTTGTACAGGCTTGATTTTCAGGCATGAGTCCAGAACCATCTATAACAGGAAAATTAGATGTCAGGAATAAAAGCCTACTTGTAGAGGAAGAAAGAAGGACAAGGATATGAACGAAAGGAAACCATTTTATTATCAACCCATAAAACAAATTTCCTGTCTGTGTGTGTAAATGTGTGTCATTTCTGAGTGATTGGTTTAATTTTTACAATGGCATTAACCAGTATTTGCAACAAAATGCCATGCTGCCAAACGTCATCTTTTATATTTAGGCAAATTGGTACAATCTCATTTTTGTTTTCATACAGTCTGCTCATGCACTATTGGTTAGTTTTAGGGGTGGACCTTCATGCTTCTTTCGAAAAATCACATTGTACAAATATAAAAAATAACCACGCTGTAAAATAAGTTTTCACATGAGATCAGGTGGGTATTTGGGCACTTAAGCTATACTTTTGAATGCCACTACTGTGCATTACATACCAGTGTAATTTGCTTTAAATAAAGTCATTACACTGACTTGTTCATAGTTAGTGGTTACAGTTTGTGAACTTGAGAGGAACTGACTCCATGAACTTAAAACTGCAGTCACACAAGGCGTTTGAGTGTGTGAAATCACTTCAGGCACTGTAATGAATATTGCCCACAGGATCTGATGTCACACTCCAGCACTTCTGTTGTTGGCAAATAAAATATCCCAAATCCCAAATCTGAAATATACCATCATCACCACCACAACGCATGCATAACTGTAGCTTTGAAGTTTGTTTTCTTTGTATTGAGCCAAGGGGTAATTCTGTACCGCTTAGATCCTCTGTTTGTCAAACATCTTTTCACTATGCAAATTCATAGGTCAGAGTTCAACAAACTTGAACTTTGGTTGAGTAATAGACAAAACACCCAAGGGATCTGCTTGTATTTTGACTGTTCCACATTCACATGTGTGACTGGAAGGGAATGGAACGTAACATCTAGCGTGACCTCACCTTTAGTCAGGGCAGACATCATATTGAATATAACGACTTCGCACTTAAATTTGTACTGAATTTAACCTTCTGGGGTCTGAGGTGTTTTCAGGGCCCTGGAGGTGTTCTGACATGCTCTGACATTTGTGCTTATTTCTGTTACTTGTGACATTTTCATGGCTAAAGTCTGATTACACTGTATTTAGCACAAACTCTGCTTCAATAATATGTCAGCAGCATGTGTGTAAAAGTTTGTAGTTTTGAGATAATGACATTTATGCGTGGTTTGTGAAAAATAAAATAAAAAATTGTCACTGAAATAAGGTCATGAAACCCATACTGATTATTTCTTCACAAGACTTTTGTAAATTGTATGACGTAGCCTAGAATGTTTGCTTCAAAACTATGTGAAAATCACCCTGACTGCTCATTCAGATAAGACAATATATTGATTTAAAAATTGTAAGACGTGTTTTGTGTAAGAAAGCTTTATGCGAGTAGGCGTAAACACATCCTGAATATTTATGGCTTTCACACCTGAGAAAGACAAAGACCCTCCCCTAACGGCCCTATTAGGAGCTATCAGGCCCTGTCATTCTGAGCAACCTTGCACAAAGAATGAGAAGATTTAAAAAAGAATGGCTTTTTGATTGTTTTGATTTATTTACAACACAACATAATCCAAAGATACACAACAAATGAAAAAAAGCACATTATTAAAAACAATGATCCAAAGACATAGACCTTTGTGCCATTCCTAAAAACATTGTACATACCAGTCATTTCCAAGGTTTTTGATTTTTCACTTTACCATGTTCATGTACAGAGACTCAAGATCAAACTACATCTTACAAAAAGAAACCTCTGGAAACATTAATAATTAAATATGTCATCTTCCCTGACTATAGGTCCATTATAGATTCACTAAAAATGGGTCATTTTTGGGTAAAATTTAATTTAGTTAAAAGGTCATTTGTTTCCAGATACCACATGGAATACTGTTCTCAGCAATGAAAATCATTCATCATCAAGTCTGACTTAAAGGGATAGTTCTCCCCCAAAACGTCATTCCAAACCTGTATGACTTTCTTCTGTGAAGCAAAAAACTGCAGGCTTGATGAGCATAAGAGACTTTTTTCAAAAACATTAAAAATAGTAATGTTTCCAAACTTTTGACTGGTACTGTATATATATATATATATATATATATATATATATATATATATATATATATATATATATATATATATATATATATATATATATATATATATATATATATATATATATATATATATATATATGTGACATTTCTCAAAATAATAAAAACAATAATACAGGTCATACAAAGTCATCGAGGTTTGGAACTACAACATGAGTGTGAATTATTTTAAATGTGAACTTAAGTGTCAAAGTACCTTTTGGGGCCACTGTATATTAGCAGATATAAAGTTAATCTGTTACAGAGCATATAAAAAGTCTACACACCCCTTAGTCTACCTTCAACAAATAATAATGACCAGTAGCAGTGGCCAATAACGTAGCACTTCCTTATGAATGAACTATGAAACACTATGAGCCATAACAGGCTGGGAGCCACTGAACTTAGATGAATATAAAATGAAACACAGATTAGAGTTGGATCAGGCCTAACGGCTTTGAAGAGCTCTCTCTGACTGATATCTCTCCTCCATTATCTCTCCTACGTACTCTTTTTCTGTGGTTTGGTTTCATTAATGGGTTTTGTTTTTCCTAAGGTATTTTGAAAATGCGCTCTTATCTTTACTCTGTCTACAGGGTATGTTTTAATGCTGTGTCTCGGGGAAGATTGAAACCACAACTTTTTAAAAGGATGGAACTCTCTGTTGTTCATTGTCCATGACCCTCTTGAATTTTTTTTTTTTTTTAAAGAATTGCAGCTTAAAAACCAGGCAAGAAGGTTGACTGGTCTCTTAGTCTGGACAAACTGGCTAGACTGCTCAGTTTTTCAGGTTTTATACACTTTTCAGAGTGCGAAAAGAAATGTTTACAAGGGGTAAAATGATTCTATTTGGCATTTTTGCGATAAAATTCAATATCATTTAAAAGCTTGGGATCTGCAATATTTTAAAAGTCTTTGAAAAAAGTCTATATATAGTCTATAAAGTCTGTATACTTACCAAGGCTGCGTTTATTTGATCTAAAATACAGCATAACCAATAAAATTGTGAATATTATTCCATTAAAATAACACTTTTCTATTTTAATATATTTTAAAAATGTATTTTATTCCTGTGATAGCAAAGCTGAATTTTCAGCAGCCATTAACATCAGTGTCACATGATCCTTCAGAAATCACTCAGAAAAAAGTTTCTTCTTATTATCAATGCTGAAAATGGTTGGACATCTTATTTTTGTGGAAATTGATACTTTTTTTGTTTCAGGATTCTTTGACGAATAAAAACAGAATAACAGCATTTATTCAAAGCGGACATCTTTCGTAACATTATAATGTAAAAACTTTCTTGTAAAAAAGTATTCATAATTATTCATATCTTTTTTTTTTATCTTACTGACCGCAAACTTTTGAACAGTAGTATATACATTTTATATTTTTCCATCACAAATTATATTAGCATAAAAATTGTATTAGCATAAATATTTAGTATATTTGTAGTTTAATGGAAAAATTCACATGATGATTAGTCACACATTTGCTTATGAAAGTATTGCAAAATCTTACATTTCATTTATTTTTTCATTATTTAAATTACATTTTTAATTATTGATTTATTAATTGATTTATTAAAAATTTCCATTTTTTTTATATTTATTTATTTTTTGCTGATTTCCAGATTTAAATTCCAGATTTTTAATCCCAAATTTTTATTGTGGATCTTGGGACCACATTCGCTGCATAAATCTATCGTCGCGCCAGACCATTTGTTCACTACTGAAGGCGAAAGTGAGAGAGCAAGAAAGAGGAAGAGAGCGTGAATGAGTAAAAGAGGGAAGAAGAGAGAGAGTGAGCTGTTTTTTTTTTTTTTCGGAGGGCATGCTATTGGTGAGGGCACAGGGCAAGTTATGCTCCAAAACTACCCTAACAGTCTGAACGATTTCCTGTATGCTTTCCCACGCCTGCAGAAAGTGAGAGGGGGAGAGAAAGAAACCAAGAGAAGTAAAAAGAACGAGAGGAAGGGAGATACTACGGAGAGAGATATAGAGAAGGAGAGAGGAAGTGTCATGTCTCCGTTTACAATTAACGGATACACTGACGCCTTTCTGTTCCTCACTGATGACAACCAGCTGTCCATGACAGAGAATGGCAGTGCTGAAGAAACAGAAACAGAAACGCAGAGAGCAAAAGAAGAAGAGAAAGATGTATAAGGAGTGAAAACAGACACATGAGGAGAGCAAGCAAAGCCTAAATGAGTGTGGGCTAAAATGAACCAGAGGAAAGGCTAATGCAGCCTTATTCCCATCATTAGCCATTAGCTTCAGTGCAGATGGGCAACTCATCCTGCTTTACCACAAACAAATCCTGCTAACTGAAGAAGAGTGAACGCAAGAGTGCTGTTATACCCTCCAATCACAAGCCACAATCTGCCATTAAGGACAGCAGTATTAATGTACACAATCCCACATCCTTTAGAGAACCACAAATTTTCTAAAATCTGATCAGATGCATGTCTGATGGAGCTTTCCGATGCTAACACTAATCTATTATTGATTCCTCATAATGGCAGTGGTTTACAAGTTTTATGTATGCTTCCTTGTGTTGAGAAAAGCCATTAATTCAATTTCATTTCTAAGATAACCATGTTTATTATACAATATAATCTCCTCGCTTTGTCTATAATTCAGTTTTTTTTTTTTTTTTTTTTTATGTTAGGCGCTATGCTTTCCGAAATACAACCATAAAATGAATGGTTAAAACTTTAGCAAGTCAGACAGTCAAAAGCGATTTCTAGAAGGACCCAATAAAAACTAGACACTTTGTTAATTCTTTATTGATTTTTTAAAAAGCTACACTGGCTAAAAGCACAGACTGCTTACCGCTGTCTTACTGACAGCTTATACACCCATTTGGTTACACTTAATTTTAAGGTGTCATTGGTACAGTGTAATTATATATTTAAGTACTGAGTAATATTAATAAACTACGTGTACTTACTATAGGGTTAGGGTTTGGTTGAGGGTTAGTTGCATGTAATTATGCATAATTTACTGTTATTACTATGGTAAGTACATGTAACATTTGTATCAAGGACACTATAAAATAAAGTGTTACCCCATTTTGTATATACACGCCATTATAAATGAGCTACAGCACGTATTTGGTACGATATATATTTTTTTTTTGGTAGTTCAAGTAGCTTGATTACATTATATCACTTTAATGCAGTTTAAAAGGACACACACAAATGTGTTCGGTCAATAAGAAAGAATAGTAGTGTACTTTCACACACACACACACACACACACACACACACACACACACACACACGTTTTCCTCTTTCTCCTTCCTGTGACATGACTTTGCTTGTAAGAGAAAGAAAAGTGACTATTCATTTGTTCCCTGCCATATTCTTAAGTGACTTAAAGGGCACCTATTATGCCCCTTTTTAAAAGATGTAAAAAAAGTCTCGGCTGTCCCCAGAGTGTGTATGTGAAGTTTTAGCTCAAAATATCCCACAGATCATTTTTTACAGCATGTTAAAATAGTCACTTTTTGGGGGTGAGCAAAAACATGCCTTTTTGAGTGTATCCCTTTAAATGCAAATGAGCTGGTGCCTCTGACCCCCTTTCAAGAAGAGGGTGGGAGTTAGAGATGCGCGGATGGGCTATTATTTCATCCGCAACCACATCACAAAACTCATCATCCGTCCGCCATCCATCCGCACCAACGTTTTTGACCAATTTTCAAAACCGCACCCGCCCGCCATCCGCTGATTGCTGTATACATTATATTTTTCATTTGATTGGTTCAACCGCCCGCCACCCGCCCGAATTGAATTAAAATATTATTTTTCGTCACGTCATCCGCCCGATCCGCGGTTTATCCGCGGAGTCCGCGGCTGTAACCTCCAACCGCGCATCTCTAGTGGGAGTCGGACAGGAGTCGGACATTAATGCCTACAGAGCCAGATAATATATGCTGTATGGAGATAGAAAAGGTATAGGTGTGTTTAATTACGGTTATAATTTATCTATCATCTTGATTTTATCCACTATTAATGCAAGCTTGCTGTAGCGGATCCCGTCCGAATGACGACCAAAGATTTACTGATGAGTTTTATGAAGTTTATTGTACTTCACATAAAAGATGAAGCATCCGTTTTACTCCAAAAAAAAAATCACAGTAAGAACCGAATAAACAGTATAAGAAGTGCACATTAAAGCTACACTGTGTAATTTTTTTAGTTGATTCTTAGCAAAAAACAGTTCTTTCAAAAATATATGTGCTCATTAATGTATATTTACTTCTTTCAAGTAATAAAGTATTCTCATAAGTTTATAATCTGCCATTGAAAGTACATACGGGTGAGGGGTTCGAATGCCGGTCGCCATGTTGCCCCTCCATCTTGAAACTACATTAGCCAAAGAGGGACATACCTGTAAATTCAAGCTTCGCCTTTCGCACTTTACACTCAGTGACACAGAGACGAATGCGAGGGGAAGATTACTCGCGACTGCAGGCAGATTTGAAAGATTGCTGAAGATGGAGGATCACGCCTATTTTCGAGGACATGTAGCAGAGTCGCCAAGGAAGCGAAAGAGAGAATTAAAACGTCCAAGCGACAGGCAAATCAGCAAGACCAAAGTCAATACTGGAGTAACTTTTCCCAGATGGAAAGAGCTCATGAGGAGCAAAGATTTAAAAACGAACGCTGAAGTTGCCTGCTTTCTTCTCGAAAAAAATAAACACTTGGTGGATTTTTATTATTATAGGTTGGTTGTGTACACACGCTTATGTTCAAATACCATGTGAAAGTGAATTTTGCATAATAGGTCCCCTTTAACGTGACGGGGGTCTGGACATGCAGCATCCCTACACATACTGTGTGAGTTTTAACTGAGATATACAAGCACCCCAGGAAAAGAATTGACCAGGACAATAGGAAAAAGTCCTAAAAGACAACTGATTCCTGGTATTCATGTCTCTACCTGTAGAGCTGAAGGCTATGTGGGATCTAATATCCACTAAAAGCTACTCGATTTGCCTTGAAAATAGGCCACACATGCCATCACACACCCACAAACATGGTACACAGAATAACAGAGCATTGTGACAGACACGCATGCAAACTTGAATATTCAGTGGGCAGCACAGAGACCCTTTGGCTCAGCCACACACAAACAACAAAACAACAGAAAAAAAAACCCTCAGGAATACAGTTCTCAGAGTGCAAGGGTGTTTGCCTACACACAAAACCTGTTCTACCACAACGCGTGTGAATGTGCCTGCAAAATCAAGTTTCATTTCTTGACGAACTGATCAAGCTTGACTGCGCATGTGCTGGTGAGCCAGTGAGAATGTGTGTGTGTGTGTGTGTGTGTGTGTGTGTGTGTGTGTGTGAGAGAGAGAGAGAGAGAGAGAGAAAGAAAGAAAGATCACCAACATTATCCAACTTGCCAAAAAAAAAGAGAAAAAGGAACAGAGAATGACATAAAACTGGATTCATGGAAGTGTGGCTGACTTTAAACAACCTTTTAGTACTTGAAAAGAAATGGAGTGTGTTGGATAATGGCATCATTAAATATAATAATAGCGACATTAAATATAAATGTGCCTGAATGTGCGCGTAAGTTACTGAAGAGATGAGATGAGGTGGCCTCTTTACTATTAACTGGAGAGGACGGGCTCCCCAGGGCCAATATTCCCTACACCAAACAAGGTTACTGTCTTTCCTCAGGCAAAGATCGGCCTAGTGTCCTAATACCATATCGCAACACAAATGCAACTTCCTTATCGATTTAAATACACAGCCCCCAAAAAAAGAAGATTCTCAGCTTGTTGCTTCAGTGTTTAGGAAGTAAACACATTAGCACCTTCGGCACATGAAGGAATCTCCAAATAACATACTCAGCTAGCAAAATAAACAATTCGTCTTGGCAACTGACATGAATTTGCTGCCGAGTTTATGCGAGTTGTACACACACTGTGCTGTGTCTTCTTAGACTGCAGAAAGTCCCTTATCTAAATTCACTGGAACCAGATTAAGCTGCGTCCCCATACCACACATGCCACACTGATCAGCACAAGAACATGAGAAAAGAGGGAGAAGAACATATATATTAGGCTAACTAAAGAGAGAGCGAGAGAAAGGATGGGAGGATGCTTTGATTGAATTTCACTGGCTAAAATTTAATTTCATTCATGAGCACTCACATGATAAGCCAGTAGCCTATATGGCAGGAGCAGAGAGAGACAGACAGAAATAGAGAAATGACACAGACAGAACTGATACTAGATACGGCAGAATTGGGAGAACAGGTAAAATTAAGTTAGGGGTAAAACTGCAGTCATAAAACAAATCAATTATGCTTCAAGTCAAGTCAAGTCACCTTCATTTATATAGCGTTTTTAACAATATGGACTGTTTAAAAGCAGCTTTACATTGATAATAGGAAATTAAAGTAACATAGATTGTTTTGGCTTTATAGCAGCTCTAGAATAAAGTTATTGTCCAGCTAAAGTTAGTTTTGATCGATTCACTTCCGTTGTCGTATCATTAGTTATTAACTTAGGGGCCACTTACATGACACCGTTCTAACAGAAAACACTTAACGCGCTCCGGTCCACTCATTCGCACAACAACAGTGTTTGGTGGCTCGAGAACGCAAACCTTGAAATAAGCCTTTAAGAAAAAAAAATTAAGAAAAAAATAAAATTATTATATATATCTCTGCGCAAGCTTTAAAAACGAAAACCTGTGAAAACGCTGACGGCGTGCACATATAGCCTAATGTGTTAAGAGCTCGCTCAAGTTTTGGGGAGCTAAACCATTTAGTGCTTTAAGTAATCAGCAATATTTTAAAATGTATACGATGTTTAATAGGGAGTCAATGCAGTGTTGACAGAACCGGGCTAATATGGTCATACTTCCTGGTTCTGGTAAGAACTCGAGCTGTTGCATTTTGGACCAGCTGTAGTTTATTTATTAAGCGTGCAGGGCAACCACCCAGTAGAGCATTACAATAATCTAGCCTTGATGTCATGAACGCATGCACTAATTGTTCCGCATTTGTCATTGAGAGCATATGACGTAATTTAGATATATTTTTAAGATGAAAAAATGCAGATGCAGATACTAGAAAGCAGATACTAGACATGCAGATACTAGACACGTGACTTTCAAATGAAAGATTGGTATCAAAGAGCACACCCAGGTTCCTAACCGAAGACAAAGGTTTGACAGAGCAGCCATCAAGTGTTAGACAGTATTCTAGGTTATTACGTGAGGAAGTTTTTTGTCCAATAATTAGAATCTCTGTTTTTTCAGAGTGAAGTAGTAGGAAATTACTAGTCATCCAGTTTTTTTTTATATCAGCTACGCATTCCGTTAATTTTGTGAATTGGTAAGTTTCGTCAAGTCGTGAAGAAATATAGAGCTGAGTATCATCAGCATAACAGTGAAAACTAAAGCCATGCTTCCTAATGATATCTCCCAAGGGTAACATGTACAAAGTGAACAACAATGGTCCTAGTACTGAGCCTTGTGGTACTCCATACTGAACTTTTGACCCTTATAAATAGTAACCCTTTTAAAAACAAACATAACATTAAACACAAATCTCCCCCTATATTAATCTTGTGCAAAAACATCAAATTACACTTGATTTCAACATTTACCCCTAGTCTGAAGCAAAGAATGCTGGGAATTAGAAATCTGCTGTAGCCTAACTCATTCAATTTAAGTTCAGACTAATTTAAATACAAAACTAGGGGTTTCTGAGTCACAAAGGCATAGTACGCAAATAGTACAGATTACTAGATTTTTACAATTTCAGGCGAATTGAGTTAGGACATTTGTTAGGTTTTACAGTGAAGAGTTGGTGGGGGTGGGGATGAAAACATTTATAAAAAAGTACCTTGTGTCCCTATAATAAGAAACCTGACAACAGGATTTTGCCAAATTTTAGGAGAACTCCTGCAAAACTCTGTGTAACATGAACAAAAGCACAGTACTTCCATAGACTTAGATTAAAAAAGAATAAAGGATTGTCTGATAATACTGTAAACAACAACAGGTGGCATGACAGGACTGGTATTAGCAAGTTCAAGCAAAAAGGAAAATGTTACTGACCATGTTGGTCCCTCCAGACCAGTAGAGGAAGAATCCATCTGGGTCCACTTTGAGGGTGACGAGGCTGGGTGAGCTGTTGGCCTCCTAAACACACAAAAAAAAAAAAAAAAAAAATGAAAAAAAAAAAAAAAAGAATTTAGGTGGCATTCAGTATAATTCATACAGTTTTACCAACAACATCAGTACTTCTTGTACAGAGAGCAGAATAACGTAATTCCCTTAATGGTATGAACAACATTGACATGACTACTAATGAAGATCACTGGGAAACAATAACATTGTTTAGAACATTTATTACACACAACTAATTGTTAATTCAACTGCAACTTAATTAAACTGATACCATAGTGACCAAGTCAAAGTGGCAGCCATGCCAATACTGCACGTCAACGATGAAAATACAGCCAATAATAAGTAACATGGCAGAGAAAGAGACATAATGATTTAAAAGTAAGTCAGATAAATGGGAAGTGCTTGGAATGGGTGGATGGTCCTGAGGGATGGTGCAATTTAGAAATTAATGTAATGACTGAAACCAAAACCTCAAAAGCCACAGAGCGAGACATTAGAGGAGTTTAATGCACAAGCCACAGAAACTGATGGCTGCATATAACTGGAATTGCATATTACCGTAAGATACAGTTGCAATCGAAATTATTCAACCCCCATTGCAAATCAGGTTTATTGGCAAAATTTACAGACTTTCAGCTGTTTGCAATGAACAAATAAAACAAAAGTGAGTGAAATACTCAACACAACGAATGTTTGAAGTGGTTTCGCAAATTTAACTGAAAAGGCAACTTTTAATAACTTCAGCAATGTCAAAATGATTCAACCCCATTCATGGCAAGCATGTTTAGTACTTTAGAACACCCTTTTGCTGATATGACCTGCTGCAAACGAGACATATAACCAGACACCATGTTCGTGTAAAGCCCTATTCGGAAGGGATTAAAGGAGAACTCCGGTCAATTTTAACATTGAGCTCATTTTTTTGTATATTTGGAGTGCTGTCAATACAGAGAACAACGACAAAAATCGGTGTTGCCTACACCGAGTTATTCTATTTTTAAAATTTGCACCCTGTTGACTTCAATGGGGCAAGTACTAAACCTGCTTTTAGCCTCTTAACATCCTTGATGTGTCATTACAAGTGCACAGAAAATGTGAGTGATTCCTTCAGAGTGAACATGAGTGAATCTGACTGCAGTAGATGTGAAAGATATGTATAAAAATGATGTTATTTAAGCCAGCGCAAATACCTGTGTTTACATCCTGTTTTCGGTTGAAGTCCAAAGTAGTCGATTGCCGAGTTCACACGCGTGATCATAGGTAACTAAACTTATGCGTGTGAACTCGACAATCGATTACTATGGACTTCGACCGAAAACAGGATGTAAATACAGGTATGTGCGCTGGCTGAAATAACATCATTTTTATTCATATCTTTCACATCTACTGCAGTCAGATTCACCCGTGTTCACTCTAAAGGAATCACTCACATTAGCGGTGCACTTGTAATGACACATCAAGGATGTTAAGAGGCTAAAAGCAGGTTTAAAACTTGCCCCATTGAAGTCAACAGGGTGCAAATTTTAAAAAGAGGATAACACGGTGTAGGCAACACCGATTTTTGTCGTTGTTCTCTGTATTAACAGCACTCCAAATGTACCAAAAAATGAGCTCAATGTTAAAATTGACCGGAGTTCTCCTTTAACTTTACAAGGGTAGATGAGTAATGTAATTTTGGCTAATTCGCACGGGATAAGATATCTCAATTAAACTAGCAGAAGTGGGAGGGGTTTGCACATCGCTGGATTTGCACATCGCTGTCACCCTCCTGTCGTCATGTGTGTATAACGTTGCTTCCTGATATCACGTGTGCATACCTATATTTATATATATAAAACTGTCATGTCCGGTCGAACAATGTATTAATTAACTTCAGATTGGATTGTGTTGGTAATAGGCACTTACCTAACTCTAAAAGATGTTTCGTGCCTCTAACAAGTGCTTTCGATCTTCTTTCTGATCTGAATGGTATGTGGAAAACACTTGAGGTTTGACACAGACTTGTCCCAGTGTCTAGAACGCAAATTAATGCTTTTTCAAGCGTCTGCATACTTGAAAAAACGCAGAAAACTACTTTTAAACAGAAAATGACGTTTTAGACTTCTAATTTATGACAGTTTTTTTGTTTTGCTCTATCCTCTGTGCTTCCGCGTTCATCATTACGTTGTGCGTCGAGTCAAGGGTTACTCTTTCGCCGTAAATCAATGCATACGGACGTCTGCTGGAAGCAAGTTATTTTAGTCGATAAAGTTTTAAATATGGATATTTTTCTTACACAAACGCATCGCTTCGCTTCAGAAGGCCTTTATTAACCCCCCGGAGCCGCGTGGAGAACTTTTATCATGGATGGATGCACTTTGATGGACTTCAAAACAGAAATAGTCAATCACCTCCATTATAAAGCTTGGAAGAGTCAGGACATTTTTTAATATAACTCCAATTGTATTTGTCTGAAAGAAGAATGTAATATGCACCTAGGATGACTTGAGGGTGAGTAAATCATGGGGTCATTTTTGGGTGTAGTTTTGGAGTTCTGACATGCGTTTAGTATGCGCCTTACAAGCTGAAATCTCAGTTCATGTTGCCACCAAGTCTTGCTGCAAGTCTTTTGCAGTCACTCGAGGGTTTTTCTGAACCTGCCTTCTCAGAAATCTGGTTGCAGCCATTGAGAGCTTCCTTTTTCTGCCCTATCCAGGTAGTGTAACCACTGTTCTTTTAACTTTGAACTTGAAAACTATGCTTTCAACGGTGTCTCTAGGAACATTTAGTGCCTTCACTATCTTTTTGTATCCAGTTTCTTGTTTGTGAAGGGTGATGATATCTTATCTTAAATTTTTGGACCAATCTTTTTACTAAGCCATATGTCTAACATGCAATTAAATATGACACTCAACAATCTTTGCCAGTACAGATATTTCATGTGTGCTCAAGCACAACTGGTGAACTAATGAAGCCCTTGATTAGTTACATCAGGTGTGCTTGAGACAACACCTTTTTTGCAGATTTGTGCTGTTGTGAGGGATTCTATTCAGGGGGTTGAATAATTTTGAGACTGCAGAAGTCATTAAAAGTTGCATTTTAAGTACCCTGGTAATCCAGAGTTCTCTTGAGAGCACAAGTTGAATTTGCTCAGCGAGTTACTCTGGTGTTGAGTAATGATACTCATTAAATATGCCCCTCGATCTGAGCTGCACCAATCACATCGGTTTATCTGATATAGGAGGGCCAGAGGCGAGCTAAACAGATGATGACAGTGCTGTGACGTCAAAGTCATTAGTAAACATTGCAAGATGGCTATGGATGAATACCATTTGTTTGAAACTGCTTTGGCCGCTACAATGAACGAGTTAGACTTTGCTTTTTTTGTAAAACAGGAACAGAAGATACCGCTCAAATCGTTCCTTTGCAAGAAGGACGTTTTTGCTGTTTTGCCGACCGGATACGGTAAGAGTATAATCTACCAGTTAGCTCTGCTGGTAGCTAAGCATATGGGGTTTATTGTTGTGATTGGTCGTAGTGTTATCCAATTGCGTGTAGTGAGATTTTCAAATGCATGCTTGGTGCCGCTCCTCGAGCTGGCCGATTTTCATTAGTCGACGCCAGACCATTAATCTTTTAGATTTAGGTCTGGATTTCCATGCTACATTTTCAGTTGAATTTGCGGAAACCATTGTTGTGCTGAGTTATTTCAATAACATTTGTTTGATTTGTTCATTGCAAACAGCTGAAAGTCTGTAAATTTTGCCAATGAACCTGATTTGCAAAATTACAACTGTATACTTGTATTTATTTTAAAGTATGTAGTATGTATATTACACAAAGTACACTACCGTTCAAAGGTTTGGGGCCAGTAAGATTTTCTAAAATAAATAAACTTTTTTTCATCAAGTACGCATTAAGGATTTTTCAACTAAAAACGTAAAACTTTTTATGCGTTTTGGCCGTTCATTTACATGACAACGTCGTTTAGGATACCTGAAAACAGGTTTTCAAAGTGTACGTTTTTGAAAATGTTCCAAGTGTACACTTTTTGTTGTCTCCTTGTAAACAACAAAAATATGAAAACAATGACGTCATGCACATGCGTATAACATTTTCAGTCTATAGTATTTCAACGCCATCTAATGGCCTGGCAGCAGCATACAGCGATTTTAGCTGTTTTCGCGGATTTGTGAATGGGGATCGTTTTGACAATGGTGTCGTCTGTATGTGGAAAACTTTAAGCATATTGTTGTCGTGTAAAGGTATTCTAAATTGACAAATAGTGATAGAATAAATAAAGATATTTATAAATTTCAAATCTATATTAATTAAATATTTCAACATTTATAATAAATGTATCATGGTTTCACAAAAAAATATTAAGCAGCACAACCGTTTGGACGAGAATATCTTTTCATGAGCACCAAATCAGCATTAATGATTTCTGATGGATCATGTGACACTGAAGACTCGAAAAAATCAGCTTTGCCATCACAGGAATAAATTACATTTTAGAATATATTAAAATACAAAACTGTTATTTTAAATTGCAATAATAATTTTAAATAATTTGAAAAAGTAAATGCAGCCTTGTGAGAAAGAGATCATTTTTTTTTGTAGCTTTTTTTTTATTATTTAAAATACAATTTCATAAATGTTACTCACACATACATTTATGCAGAATTTTATTTGGCTTATTGTACTGGAAAGGAACTGATTGGTAATGAAAAGTGATTGTTACAAATCAGAATGGTGCCGGGCAGTCTTCACATCCAAATATGTCAACGTTCTAACTATTTAGCAGGCAAAAAAAATAAAATAAAAACCATCAGTGTAGTATGTTTTCATAAAAAAGTAGTCAAAAAGTACCTGGATGACCAATATATTGTGCAATATTTAGCAATCTTTTAAAGTACGCATACAAAGGAAACTTTACTATCCCATGAGGCCTTGGGAAAGGACTTGCGTGGAAGCAACACAATTTACATTGAAATGCCAAAATGGCAGATGTCAAGTTCTTCCTCAAATGTAGTACTTTGACTGTATGCGATTTAGAAAATCAAGCAAGTGTAGCTGGTATTTGCATTCACACACCTACATAGTGTATGATTTAGATCTAAGAGAGTGTTTACACAGTAACACATGTATAAAAGCACTTTGAAAAGGTTGGTTGTACCTGTCAACCAAACCAAAAAAGTTGGAAAAACTCCATCCAGTATCTCAAGTAAAAAAAAAAAAAAAATGCTAAAAGAAAGCTCCATTTGCAATTGCATGTTTTTTTTTTTTTTGTCCCATTAAAAATTCTTCACTGGTCAATTACTAAAAAATATTTCAAAGACACTACATCCGGGCACATAACCTAATGTGTTTGGACAATCCGTTAAGAGCTAATCTCATCTGTATGTGTTAGCAGTGAAGTGACGTGTGGCTACTGATCTATAGATGTAGTCTTGTGGAATGTTTGCATAATGATTAAATTAATCTAGGAGCACAGATTTCTTTTACAACTTCTCTGAAAAACCCCTCCCAGTGCTGAGACACACACATACACACACACACAAACCTGTCTCTAAACAAAATCAAACGCATTTGCATGCTGACTGCTTTTAATGTTTGCATAAACAAATGTTAGTGTTGCAATACTACTGCTGAATAAGCTTCAATTAAAAGCACCTATGTGCACACAGAGCTCTCAAAAACATCAGGTGAGCTGAATATGGTATAAAAGACAGCAGAAAAAAGTTGACAAACAGCATATGAGAGAAAGAATGAGAAGTAGCAGACCTTGGTCTGGGTAAACAGCATATTTTATTTGACATTAAAACAAGGTTATGAAGGAAAAATGTCCAGTGCGTTTAACAGATTGTACGGTCTTAAAGGGATAGCTCACACAAAAATAATTATACCCTCATGTCATTACCAAACTGTGACTTCTTTCTTCTGTGGAACACAATGAAGGATATTTTAAGAAATGTCTCTTTTTTCAATACAATGGAAGTCAATGGTCACCAAAGTAAGGTTACCAATATTCTTCAAAATGTCATCCTTTGTGTTCAGGCAAAATAAAGCAATCATTGCCATTTTGGAACGACATAAGGGTGAACAACTGATGAAAGGATTTAAATTTTGAGGTGCTTGGTTACTACTCTTCACAAACTGGTGTTTTTGGTGCACTGGGAATGTTTGGGAAAGCCAAAACAGGGTAAACAACATAACTTGAACGTGTGGAAGGGAGAGAAGTGACCTTCACCCTGTAAGGGTCTCATTAGTGTGTGTACAGACTTATAAAAACGTGTCAAGCTTCTCTGACTCCCAATGTCAAGCCCTAATGATCTGACACATACACACACAAAACCAAACCCTTACAGGAAAATAACTTTTTACATTAAAAAAGTAATTTATAAATAAATGCATCTTTTATACAATTTTTTTTTTTTTGCTTTTTATCTTTGACAATGACCACTAATGGAGGTTCTGTCATATTTTGCTAATATCCGAGGAGAACTTTATCCATGTTTATCCAAATTACAGCTTCATCTTTGTATGGTTGACGTGCACACGTCAGAGAACTTTAAATGGATATTTGGGTAAACCATTAAAGTGAACTGAAGCTTGTGGCCTGCAAACGACAGCAGTGCGTGCATTCTCTCAGACGGAGGCGCACACAGTTAATGCATCAACAATGTCAGCTATTTCAGTGGGTGAGCGGCCCGCTCTCTTGGCTCTTGGATGTATTTGGCTTCCAATATTTACTTGCTTTTATAGCCCTTACATAATGCACATAACACACACAAACTACGACATGACTGACTTTAACACCTCAAAGTCTGGGAATGCAGGACAAGTGGACAGAGAATGACAGAGGAACAAAGAAAGATTTTACAGAGAATATCTGCATAATCAAAGCTATCAAACTAAATCAGGGTTTAGTTCGCCAGCATGTATATCATATGCGACGCCTTGTCAACAAGCAGCTTTTTATGTCTAGACTTCACCTTTGGACTCACCAGGTTAGCAGGGCATGGACACATGTGGTAAGTGAGGGATAATATATAGATAAATATTAAAAAGTTATGCATATTGTAATATAGCGCACAAGGCCTGTTCACACCAACACGAATGTTTGGTCCAGTTTGCAAGACATTTGTCTGTTCAGACAATGGCTTTGTCCGAAATCATATACTATATCTAATTACTTGACGGCCGCTAAAAAGTATGTTCTACATAGTATGAATAATATGTGTAGTATGAATGTAATCTGGACGTACAACATTCGCCATGTTGTCATTATCATTCGACCTACCAGCGTCAGTAACGTCACTTCACAGCCATTCGTAAATCCTCTCCTGTGGCCTCATGGGATAGTAAAGTGTCCATCTAATACACACTTCAGAATCTCACCGGAAGTAGTAGGTCATCCGGGTACTTTTTGCCAACTCTTTAATGAGTACTGTGAATTCAGTCATACTAGACATTTCTCACATACTGTTTTTCGCCTACTATATAGTAGGGAAGTATATGCGATTTTGGATGCTAAAAAAAAGGAAAAAAAAGCCAGACAGGCTGATTAAAAATGCAAATTCACCCTCTGACAGTAGGTGAAGCTTATTGAAAATCTGAAATATCGGTTACCCCAGTGCACAAATCGCTACACAACTTTCCGTGTCACGCAGGAGAAAGGAAGTCAAACAGTATTTACATGTTTTCAAACAGCCAGCCAGTATCCATTTATCATAATTTAATGAAAAAGCGTGACCAGCGCAGTCTTCGGTAGTCTGTTCCACAAAATATTGAAATTCATACAAATTTATAATGACACGAGCATTCGTAAAAGACGACAATATTCATTTTAGAGTAAATTAACCTTTAAATGCATTTACCAAGATGGATAAAAGTGACTGCTGAAAACAAAGAACGACAGAGTGTGAAGAAAATGCCAAAGACGTCCCAGGTTAAAGTAAAGAAAGAAAAGAGGAAGTAAGGAGGAAGAGAGACATTTTCTGAATAACTGATTTACATCAACCTTTCATAAGAGCGAATGACTTGGTCTAAATTACACACACACATAGGCTATCTCCTTCCTGAATGAGAGGGCGAAACTGAAGGAGAGGAAAGGCTGGAGGGGGAGAGCAGAGGTGACACACCGACTCTGACACATGTTCTGTTTGAGCATGCAATACGCCTCTGTTCCTCATGTTCTTCCTCAGTCTCTGTCTTCATCTTGCTGAAAGTGTGCGGAGGCTTGTTTTGCAGTGAGGTGAGACTCCATTAGCAGTGTGGTAAGAGTCAACAAACGCAAATACAGCTGCAGTGGGCCACCTGGATGAGTGTTAGCCCTTTCCAGGAAACTGTTCATAGACAGCTCTTATCCTGAATAATCACCACGCGCAACCGAAAAGCTCCTGGATGCAGAGCTCCCGGATTATGTATTTTCTTGTGTTTGTGCTTTGTAGCTACTTGTTTCCTGTATCATCTCAAATCGCTGAATTGTTTTCTGGCAGCAAGCCAAAATAACATGCTGGTATGAGGTCGGTCTAGTT
This sequence comes from Scardinius erythrophthalmus, assembly GCF_964197995.2. Lineage (NCBI taxonomy): Eukaryota > Metazoa > Chordata > Actinopteri > Cypriniformes > Leuciscidae > Scardinius > Scardinius erythrophthalmus. The sequence continues at coordinate 24,079,136 of NC_138222.1, forward strand.
TTGCATGTTGCAAACCACATCAACCCCTTGCTTTGTGCATCTGTGAGCACCAAGGGCGTTTCTCCCTGGAGAAGGCAGGGAGGCGGTGTATACACAACAAATTTCTGATGAGAAATAATCAACAATACAAACAAATATTATGAAATATAAGATGAAAACATGTTCTTCTAAAGCAATACTGCCCTAGAGTAACAGTCGAGTTTCAGGTTTCCTCCCTTGAGCTCACTGCATTCTCAATGATGTCCAAAAGTGCAACATGAATATGAGGTGGACCTACATGCAGCTGTGATTGGCCGATTACCTATTACGTTTGCAACAGGTATGCAAATCACCTAGAACTGGTGGAAATGGATGGACTAATAATTACAAAGCTGTCCCATATACCTTAATCTGGAAACAGAGTAATAATCAAATGGAAAAAGCACACAATTTGACTTATTGGATTAAAAAAAAAACTTTGCCTCCACATTTTTGGTGCGCATGCAAACATCTAAGAGTGTGTGGTGTGTCGAATGACAAACACCAGATAGACGTGTGAGGAATGAAGAAATAAAAAGAGAAAAATGTGGGAAGACAAGCAAAAAAACAAAACAAAATGAAAAACATAAGGAGGAAATGAATGAGAGGAAAATGTGAAGCCACAAAAACATATTTGTTTAATTTTCTGAAGAAAACAGGAGTGGCTCTTACAATTGTAAAAGTATAGCCTAGTCTTTGTATGAGTCTAGGAATCTCTAGTATGTGTTACAGTACACTTGTAAGCATACTAGACTATGCTCGTTGCTTATTAGTGAAAAAGTAGTATGATGCTAGGGTGTGGTGGGTGGTTTCCAGGGCGTTGCTAATTGGCTTTAGCATGTTGCTAGGTGGTTGCTATGGTGTTCTGGTTGGTTGCTTACTGGCCCAAAAAGTAAAAGGAGCCAAAGAATGGAAAATGTGATACAAATCGGATTCTTTCTAAGCATGGTCATGAGTCTCTATACACAAACACACACTGCCTCAATTATGATATTTAAGGAACCAACAAAACATAAACAACATTAATATTATAACATGTGGAGCAATTCCCTTCACAGGACGTGACCAAGCTCTAGTGTACAAATGCACACCAGACATGACTAAACATGCACAGCTCCCTTCTTCCTCAAAGTCAAATAGAGTCTCTTAAGCACACACACACACAGATTTTCTCACACTCAATATAGTCAAAACAACAATATTTACCCTGAGACACATTACATGTAGCCTTAAGAGTGTGACGTTTCCAGATTTACATGCACGTGTTGTGTGACTAATAAATAAAGTAGTTAGCATTAGTACATGAAGAGAAATGAGAAAGGGGAAGTAAAAATGAAACTGGAAAGAGCCTGGTCATCAGGAAGAGAAGTAGAATCTAGCGTTCATCAGATGTTCGGTCTCTTGGGGTTTCCTGTGATTTTCTCCTCTCTGCCTACATGGTCTCTCATTTCTCTGCGCCTCAGAGTTCCAGGCGTCACTTGCTCATTCTCAATATTTTTCCTCCATGTTATCTCCTTGTTTGGCCTCCGTGTGTGAAACCTCTCTCCGCTCACGCACAGTTCGCCCTCCCTCCTTCCCTCTTTTCCTCTCAGAATTATCCTCCTACACCAGCCAAACTTTTAACTCAGTCACCCTGTGTGTCCAAGTCGCTGCTGTTTTTCTGCTCCATTGAAAGAAATACAAGCATAGTTTCTTGCAGTTCACACAGTTAATCACAAACCCTAAATACTTCCTTTGGAATTCCCTCAGAGAGAAAAGGATGAATAATATAGTCCCTGTGAATCCTATCAGATTGGTTTGTTTAGACAGAGGGTATCTTCATTACAAACTGTCCTTACTGGGTTTGGACAACATTTATATTTCTGCTTGAGAAGCAGTTATGCAAGACAGCTATATCTGTACTGTACTGAGAGACTCTTTCTCTCTCTCTCTCTCACACACACAAAGATATGCAGAATTTGTCACTGTGTCATATATGACTGTTTCTAACTCTTCACGGCTCCATAATATTCCCATAACTACGACCCTCAGTGCTCACTTTTCACCCCAGACACCTGTCAAGCGGAAGACAGGATAAATTTGCAAGTCAAAGTTCACAGCTAGCTGATGTGCTTAGGGGCATTAGTACTAAAACACAGTCTTCACTGAACTACAACCAAGGACAAGAATTATGAAATTACTTAAATTTGAAATTACTCCATTAGGTGTCTTGCTCAAGAGCACCTCAGTCATTTCCTGTCTGTACTGGGAATCGAACCCCTGTCTATAGTATAATAATTAGTATGGATGAAATTTGGAACAATGCATTTAAACAGAGCCGGTTTAAAAGAATGAGGGTTCATTCGGTCATTTTACTGTTCAAAAGTTTGGGGTCGGCAAGATTTTTTTGTTTTTGAAAGAAGTCTCTTACGCTCACCAAGACTGCATTTATTTGATCATAAAAACAGTACTATTGTGAAATATTATTACGATTTAAATGAACTGTTTTCTATTTTAATATATTTTCAAATGTAACTTATTCTTGTAATGGCAAAGCTGAATTTTCAGCAGCAATTAATTCAGTCTTCAGTGTCACATGATCCTATGTAATTTTCGTTTATCTACAGCTCAGATCTAGAATTCTTAAGTGAAATAAAGATCATTTATTAAAAAAAGATTAAAAATTAATCATATTAAAAATATATATTATTTTTGATGAATTAACCAGAGCGAGCGAGATTGGTTTAATTAATTACAGCGAAGTTATCACCTCATTGCTGAGAAATATAATGTAGCCTTCATTAGCGAAGCTGTTTTATTTATAAAAGTCACGGACAGAGATTGAAAAGCAGCTCCTGAATGTGTCTGTATTTGTGCAATTTCTTTTCTTTACAAAGACAAATATAAAGTTCCCAACTCAATAAAAAGCTGTGAGCGAGCGAATACAGGCACGTCTGCCTCATAATACAACATTAAAAAGCTATCTTTGTGAATAAACGTGTCGTCCTCGCCTTCTGGTGGCATGTCCAGATATCGGATGTATCAGATTTAAAACCACATTTCGAAAATCAGATTTTTTTGGGCCAGCTGGCTTTTACGCAGCCAAAGTGTCCATCAAATACACACTTCAGAATCTTGGTGAAAATAGTAGAACATCCAGGTACTTTTCGCCTACAGTTTTTCGAATACTTTGTATTCAGATATACTACTCTTTTGGCATTCTGTTTTTTGCACACAACATTGTAAGGAAGTATTCAATTTCAGACGCAGTGCGGTAGTTTTCAAATAAGCCTGAAGTACTTGATTAGCTGGATCAGGTACACTAAAATTAAGTTTGAAGCTAAACTCTGCAGGGCTGTGGCCCTCCAGGAACTGAGTTTGACACCCCTGGTTTTACGCTATAACGTACATGTGCATTAGACTGATTAATCTGAAAAACTGTGGCTGAACCCAAAATCGCCCCCTAAACCCTCAATCACTATTCCCTACTTTATTCCACTAATACAGGGATGTCCAATCCTGCTCCTGGAGGGCCACTGTCCTGCAGAGTTTAGCTCCAACCCCAAATAAACACACCTGAACCAGATAATCAAGGTCTTACTAGGCATTCTAGAAACTTCCAGGAAGGTGTGTTGAGGCAGGCTAGAGCTAAACTCTGCTGGACAGTGGCCCTCCAGGACTGAGTTTGGACACCCCTGCACTAATACAATTCACTTGAAGGAGTGAATGAAAACGAGTGAGCGTACATCGGCTGTACACTCGTTATTGCGGTGCAATGTGGGATAGAATGAGTGCACTCTATAACATCCACTATGGTTTTGGACACTACTACAAATGGCTGTCCCCTCAAATAATACCCTATTTTTAGGGGGCTAATTCAGATTTAGCCTGTGTTTTTTTGCATAATGAGTTTAACTTTAAAAAGGTATGAGTAATGACACCATCGTTGTCAGATCTCAACAAACAGTTACATAGTTGTCATTCGTTCCCCAAATCAAGTAGATTGGAGGTGCACTTGCACAACTAGAAATAGCTACCAGAGCATTATGAATATAGTCAGTGAGCAAAATGACATTATTGACAGGGACAGTGACTGAAAGATGATTTAAACAACATTCTAAGAGTTCAATGCTTCTAATTACAGTTTAGTTGCTCAGTTGAGTGCACCACAAAGTATGCAGATTTAATGAAAATTCGGTTTCCACTATACCTACAGTCTTCGGGAGTACATTTGGTGGTAGACTGCAACAATGTGAATGTCACAAATAACCAAACTCTGTATACAAAGTGAGATTGATCACTCAGAAGAGAAGTTACAACTATATTTAGCTGCAGTGTGTATGTATCCAGAGAACCAGCAGACTTGATGGAGGGGATTACGTTTAGCCACAGTCCATTCCGTGATCAATTGGGATCCTATCCAAGCCAGCTTCCAATCCCAGGCAAGTTGAGGATTGGGAAATGGTCCATTAAATGTTTAAAGGTGCACTAGAGCATTACATCTTACAGTCTGACTCAAAGCGGTTCATTCTGGGAATTAGATAATGTGTTATATATCATTAGATCACATCAGTAGCCACAAAGTTTGACTACAGTTTTTTTTAAGATAGAAGAAGAGATTAACAGCACACAAACAGGAGGGTGGTAGAGAGGCAGAGATGAAGAGAAAGGCACTGTTGCACCATCCTCTTTCTCACTGATGTCTGACATTACTCACTGACACAACCGCACGACCACAGCATTAAGCATGCAAGGCATAAAAGGGACTCAAACACACAACAGACTATTACTTCACAAAACAAAAACAAAAAAGCCATACCATCACTAAGAGTTCAAGCCCTGCCATGACATATTCATGCATTGTGAGTTTGCTTGCACAGCTTAAAAGCTTTTATCAATGTCTGTTATTTTAAGATCATTCAAAATGCATTATGAAATCAGAAGCACTGTGTGCCTTTCATCTTAAGAGTTATAACGCACATACGTAACTTAAAAGGATAGTTCACCCAATAATAACACTTTGTCAACATTTACTAACCCTTATGTGGCTCCAAAACAAGATATTTTAAAAGAATGTAGGTAACTAGTCGACAGCAGCCACTGTATTTTTTTTTCCTACTATAGAAGCCAATGGCTACCGTACACTGTTTAATTACCAACATTCTTCAAATATCTTCTTTTGTGTTCAGCAGAAGAAAGAATCTCATACAGGTTTGAAACAACTTGAGGGTGAGTAAGTGATGACAAAATTTGCATTTTTGGATGAACCATCCCTTTAACAGCATTCACCTGTGATCTTTGAAAAGCATTAAAAATGCAGGTGTTCCTCATTATGGTACAATGGGTTTAAAGACTCCCTCAAGGAAAATGTGTTTTTATCTTGACAAGTATATTATGATAAAGAAAAAAAAAATGAAATATTATACTGAACACAATTTGAGTAACATGTTAAAGAACTCTGAGACACAACTACCTAGTAAATTTCATAATCTCACATATATTTTATAACAACTTCTGTATTATTCTGCTATTATACAACGTGCAGTGTACATCCTAGAGCTATAAAGACACAAACAATTCGCCATTGTGATTGAATCCGTCAATATGGATCCGTCACTTTGCACAGTGCACACCCATCTCAACAAATCCTTGTATCCGCACTTATGCAACACTATTTGTTACGCTACAACAGGTGTTTAGGTATTTAGTACTGTACTTGCAGAATGGGAGAAAACATCCAATGGGCTTTTAGCTGCAGCTCCTCATAGAGAAAAGTATGTGTTAATGGCTAATTCTTTAAATAAAGTCAATTATTTCTAGGTCAGATAATTAAATAGGTGTTTTTACAAAAACAAAACAAAAAAAATTATACAAAAAAAAAGAAAAAAAAGAATAACATTGGCTTTTGTTTAGATATTCTTGACAATGTCTCAAGGTGGTTCCAGTAGCAAAAACTCTTTACCAAAAACGGGTCACAAATTGCCTGAAGACAATAGAAGGTTAAACTGGCTTTATGGCAGATAGGCAATTATGTCCTTAACTATAGCTATGACCTCAGTTAAAGATATAATAAGACCCTATTATAGTTAAATACAGCTAGCCTAGTAATTTATTTATGGATTCCATTGAAGACACACTCATCTGCCAATGCACACACACACACACACTCCAAATGAAATGCCGCTTTCTACGTACAACAATAAGAAAAGTTCTACAATATTTAAGGATTGAGACAGCCTCTCTCTCTCTCATGCACACACACACACCTGCAGCATGTCTAAGCGAACTCAACACAAACCACTCAGTATTTATGGGCTGCTTAAGTTAATTATTAATGACTTTTAAGACATGGAGGGCATCAAGTTGTACAGTCCTACTTTCTCCTTACTCAACGCTGCCCTTATCAAAAGGTGTTGGCTCTTTAAGCTCCAGTTAAGAACAGTGGGGTTCAGCTAAAGCGGTGCTCAGTGATTTGATCAAATAATGGACAAAAGGCAAAGATTTTCTCCCTCTAATCCTCCAACATAATTACAACTGTAATGGCAATCCAATGCGAGATTTGAAAAATGATCCGTAAACACACACACACACACACAGGCCCTTGTTGTCAGGAGAGCAACTACACAGAATTTAGAGGAGATGGCGATTTCTTGTAAACATATGGGTTTATGCTTGGCATTAACCCTTTAAGAGATATACTCAAGGGGAAATATTTTTTTCTGTTTCTGTTCCAGTGATGGATCCAACTAGGATGGATGAAGAAGAAATGCAATTATGACTAAAACATAAAATATCATTTAAAAATATTCAAAATATAATTGATCTCATTCCAATTTTTACATTTATTCTGATTGTCTTCATAGGAGCAGTCGGGACATGTTCTTCAAATTGTCCAGAACAGGGACATCTTTACGTTGATTTTTATCTGTGGGAGGTGGATGATCTATATTTTAGAAGTCTACCTTCATGTCGCATACCTAAATCAACTCATGATATCATTCATAAAGGCTCCAAGACCTGAACTGTGTTCTCATGTGTAAACATTTATATAGCTGCTATAATTCAACGTTATCTATGCGCTGTTCATCTGCATTGCTTTCAAATGACAGACTGAATGTACCTTTTGGTTCAGGATTTTTAAAAATGTGGTGATTAATATTATGCCTATTTCTGAAGTCTGATAGGCCTATCATGTAGAATCCCCCTCTGATTCCAAACAGTTTTCCAAAATAAGCATAATAATGTGAGAATGCTTTTAAGCTTCACTTCCTCCTTCAGTGTGAAAAGGTTTAAAAGACCCCAACCAGGTTTCCTTTCTAATGACTCTGAGGATGGGGTTTGAAAATGGGCCTGATCCACAGGATTTTTGATTTGACACTAAACTGGTCTATAAATATGTCTAGAAGCAGTTAAAGGGTTAAGCTCAACTCCATATGCGACACGATTCAAGAATTTCATGCTATTACATATTTAGCTCTTATTTCTCGGTCGAAAACATTTAGTTTGCGAGTAGAACAACTCGGTATGAGGGGAAAAAACCATCAAACAAGTACATAAAACACAAGTTGAGTGAGTGTTGTTGTGAACATGAGACCCAGAACACAAGAACTCGATCTACTGGAAGAGCGTTGAACTCAAGATCTGTCCTTCTGGGTATCAGATGTTCTCCTGTAAATTACTTCAACGTAGTAACACAAGCTGGGAATCACGCCACATAAAATCACAGAGACGCGCAAGGGCGCTATCTTCTTACCTCGTCCCATTTGATAAACTTGCTCCCCCGTTTGAGCACCTCATGGACAGACACCGGTTTGAGCTGCAACGCGTGTACTCCCGGTTTCGCCCCGGCCATGACTGCTGAATCGACGGGTGGCGACGCCTCTGCTTCTCGGTTTGAAGTATCTGACCTTTAGTGTATACAGAACCAGAGCCTCGAACCAGAACCAGAGCCTCGAGTCCGGCTGGCTCAACACACGCGAACGCGACTGTCACACATTCACGAGCGAGCGCAGTTTAATGACTTTTGCGATTGTTTATTCATAAGCGCTTATCACGGCAAGGACTTGAATTGATATTTTCCTTCCTGTACGTCCATCCGCTTGCTTGGTAATGATGAGATCCCCGCTCAGGAGAAACTTTCACTTGACTTTGGTGGTCCCCGCTGGAATTTGCTCCTCTTTTCCTTCATGTTTTCTACGAACTAAATGGGAGCGCGGAGAGAGAGAGAGACGGGGGGAGTAAGGAAGTGAAGGAAGAAAAAGCGAACAGACGAGGGAGTGTTTTTCTTTTCTTTTCTTTTCTTCTGTCTTTCCGTTGTCATTCCAGTCTTTATATGTGCATGTGCTGCTGTATCTAAGAACCATTTTCGCTTTCCTAGTTTTGCTCCTGTATTAAACGTGTTTTCCCTCATTCCAAGAAAGAATGTTACACGAATCTCGCTGGGGGCTAAAGCACTTGAGTTCATATAAAAAAAAAAAATACAAAAATTATAATAAAAAAATAGTGCTGTCAATCGATTAAAAAATTGATTAATCGCAAATTTGATCTCGATTAATCGCACCAACATTAGGTTTAATATATTTATATATTGCAATACTTTCGCATTGAATCTCCAAAATAATGTAGAGAAACAACATAATGACGGGACATTTTAAATATATGTTTGATGGCATCTCATCTTTTTACTAAGCACTATTTAAGCCAGTAGCTTATCATTGATACTGGTACTGATGTCTCTGTTAAATAGATTTGTTTCTTCTCAATTTTAGTCATTAATTTAGTCATTCAACATTACAGTAAGCCTATAATCGAAAGCTATCATAACATTTAAGGCTTTAAAAATAAAAAATAAACTTTTAATTTAATTTAAACAATCTTCAGATAAACCCTTAAATGTCACATGTAGCTTTGCCTTTAATATATCAGGGCTCAGCGCTAAGATTGCACCTGAAATCGCATTCCTCCCTTTTATATTGTATAGGCAAAAAAACAGAATGTGACAAAAGAAATATGTCTGCATGTCAGTACTCATAAAAGAGTCTGGAAAAAAATGTGCATACGATGGACACTTTACAATCCCATGAGGCCATGGGAGAGGATTTGTGAAGGGCAGTGAAGCGATGCAACTAACACTGGTAGGTTACATGACATGACAGTAACAACATGGCAGTGAAATACATTCAGGTTGCATCCAAAAATCGCATACTTTTCTACTGTATAGTAGGCGAAAAAACTGTAGGCCTAGATATGTGACAAAAGAAGTATGTCAGAATTCACAGTACTCATAAAAGAGAAGGCAAAAAGTACCCGGATGACCCTCTGGCGAGATTGTGCATATATGGACACTTTACTGTCCCATGAGGCCACGGGAGAGGATTTGTGAATGGCAGTGAAACAACATGGCAGATGTATGTCCGAATTACATTCATACTACACACATTCATACTATATAGAACATAGCCTACTTTTTTAGCGATCGTGAAGTAATAATTTAAAATAAGTATCTCACACACCTTCATATATGTAGAACATATTTTACTTATTCAAAATAACAGAGAGTATGCAATTTTGGATGCAGCCTAAAAATTTTTCTACTGGGCCCAGTCAGATATATACTTGCCTTGCCAAACTGCACAAAAACATTATTGTTTTTTGACCCATGTTATCCCTGTAAACAGTGCTTTAAGATTTTCAGGTCTAACAGGTAAATATACTGAAATTGAAAAATTAAACACTGCACAGTCTTCTCTGCATAAATTATAAATTGAATATAGATTATCCTTATTAAAGCTACAAAATTTATTCAGTCAAGACAAGAGCAGTGCGTGATTTTCTCTTTGTCTTTTGTTACTAACATTAATGACAGACTGTTCACGTGTATTTAGGGTGTTAGTTCACAGAGAGTGTACAGATTTGAGTTCTTTTTATGCATCTTATCGCACTTGAATGGTTTAATAACACTTCAATGAATGATAGCGTGATTTTATATTGTAGTGCAGCCAAAGGATAACAGAAAAAAAAAACAATATTGTTAATAAATAAAAAAAAACAATGTGAAATATTGTTAACGGGTTAAACTGAAATTTTTCCACGCAAAATTAACACATACATTTTGACAGCCCTAAAAAACAAAATCCATTAACATGCATATTAACAGTCATTTGTGGATATAAACATTTAAATATTATGTGGTTAATTTATATATGTTTTAATTAAATATACAGATCAAGCTCTCTTTTTTCAAACCTTATACAAAGTACTATAATTAGGATAATTACTTTCAGTCCTCTAACTGGATTTATCAGCATGCTGATATTTTGCATAACAGGACCATGGCTGCATTTCCCAAAAGCATCATAAGCCTAAATTAATCTTAGAGACCATTGGTGTGAATTGTTCTACGATCGACATGCTTTCAATGCTTTTGGGAAACGCAGCCTAGGACATTTTAGCGATTAAAGATACTGCCTTGGCTTCTTTAAGGGACTATTTTCATTGGCGGAAAAGAAAAATAACTGCCTTTATGTTGATCACTTGTTGACAGAGCTGTATTAATAAAGCCAAATAAAAGGGTACATGTACATATCAATAAAAATAATTATATTCCATACAAGCACTCTTGCTTATGTCACACTGTTGTGCATACCATGCAGTTTGATAAAATCGCTTGTATATCAAATTAGCTAAACAAACTGTGTCACAGTAGAGTTAACATGTTTTGATAATACAAATGAGTCCAGTGAAACCATGGATGTTTAAAAGACAGCCTATAGGATCCAGTCTTAAGGTCTTTCCCTGTTTCTTTTTGCTGCATACAGTGCTGGAAGGTTCTAGCTTGTCAGCGCCTTTAATACTCCCCCCTACTTCTCCTCCTCATTCCTGAACAGGTGTCCTCTTCCCAGATGAGAACATACAGTAATTCTCCAGGGAGAGTCAGGAAGCAGAAAGACAGTCAAAGAGTTACCCTTCAAATGTGCACCTTGCAAATGTTCTCAACTTTTATTACTTTTTGGGACACACACACACACACACACACACACACACACACACACACACACACACACACACACACACACACACATACACACATTTTCAATGTCAAGCCCAGCTGGGCCTCTCATTCTGTGCTCTGAATGTATCTTACAACCCCAGCTGTGAAGAATGAGATTTGTGGACTCAAGAGGGCATGTAGCTAGAAGCTAGAACAGAAAGTTTGATGAAGAAAAATAACCACTGCAGAGAGAGAGAGAGAGAGAGAGAGAGAGAGAGAGAAATGAGAATATAAGGTCATGACAGGAGAGATAACTGTAACTTCGATAGCTGAGTGGTCCAGTCACTCTAATCACAGACTATTTCTGACCGAAAGCCAAGCACTCACAAAGACACATTGTATTTTGGCCCAGAGACACAAGTTAACATACACACACAGCCTTATCCAGAACGTATTCGATTATATATAAAAAAAAAATGCCATTTAAAGATGTCATCTGAACTTTCTACAAAGTTCCTCCTCTATTTTTTCATCTGTGTATCTTTCCCCCTGTTTTTCCTAATGAGAAATCCCTGACAGAGTCTACAGTAGCAGCAAAGGCTGATCACATTACTTTTTAGATAGCAGAAATGTGTGCCAAATGCTCTGAAACCTCCTCAAAAGCTTCTTTGTTAAACCTCAGGCAGGACTGACTCAAGGTCTTCCACAGACAAACAGTTGACTGTTGCCATCTAGTGGTACGTCATAACTCTGGAACGGTTATACCAACCAGGGGAACAAAAGCTATAGTTCCAAATAGGAGCTACATGCTATATTGTTATAAAATTATAGCATGCAATTGATATGATATTTATGATATATAAATTATATATGATATTTAAAATTATAAGTGCCAACAAATGTGGTTTAAATTAGTCAGAAATCAGTTTTCAATTGCCTTTTCTAGAGCATTGGTTCTATGCCAGGATGCCACTAGGGGTCTCAGCAAACTTCCAAGGGGATCTCAAGGTTTACTTAAAATGACTTAAAATAAGGCAAAAAAACAAGCATTAAAATAAGGGGATATATTTATATATATATATATATATATATATATCTATATCTAGATATAGATATATAGATATAGAATTTAAAATTAAATATCAAAATTTTCGGATTAGAAATTTGGGGGGGGGGGGGGGATTTTATTTTTTATTCTTGTTCAGTAAACCATACACCTGGAAATGTTGGCCTTCACATATTATTGTTGTGGTCAATGGGGGCCTTGGAGGCAAAAAGGTTGAAAACCACGGCCTGTAAAAGACAGCCTGATTTTTTTACGCAAATGCTTAACACTACAGCTGTGTTATTAATGCATCGGTCCCCTCATCATTCCTTCAGTTTCTCTCAATGGCCACAGCTGTGGACTAATCAAACTAATCTCTCATCAAAATGGCGCTTTTGTTTCCTCTTCCCACCCACTGCAGGCATCCTCATCGCTCTGTTCCTTCCCAGATCCCCTTTTTCATGGCTCTCAGTTGTTATACCCCTAATAGAGGTCATTTTCTGTTTGCCAAACACTTTGCTGCCAATAAACTTCCTTTATCTGTTGTTTGTTGTGATGCCATCTTTCATTTCAGCCAGGTGGCAGCAGCAGCACAACTGAAACTAATGTCTTGGTTGATAATTCACTGGTTGTGTGATTTTATACGTATTGGTCAGAATTGATTAAGTTGTCATTTTGTCCTGGGTCAGTCTCAGTCATGAAGGCTGTGTCAAACTTCATTGTTTATTTTCATGAATAGTATTTTGAGAAAATGGTCTATAATCTGAACAGGTCTGTGTTAAATGAATTCAGACTCCTGACGGAAGCACTAATATTACACACAAATTCATTTCAGCCTTGTACTGCTGTGATTTTTGATTACTCAGGACTTAATGTGCCTGAACTCTAACATTGAGCGTTTGCATGGGTGACTGGTTTGCCTTTGCGGCAATTGGGGGAGTGAAAACAAAAGGCTTATTTTGAGTAATTTCACCTATGTACTTCCTTTTTGTTCAAGCTCACACAATAATTTGACCTTTTATAATAAAACTATTCATCGTACACATCACAACACAACACGTGGGTAAAATGACAAGTGCTTTATTTCATGAGGCAAATCTGACATGATTTGTTGTATTTTTTAGCTGTTAAGAGTTTATCCGGTGGTATTAACCATTCTTAAGAGATTATGACAAGCTCACACAAGAATCAAGTCACGAATGCAGCTTTACCCACTTAACCCTCACACACCTAAGGATCATAAAATTCGACTTAGAGACCATAGCAGGGTTGCAAGACTAAATCTACACTAGATTTATTAGCACATGACAGCGTATAATTCAAAAGAAAAAAATTATTCAGCAAAAATGTCATACATATTCAAATATCTGTACATATGTCTGAGTGTACAGATGCATATATAAGAAAAACTGTGTCACAGCATGCAGTGGGTTTACTGGACTGTAAGATCCAGACACAGCATTTTGAATAATTCATTGTCTTCATGCCACTTGTAAAACATAACAGTTAGAGGTAGGAATGTGCTGTGGCCTCTGAAATCAGCCTACAGCATTCTAACAACATTCCACTTCTTACTCTTTTTTTTTTTTTTTTAATCATTTTTAAACTCAGTAAGTTTCAGCTGAATCTAAAATGTCTGCTGGCACTTTCTTTCTGTCAGCTGTACATAAGGAATAATTTACGACGGGTCGCTGAATTATTAGAAAATAATGCGCACCTGAGGTGGTAATGCAGCCACGACGCAAAACGGAGTGGCCGTTACACCTCGGGTGTGCATTATTTTCTAATAATTCAATGGACCGGTGTCGGTTATTCCGCTTATACTATATGGTTACCACACCTCAAAACATTGTTCAGATGTTATATTTCAAGACATTTGTCTTTTTTTGTCCTTGAAATGCTTTTAAATGTAGGAAAAAGTTCTTACGCATCTCATCCCAAGCTTTCGTTACAAAATGTCAATTTAGAGCTAATGCAGTTATTACAGAGAGAGAGAGAGAGAGAGAGATATTAATTGTGTTTGAAATACCTGAGTTTGTGCGCCTCTCAACAGTGTTTGACAGCTAATAGCAAAACTGTAAGTTTATCTGCTTCTAGAACAGCACCGTTATTACCTCACTAGTGAGAAATGTCATGTATTTTTAAGTTATCAGTTTAAGCTAAACTGTTTCACTGACAAAACGTTTCTGTGCGAGTGCATGTCCGTACTGAATACTTTCCGTACATAATAAAACGTCATTTTGTTTAAAAAAACATGGACATCGTTTTTATCCTATTGTTTACTTAATTTTCTTAGTCAGTGTTGTTGTGGGTTTTGATTCTTTTGCTGTATGCTGTAAGGACCTTTGAAATAACTGAAATCATTTGGCAAAATGATATGGAACTGTAATGCGGTCAAGACCTGCCTTTAGCTGTGCGTTTCCCTGAAAGCGGTAGCATAAGCCATCAGGCAAGTGTTTTTAAATAAACTCCTGATGTACTTACAAACTTTCCAATGCCTAGTTTTATGAGTACAGAACCTATTTGTACTACTGTAGAAGTTTGGTACCATTCCGGGCATTATTAGTGGGGTAATTTACGAGATACATCCTTGGATCCATTAGCGCCTGCACTAAGCCATTCGGCTGATATCTCTAAATAAGCTCTACCTTTAATAATGTTTGACCAAGTGAAAAAGCTTCTGGGGGGGTGTTTGGCTCGAGGTCATGGTGCAAAGGACCCTAGGTTGAAATTACTCCGAAACCATCCCTTTAAGGGTTCCTTCCACTGGAACTAAGGGGCCAAGCCCAACCCCTGAAAAAAAAAAACACACCATAATCCCCCCTCCTTCTAACTTTACACTTGGCACAATGCATTCGGGCAAGTACCGTTCTCCTGGCAACCGCCAAACCCAGACTCGTCCATTGGCTTGCCAGACAGAGAATGCGCGTGATTCGTCACTCCAGAGAACACGTCTCCACTGCTCTAGAGTCCAGTGGCGGCGTGTTTTACAGCATCCAACTTGCATTACACTTGTGATGTAAGGTTGGATGCAGCTGCTTGGCCATGGAAACCCATTCCATGAAGCTCTCTACACACTGTTCTTGAGCTAATCTGAAGGCCACATGAAGTTTGGGGGTCTGAAGCTATTGACTCTGCACTGCAGAAAGTTGCCTACTTCTGCGCACTGTGTGCCTCAGCTTGCTGACCCCGCTCTGTGATTTTACGTCGCCTATACTTTGTGGCTGAGTTGCTGTTGTTCCCAGTTACTTCCACTTTGTTATAATACCACTAACAGTTGACCGTGTAATATTTAGTAGTGAGGAAATTTCACAAATGGACTTATTGCACAGGTGGCAATCACGGTACCACACTTGAATTCACTGAGCTCCTGAAATGGATGAGCGACCCATTCTTTCACAAATGTTTGTAGAGGCAGTCTGCATAACAACTGTGGCCATGGAAGTGATCAGAACACCCGAATTCAATGATTTGGAGGGGTGTCCCAACACTTTTAACAATATAGTGTATAAGTGAAACAGCTTGGGTGGGACTTGATTTTGTCCATCGGGAATTGAGTGCAACAGTCGGGTTCCAGAATTAAAAAACGATATTTTTAACGACAACTTATAAACCTTTACTGTGAGCTATACGAGTTTGTTAATTGATAGTATTTGCTTCTATTGAAGATGTCAGCTCACATTATTTCAACGTAGTTTGAAATAATTGTTTAACAGCTGAAAAACTACATTACCCATGATGCTGTACATAAAATTCCACCAAACAGAGTCGAAACAAGCAAATGCCAAAAGATCTCTTTAGCCCCGCCCACTCCCATGAAGCACTGCAAATGACATAATCAGTAACTCTCAAAATGCGTAGTTTTATATGTCTAAATCGTTTTTAATTTGATTATGCTGTTTGCAATGCTTCATGGGATTGTAGTTTTTTCCCTCACTAAAGCCGTTAAGTACACAGTCTTGTATTTTTGTTTGATTTTCAAATACTTTTTTTGTTTTAAATGAAAGTTTGTTATGATTCACCTCATTGCTGTTTGGCTTGGTTAATGGCTTATAACGCTTTCAAGATTTTGTTTTTTAAAATCTCTATGGAAAAATGCGGAACCAACACCCCTGAAAAAGTGGACGGGCATTGTTTCACTCTATTGATTGTGGTTTGCTATTGCTGCAATATCGTGTTAGTGACAGGTTGTTCTGTCCTCACGCCAGTAAACATGTCATCAGAGAAGAGAAGAAATGGCGCTGCAAGAGGGAAGCTATTTTAATTAAATATTATGATGGCACATGGATTTTAAAGAATAATGATGAAAAATAATAAATCACTTGGAATAAATACTGCAATATTCCAAAGAAAAAAAAGAAGAAGATTTGTCAGTTTTGATTTCAGGGTGACTTTAACTCATAAAAGTTCTGGTTTGGCTAGTTAGCTAGATCCTGCTGTAACAGGCCTGTTGAGTGAGGAAAAAAAAATGTATTCCCTTTTATAGACTTTAATTCCCTGATCTATAAAATAGAAGTTACTGATAAGTAGACACAAAATTAAACAGACAAGTCTTAACAGAGTTCAAAATATCACATGTAGATGCCAATATTAAAGAAACCTTTTGTTTTTAGTCCTCACTTATTTTAGCAACTCACTTGAAATAACAGGATTATCTGGTTGTATTTAGCCTGAAGTGAGGGTTGGTTAACTTATTAGTCAGCAATAGAGACAGGAAGAGAGAGAGGCTGTCAGAGAGGGAGGGAGAGAAAGGACAGCCTGGCTCAGAGGGGGTTACACACACACACACACATCACTCGGGTGAGAGAAGCAGAGTAGGAAAAGAGAGGAGGGGGAAAGGAAGGACAAAAAGAAGGGGGACACTGCACTGT
Source organism: Scardinius erythrophthalmus (assembly GCF_964197995.2). Lineage (NCBI taxonomy): Eukaryota > Metazoa > Chordata > Actinopteri > Cypriniformes > Leuciscidae > Scardinius > Scardinius erythrophthalmus. Next base: position 24,096,039 of record NC_138222.1, read on the forward strand.
TTGTTTTCGTTTTTATTGCTTCGAATAAGATAAAAGGAACGCTGACGTTTCTCTTTAAACGAACGGTTAAATCATTGCAAACGGCTTCCATTTTTATTTAAAGGAAAACAGAAGGCCACGAGGAAGACGCTGGAGTTTGAAGTGATTTGAGCGTTTGTGGCATTACTTTCTAAAGCAAAAGGAGACACGCGGTTTGCAGTCCTGTAAGTGCTTAGCGGCTTTATAGATTGGTACAAGACCAAGCGAAACAAACAATCAAATATATAGTTACTTCATATGACTTTAGAAATATTATCAAGTAGTTGCCAAATGTCATTGAGTTCCGCGAGAAGGAATAAATAGCTTTATTAGTGGCCTTTTAAATCACACTGCTCAACAAACACGGGGAAGAAACCCCTATCTTCTTACCAGCCGGTTATTCACAGCATATTTGCGGACTATGGCGGCGGTAACAAGTCCAGAATCGAGCCAACCAGCTCGCGTTTACTTCCAGACGCCCACCGGCTCAACCGAAGAAGCCGAGACCCCGGCCCGCAAGCAAGGACGGGTCACAGTGAAATACGACCGGAAAGAACTGAGAAAGAGACTTAATTTGGAAGAGTGGATTATTGACCAGCTAACGGATCTCTACGACTGTGAGGTAAGACTCTTTGTGAAAGCTTTACTAAATAAAAGTAAGATATAGACTATTCATCTTTTGGGATTGTATAGTGGATTCGTTTATTTACTAAACAAAGAGAAATGATAAAGTCCCCAACAGTTCAAGAGGTTATTCATAGATAAGTGCGCTTTTTAACGGTGATCAAGTGATCCTACGCAGCCACCGTAACATCATTACGAGCGAATGTGCAGAATAAGTAGCATTTGTGTCAATCTGCAGTTGACCCATATTTTACTTTGAAGAGACTTAAGGGAGAGCGCATTAGTTAGCCTACTACGTGTATTTCGACTTTATCTACCTGCGCGATATCGCGTAACGCGCGCTGACGTCACATGTTCGAAAATGTCGGTGAGAAGGATAACCTGATGAAACTATAATAATAGATTTTTTAAGGCGCGCAATTTAAACATTAAAGCGTATCAAAATTGGAAAAGGGGTGTGATGATGAGATTGACCATTTACCGTCTCGGGGGTGCTGTCGCTTCATTCTGATTCGAGATTCATTATAGGGATTTGTTTCCGTTCACTAAAAAATGAATTCAGTGACGCGCGTTCTGCAAGCTACATCGTAGTTAGGTGTCGAGAAGCGTGTTCCCCGCGTCCAAATGCGTACTTTGCTCTACTACTATAAGCCTACAGTCTATGCATAAATCAGTACTTTTGGCAGTAGGCTATTCATAAAACAGAAGTCAAATGATGTTTGGAAAATGTAGATATCCACAGATAGTTTAGTTGGATCAGAATTACCATACTTTTAGAATTCGACGAATGAATACAGTCCTGCACTATATAACGTTATGTGATGTCCTGTGACCTTTTATTTGTCACGTGACGGGCAACTTACAAAATATAATTTCACAAAAAGAATTCACTCAGTTGTTAAACAGGTACAATTTAACAATGAGGAACAATTCTACAGGAACCTTAATCTTACTTGAAAAGACAGTTTTTTTTTAATGCAATTTTCTTTTCTTCTCAACTCCCATGACCTTCTGAGAAAGAAACGTTTTGTTGGCCTTGTGACTCTTCTTCAGTGTAATAATAAATAAAAAAAGCACTAAAGATTAATTTAAACAGGCCAACTGGTTGTACAGGCTTCTTTTACATAGTCTTCATGTACATGAAGTCAAAAATGAGTGTTGAGACTGATCATAAACCTGTCTTAGGAGGGAAAATCCAGCCTTTTAACAAAAGAGATAAACATGTAGTTTTGCATATTCCTCATGTCTCTTGTATGTACCCTCCCCCAATCTATAACCACACAGCCAGACACAAACATGCCTCCTCACCTTATCCAAACCCATGCCAGCCTGTTAAATCCGCTTTGCCAACTTTCCTAGCTTTTTAGTAAACAATAATTTGTGACGTGGTGGTCCCTTGAGAGTCTTAATCCTTTTAATTTAAAACTACTTAAATTGTCAGAAGCCAGATAACCAATTTTGCCGTGGAAGGAGCCAGCGTTGCACACTGCCATAGAGAAGCAATCAAGTCATTATAATCTCACTTTCTTCACAGCAAGTGGTTGGTTTCCCTGGATGAGTGTGTAGTATTTTAAAAAGACCAGACAGAAATGCTTTAGTAACAATGCTACAGATGTGGCTTGGCGTTAAGGAAAATTGCTGCGGATAATAAAAGGGAGGAGAAAATAAAAATACTCACTAGGAGGGTCAAACATGAGGGAAGAAAATAATTTCTCAAGCTCAGCAATGTGTTTTCAGGGAATGATTGACTAATGACTGAGACATCATCGCTTGATTGGAGTCTCTTTGAAATCAGGAACTAATGGCAGTGTTAAATGAAGTTAAAAAAAGAGGATGCAAAAATCAAGGGAGAAGTAAACAGACAGTCATTGATGGAGACTAACAGACGGTCTGTGAAAGAGTTGGAGGGAGGGAGGTATAGAGAGGGACAGCTGTGGCTTTGGCCAGGAACACAAGGATGGCGTTGAGTGTTTTTCCTCCTTCCTTTCATTAACACTCACACAGTGTGTTGCACTTTGCTACATACAACTGCACTTTTTAACACGTTATGTCACATGAAATTGCAAAATAAATCTGATTTGGACTAGGTTTAAATTAATGAGTCAAGTGTGTACATCTGTACACTGACATGGTTGAGTAATAGTTTGTCCACGACTCATGTTTGCTACCAGTTCGTTCACTTTGGAATGAATCAGCAAATTTGTATATGCGGACAAGAAGGGAAAGGCAAATAAGCGAAAGAAAGAGGGGATGAAGGATACTCTGACGGGCTTAGGGGGAGAAGGAGAGGCATAATTGCAGTTTCTGGGATCATCGGGTTGATGCTGCATAATGGAGACTGCCGAGCCGTGAGTCATGACTGAAGGAAATGCCAGTGACAGGCGAAACTGCAGGAAGTGTGTGTATGTTGTGACTCTGATGTTTTAAGAAGGCAGTAAAGGTCACAGCAGTCCCGTGACCTCAGCTTTGGAGCCGTCCTTTTGTTTGTGCCCGTGCCGCACAATGATGAACCGTGTCAGGATGTTGAGCCGCTCTTTATATTGGCTCTATGTTTGCTCTGTGTTGAGTTCTCTTATCTCCTTCCTCACTCTCAGACCTTATTTGAATACTTCAGTTCCTCACCTGCTGGCTGCTGTCAAGCATCCCCCCTACACCTGTGTGAACGTGTGTGTGTGTGTGTGTGTGTGTGTGTGTGTTTTAGTGTGTAGGGGAAAGAACAGGTTCAGGCATGTCCTACAGTCAGAATGTATATTTAAAAAAGCAGCTTTGCATGTCTGTTAGAGATTTGCAAAAAAAAAAAAAAAACCCGCACACTATATACGACTTATTCTACACTACCGGTCAAAAGTTTGAGGTCAGTATGATTTTTTTTTTTATGAATGCTTCAGCAGCACAACTGAACATTTGATTTTATTAAGAAATGTTTCTTGAGCAGCAAATCAGCATATTAGAATGATTTCCGAAGGATCATGTGACTGAAGATTGGAGTAAAGATGCTGAAAATTCAGCTTCGTCATCACAGGAATAAATTACATTTTACAATGTATTAAACTATTAAAGTTATTTTTAAATTGTATTACTGTTTCAAAAGAATTCTGTTTTTATTGTATTTATGATCAAATAAAAGCAGCCTTGGTGAGCATAATTTCTTTCAGAAACATTAAAAAAATCTTCAGACTTTTGAACTGTAATGTACTGTATGTAGAGTAATAATACAGGGAGTTGGATCTCTGCATTTGTCTCAAAAGATTCTCAGATGTTGTTCACAGTTTTGAGTTCAATACACTCCCTTTAAGTAAACACAGAATTTCTCAGTAGAAATGAAGATGAATCATTCAGCTGTATAATAATGCCACATACCGGCAGGTATTTGAGATCATGAATAAGCCCAAACCTTAAGTTTTCATGATTTGTCATGTTTTTACATGAATTGTAGCAAAAACACTTGATCTGTTGATTTCGATGAGTTTTTTTAGCTTTTAATTTTGATTCATTTCAGTTTATACTCTTGACAGATACCGTATAACATCAAATTGCACTTCATGGATGATCATATCATGCACCGTGTCCCAATTCACATACTGTACTTCCTAAAGAGTAGAAACTGTTTACTTACGGTTATTTTTAGACTTTTCAGTTTGAGGACATGAGGCCGAAGTTTAAAAAAAAAAAGTTAATGAATACTATGCATATCAATAGTTTAAAGACGTTATTTTATAATGTAGTAGAATGTCTTCCATTCTCAAAAGTATCCAGCGAAGTATATAATTTTAGTTCTTAGTACAAGTGTGAATTTGGATGCAGCCATTGTCTTAATTTGCTCAGCATCTAACATTGTACCGTTTACATAACTGTATTTACACACCCACCCGCTAATCACAGATCCTGATTACAGAGAGGGAGAGATGAGTATACACACTAATGCTGATTGACTAGTTATTTTCCTCACTGTAAGCCTAAGAGTTAGCAACCTGTTAAGTCAACTTCATCTTGTGTTATGCAGTGAATGAATGTTTATGATGCTGTTCTGTTTGCAAATGTGAACAACAAACCATTTTAAATGGTCCTCAATCATAGACAGACTTATTGATCTCAACGTGCTTCAAAGCAGGAGGTCTTCAGATCTTGCCTTTTCTGTTGGCCACTCAGTGATCCTTATGTAAAAGACCTCTGAACCGGCTGGAAATAACCTTTTGTACACAGCCTAATTCAAGAGTAGAGGATTCAGCAAAGTGAACTAAGTTAACTTTTCCAAACAGACAGACTGTCTGGCTCTTTAGCTTGTTTATAATCCAGTTAAGTAATTCTGCTTCGGAAGGTTACTGTAGGTTGAAGCCATGAGAACCTAAGATAACAGGATTGGAGTGCACTATTAATTTGATATTTGATATTGGGTGGGTCACAATGGTTGACTAACAACAGACTAGTCGATTTTTGTTTTTCCCCTTTTTTGTTTAAAATGTGATATTTTTTGCATGCCTTGCTGATGGTATAGCCATACAAAGATTGTTACAGCAGATCCTTTAGTGTGTTTTTTTTAGCATCTGCCAAAAGCATTGCATTTTTAAGATGGCTTATCCAAAAAAAACCACGCACAATACCTGCGTTCTGTTCTGTTTTTTTGTTTTTTTGTTTTTGTTTTGAAAAATTCAATTTTGTCACCTGATGTGTGTTTGTGAATGTGACATAAATGTGTTTAGAGAGCTGGAGGGGACATGCAAGACTAGCATGGAAATCCAGACCCAAATCTGAAAGATTAAGGGTCTGGCATTGAGTAATGAAAATCGCCCAACTCGAGGGGCGGCACCAAGCATGCATTTGAAAAACTCTCCGCACGCACGACCAATCACAACAGTACACGGGGTGACGTATCCAGAGCCCCATACGCTTAGCTACCAGCGGAGCTAACTGGTAGATTAGACTCATGCCGGATCTGCTCGGCAAAACAGCAAAAACGCCCTTCTTGCAAAGGAACGATTTGATCGCTGTCTTCTGTTCCTCTTTTAGATAAAAAGCCAAGTCTAACTCGTTCATTGTAGCGGCCAAAGCCGTTTCAAACAACTGGTGTTCATCCATAGCCATCTTGCAATGTTTACTAATGACTTTGTCGCAGCGTTGTCGTCATCTCGCCTCTGGCCCGCCTATATCAGATAACCGGTTGTGATTGGTGCAGCTCGGCTACAAGGGCATAGTTAATGAGCATTATTACTCAATGCCAGAGCAACTCGCTGAGCAAATTCAAATTGTGCTCTCGCAAGAACTCTGGATTTCCAGGGTAATGCAAGACTGCCTTTATCTTCAAATTGAACCTCTAAATGAAGACGTAAAACAAAAAGTCAGATTTCCTCCTGTCTTAAACTCCAGTCTCCACATCAAAAACCCATCTGCAGGGCCTGAACTGACATCATCACCAGTCATCACCATATATCAGGTCAAAGGGTGTAGTCACAGCAATATATACCCTTCAGTCCTTTAATGATGCAGAAACACTTTCATTAGTCTAAAGGGCTTTGTGATAATTACCGCTAGAAACCTGTAATTACAGAAACTAGAGCAGCGGAGCACAGTAACGTTTGCCCATTTTCCTCTACGATTTCCAGCTTGATGTTAAGGCTGTTTCTTCTCTGTGTTTTTTAGCTATATTCTTGCTGGTATTAAAAACTCTTTTTGAAGTGCCCAGTTCTGAAGGTACTCAGTGGATTAGTGGAATTGTGGGTAACTTGGTTTCAATCAAGTACGAATAGAAATATACACATGCACAGACATGCATGCGCACACACTTGAAGGCGCCCAGACTGAATATCCTAAAGTGCTCTAATCTAGGGAATATGATGAACGCTTGCCTGCTTTATTCCGCTCCAGAAACGACAGATGAGAGAGAGAGAGAGAGAGAGAGGGGCGCTTGCAGGTCTTGCCCTGTTTGTGTTTCTCTTTATCACCTCTGCTTTTTCCACTCTTCTCCCCTCCAACTTGTTCTATCTTTAGAAAGAATGACCACAGAGCCATATTTTAAAAAGACTACAGCACACATTATACACCATATTTATTGATTCAAGATCTCATGATGTTTTGCAATGGCTATCCCATATCAAACATCACTAGTGATTTAGTGATGTTTAACTCATTTAACTCAGGGATTCCCAAACTTTTTTTTTTTGTCAGCCTAACCCCTTTGACCTAAAATATTGACTTGAAGTACCCCCTGAAACTTTAAGTTAGTTTTTCAGTAATTTAATAAGAAATCTGCATGTTTATAGCATGTGCATAGTTCTCTGAGGTTGGTTAATGGCCACATGACATGCAGGAAAACTATATATATATATATATATATATATATATATATATATATATATATATATATATATATATATATATATATATATATATATATATATATATCTTATTGGGTTTTCTTTTAATTGTTTTCTTTTAAAATTAGTTCATTGTTTCTTTGCAAACCCCAGTTCGAGGTTCTCTAACAGCTTTGAAATAAATATGCAAACAGGAAACCAACTAATAAAGATGTTCAGACACACAAAAGTGTTTATTAAAAGCATACTATATTACATAATACAGAAATTCTGTTTTAAAGATCCAGTGAAAAACACTTTCTGTCCTGTGTTGACTCATTTCCTGTTGAACAGGAAGTTGGTATATTTTGTTATGACTGGATTTTAATAAAGGTCCAACTGTAAATATGTTTTGTCAGTGTGTAGAGGTTTACTTTTTTCAGATTTACCGGGGTAATAACAAACAGAGTGGATGGATTTGTACCACAATATAATGGTTTTGTACACGCACTGCGGACAAATATGTTCAATAATAATATAAAAGTGAATTTGGCATAGTAGGTCCCCTTTCACTGTAAAATGATTGTGATTTTAACGGTAAAATACTGTAAAAATTCTACAGTGAAAAACTGTTTATTGGTTAACAAAGTTTCCGTACTATATACAGTGAATAACTGTGATAGATCTAACTGTGCATTTAATGTAATTTTACAGTAAATACCGTACAGTAAAATGACTGTGCAGCTTCTATATATTACTATTTATTTTCTTGTAAAAAAAGCTGCTTGTGATGAGCTTTGATTCATCATGTGACTCATCATCACCACTGTGATTGGTGGTTGTCAGAGTATTACAATGGTACAAAACAGATATTAGTACATCGATAGGTCAGTAAATTAACATTATATCAGATAAAGAAATACTTTGTTTACTGTAATTTTGAGTTAAGTCTGTAATGATAGGTTGGGTTAAGTCAGACTGAGCCTAAATATATTGCTCGCTTTCTATTAGTCTCAAATCTCTAACAATTCTGTGGGTTTGCCAGTTGATTAAGCTTATGGACTGATTGCGATTCCTTTCATTTCGTTGAGGTCATTATTGTTTCTCTTAATTAGGCCTCTCTGCTTGTCTCAGACTCAGCAATCCATCCAATCACAAGAGTTCTTACATTTTTCTTTGCCACTACAGACATCTGGATTTTCTCTAATGGCTGTTTGTGGCTCTCCTTTTCTTACTGCTTTAGTTTTTACATTCTTTGTCAAGAAGGAAGTGGGAGGTCAAATGTGTAGTGAGTGACCTGTTGATTTGGTGTTTGTGTGTGTGTGTGTGTGTGTGTGTGTGTGTGTGTGTGTGTGTGTGTGTGTGTGTGTGTGTGTGTGTGTGTGTGTGTGTGTGTGTGTGTGTGTGTGTGTGTGTGTGTGTGTGTGTGTGTGTGTGTGTGTGTGTCATGTTCAGCAACAGTATTTCTATGGAAACAGCTCCCATATGAGCTGGTCTCTTATAAAGCATGCTATCCCTCCCTGGGGTCATTCGCTACATAATATGAAAATACACAGCCCATCTGACTCTCTGTGACTTTGTTGGTTTAGAATAGAGTAATTAATTTCTTTCTTATTTAACACTATATTTTCAGCTTGTGTAAAATGTAATATTAATTTACAAGCATATTTAAAAAAAAAAAAAAAAAAAAGACCAACAAAAGATCTAATCCTTTGTCTTTTACAGTGTTGCTGTTGTTTTTATGAAGGTAAAAAGTCCATTTTTGTTTTAATGTAGGGAAAAAGTCTCGCTCACTTGTGTGTGTGTGTGTGTGTTTGTGTGTGTGTTGCTTGTTATTCGTCAATGTGCTCTCTACTGATAAGCCAGTGTGTGTGGAGAGACACCTCCACCCCTCATTGGCCCACTTCAGCCCAGCCAGAGGACTCGCTCCTGAGGCGGCATGTGTCCCGTCCTCTTCTCTCTGTCAGCACCACTGCTGTCATAATGTCAGACTGCAGCCGACTGAGAAGAAATCAATAGTACAGCACTGTGTGTGTGTGTGTGTGTGTGTTTGCATGAGATGGATCAGAGGTTAGTAAAGTGAGCTGGATGAGGTGGAGAGCGAGTGATTCAGAACAAACTTCAGTAGGTTTTAGGTTAATGAGATCCAAGACGTTTCACAATCTCTCTTGTCACTCCCCTCTATAGTTTAGAGTTCATCTGGGTGTTAGTATAGGCTACTATTTGGGATCATGACAGAAGACCCCATGAAATGGTTTGTTGAGGGCAGTTTTCTTTCTTTCCTGTAACATTTTCTATTTAAACAGGAAGCTTGGCCAAGGCATATCAAAGGGCATCTGTTTTGTCTTATCACTGAATCATTGCAGTCGTCATATATACAGCAGCTTCTGTGTAATGCCAGACCAGGCATGTCCATTTTTGACTTGAATGTGCAAGGCTTCCAGTGTCAGTTACTTTATTTAGCTGTACAAAAACAATGCTTGATTATTGCAAACCGTTAGGTATAAGGCATTTCATCTGAATATCATCATTTGTGATTTAGTCTAAACAGTTTTGAGGTTAATTGATCTAATTTTGTGTCTCTGGAAAATAATGATCTATGACATTGTATTATGTTGAATATCATTTTTTTTGTGTGTGTCTAATTGTTAATGAGGGACTTTTACTCCATTAGTCTAAAAACATTAATGGGTCCAAAAGTTAGAGGTAAGCAAGAAGAAGATAAAAACGAGACGCTTGGGGTACAGATGTCAACCCCCCAGAATTGACACAGATGGCCCCAAGTGGCTTGTTGCTACTAGTGTTGTTATTTTTAAAATATAATAATTATTGTTATTATTCAGTATTTCCATGAATTAGATTTACATTTCAGACAACTTTGCTTTCATTAAATCCAATAGGTTATTTTTGTGAAATTATTAAATTTGCATTCATAGTGTTGCTATTATGACAAATCTTCAATTAAAATATGGGCAATTAAATAGGTAAATATTCATATGCCTGTATAAGTCATAGAATCATTTTACCGTTCAGTTAATTGGCATTCTCTCATGTTCAAAGGAAATAGCTTATTCTGCTCTCCTCTGAGAAATCTAATCCCATCCGAATGTGAATGTCTGTGATTGCTGATGTTGTATTATCTTAACGCTGCTCCTCATGTGTTTTTTGACCTACCTGAGCTACCGTCTGCACACCAATCTTCAGTGTTTGGTGTTCATTTCATTGCAATATGAATTGTATCCAACAAAAAATATCATTAAAATTGTAGTGAATAGAGCAAAATCGCAGAAACTGTGAAGACTGCCCATTTTAATATCAGTGTCAGGTAAGAGTAAGATACATAGATTTTCCTGCTCACTTATGGAAGTTTATTATAAACCGCCACTGCTATAAACTCGTAAAGTTTACTTAAATGTTTTTTTTTATAATAAATAAAAATCATATTAACAAATGATAAATTAAAAGACATGTAGGCCTACATGATGCACGCACAACAGATGACCTTCTGTAACGCCCACGTCTAGAAAACACACACTCGCACCTCTGTAATAAACACAGAGATGTTAGTCCCGTCCGAATCGGTACTTGAAATCACAGACGTCGAGTGATACGAATTGAAAACTAGATTCTTGATCAGTAAGTCATCCGAACATTTAAGAGCTGGTGTATTTATTAAAAAAAAAAACATATTTTCTCACTATCATGGAATTAATCATTTTTTCCTGTGTTTTGCCCCAGGATGTAGGTTTTTACCAACAGCTAAAGCATGTAAAGGAAATGCCTGAATTACTCTTCCAGTTATTGGATGTTGTTGTGCATTGATGAGAGCTGGTGGTGAATGTGCACACCTGGACTGTAATGTAATTTGTCTCATGGGTAATATTAAGTGACTTTTTGCATAGGCTCACAGTAAAAGCCTGAGAGAAAGATTGTGTAAATATGAGAGAGATTATGTGGGTGTAAAGGCTCTTAGATTTGATAAATTCAAACCAATGGAAGTGATTTTTGACACCCGTTTCTGATATCTATTTCCTCCATCCGCTCTCTATGCCTTTTTTCTTCTCGATCCTCTTCATCTGTACTCTTTCTTCTCTTATCTTGACATCAGAGATTAAACAACCTGCAGTAGAAGTGCTGGCACTTGAATATGTGATCAGATATCAGGCTTAAATGACTGTCAGCACTGAGCAAATACGCACATGCATCAGAGCATAAAGAGCGTAGAACAACATGTGCGCAGATAGAACAAACACTTCATGGGAACGTCTCCTTAAGAGAAGACACTTTGAAATCAGAGTTATTAACAACTTGGTTAAAGTTTTAGCAGAGACTTTGTCTAGAGCGTGGTAATATGTGTCAATGAGTATGCTGTGTCACAGTCACCCCCTTAATTTAGCAAACTGTGCTTAATTTTTGTCATATATTTACCATATATTTAGATATAACATACCATATATTATATTTAGAGATATACTCTATTAGAAAGGGCTCATCTTAATACAGCATGAGGAAATATGCATTTTTATGATAAAAGCTTGTCAAGTCAGGTTTACTTGGAACAGATTTCTTCTGAGCAGCTTTACAGATACACAGGAAATAGAGAAAGGAAAATATCCAATTTCGAGAATCAGTCATTTAAATTATAATTAATTGCAACAATAATTTGAACTATAAAGCAGCTCTAGCCTAGATAATGTCATGACGTCAATCTCTGTCCTTCTCGTGTATCATCTTACGCTCAGAGGATGTTCCGGGTTCAATACAGGTTATGTCAATGTCATCTGTGGTTTAACGTTGATTACAAGAGAAAGTAGGCTAGCTAATTTTACATTCATTTAATTAGGGACTTATAAGGTTTTAAGAATTTCTCTAAGTTTAGAGAATAGTGAAGTTAACACCACAACTATAACGTTAATGATACAGAACACTGTTGTTAGAATTAGTTCTCCAGCTGATGATCAACGATAAAAACACTGACAGCCAGAATCCACCCAACTTTTAAGAGCTCAAGAATTAAAGGGATAGAATGAAATTATTATTTTTTTTTACTAAATTACTAAATTTACTCATCCTCAAGTTCCAAACCTGTATGAGTGTCTTACTTCTGCTAAACACAAAAGAAGATATTTTGAAGAATGTCGGTAACCAAACAGTTGATGGACCCCATTGACTTCCTCCATTGTATTTATAGGCCTTTAGTCTGTTTGGTTGCCCATATTCTTCAAAATATCTTCTTTTGTATTTAGCAGAGGAAAGAAGTTTGGAACAACATGAGGGTGAGTAAGATGTTTTGGGTAAACTAACCCAAAGAGGCAAACAACTGCAGTGCTCTTAATAAACAGAGCGTTAAATTCCATGGGCGCTATTATATTTATTGTTCTTGGTGTAAAGAGGCTTTAATATGATATTAATCGTTTACTGACCTTGTCTATTATGTAGTTCTATCCATTTTTTCCTTCACTGTCATGATGATGTAACTAGGCAACTTTTGTGCTAGACATTCAATGATATACCATAACAGTATGTGACGTAAATCTGTAAAGCACTGTTTACATGGTGAAATTGTTTACATACCATGGAAATTACATTGGAAACTCATAACTAGCAGTTCATCCATTTAAAAAAAAGTATTCCCTCCTAAAAAGGATAATTTTCTATTCAGACAAATAGTGATTTAACACAATTCACAAATACACCCTTCACATTTTGGCTTTTAAACCCTCTGTAACACTAGTCTTGTGTACTTCCTTTGTTAGTGCTTCAGCTGTAAAGTTTTTCCATATATTTTTCCATTAATAGAGCTTGGCTTGTATTGAACCCGAAATATTGTCTGCTTTTACTCGAACATCACTCACACTCTGAGGATATTGAGAATACTGAGGATACAACATCATATGCTTTGGGAATATGTTACTATATAATGCTCGTTATTGTTTTGGACGAGGTTGCGTAGGAATTGAAAGCCTTTTGGCTAAGTTCAAGTAATGTCTAGCAACTCAATGGCCCTGCCAGTGAGTCCATGTTGCCACCATCCTCATCCTTCGTGATGAAGACAGCTGTATAATGTAGGTCAAACTAGCGCAAGTCTGAAACCCCCCTGCTCTCATAGTGTCACATCAGATTCACCATAACCGCAAGAGACCTGTTGTGCTGTAGATGCTCATACACATATGCTGAATTATAAAGGTTACACACACACACAGACACACATTTCCAGACATGAATGCAGTCATCCATAAATCCTGGGTAGACATGTTCTCCGTGACTAAAGCAACTCAACACACCTGCACATTGACCGACAGGTTGACTCACATGGATATAAAGACTTGGTCTCAGTCTCAGACATCGTCCGTTCACTGACTGTCTGGTGAATATTACAAGAGATGCCTGAAATCGCCAGTTCCAATCTGATTGGCTGGAAACAAAGATACTGCTCAAAGTTTTTTCCCCCCATCCTTGTCTGTTGTGGTATCATCAAGTTCAGATCTCAGAAATTGGTCAGACTGTTCCTTTCCAAGTGGGTTCAAATTGTATGCCGATAGTCAGAAGTCTGGTCCTGCAAGAGTACACTGCTTGTGTTTGACCTTTGTGTATATAACACTACCAATCAAAATATTAGGGTCAGTGGTGCAATTTTTACTTTATTTTTTTTTAAAGAAGTCTCTTATGCTCTTATGCTTAAGTTTATTTGAACAAAAATACAGTAAAAAAAATAGTAATATTCTGAAGTATTATTGTCATTTTAACTAGCTGTTTTCTATTTCAATATGCTTTAAAATTGAGTGTATTCTTGTGATGGCAAAGCTGAATTTTCAGCATCATTGCTCCAGTCTTTAGTGTCACATGATCCTTCAGAAATCATTCTAATATTCTGATTTGTTGCTCAAGAAACGTTTTTTATATTGTCAATGTTGGCAACAGCTGTGCTGTTCAGATGAAAACATTTTTTTTTTTTTGCTTTTTTGGCAGCAAACACTTAAGATGGGTTTGGTGCACACAGGGATAAAAAAGTACCCCATGTGTAAAATAAAATACTCTGCTGTATCTTTAATGCTGTGGGCCTAATTTTCTGCCAGAGGTCCTGGACATCTTGTTCAGATACAAGGCATCATGGATTCGCTCTAATAACAACAGATAAAAAAATCAAAACCTGACAACCTGTGCTAGAAATCTTATAACGGACCATGTTTGGATCTTCCAACAGGACAGTGATCCAAAAACAAACATCAAAATCAATACAAAAATGGGTCACTGAGCACAAAACCAAGCATCTGCAATAGCCATCCCAGTCCCAGACCTGAACCCTATAGAAAATGTACCCTGGAAATCCAGAGTTCTCGTGAGAGCACAATTTGAATTTGCTCAGCGAGTCACTCTTTATTGAGTAATAGTGCTCTTTAACTATGCCCTTGTAGCCGAGCTGCACCAATCACATCGGTGTATCTGATATAGGCAGGCCAGAGCCGGGCTAAACAGATGACAGACAGCGCTGCGACATATGTGAATGACATGTATTGTTGTAATGTAATGACATGACATGTGATGCGTGTGACGTGCAACACAGACACGCTACGCAGTTACACTACATGAAAAGACTCGAGGCCCAGAGAGAAGGAAATGAAAAGTGGAATAAAGTCGTTATTTTTGTTTGTTTTTGCGCACACAAAAAATATTCTCGTCGCTTTATAAACTTAAGATTGAGCCACTGGAGTCACTTGGACTATATTAACAATGTCTTTAATACATTTTCTGGGCCAGCAAGTTATAGTGTCCATAAGCCTGCGGAGGAGTGATCCAGTACTCAGATTTCATCAAAAATATCTTAATTTGTGTTCCGAAGATGAACGAAAGTCTTACGGGGTTGGAACAACATGAGGGAGAGTAATTACTGACAGAATTTTCATTTTTGGGTGAACTAAAGGCCCGTTCACACCAAGGACGATAACTATAAAGATAACAATAAAGATATAATTCTAAAAATCGTTCTCCATATTAAAGAATAACAGAGTTCACACCACAACTATAACGATAAAGATATGAGGAACGATATCATTGGGATCACTTTCAGAACGATTTTTTTCCAGCTGTCGAACGATAAAACACTAACAGCCAATCAGAATCCATTCTAATTTAAAGGGCTCGCGCATTTAAAAATGGATCTGGATCATCCGGGCGCGCGCGTGCTTAGAATAAAAAGACCGCGCGTTATCGGTCGTTGGTGTGGACGCATATATAGTTATCTTTATCGTTATCTTTATAGTTATCGTGCTTGGTGTGAACGGGCCTTAACCCTTTAATCTTTCGGATTTGGGTCTGGATTTCCAGGCTATAGAAAATGAGTGGGTTAAACTGAAGAGAAGAAGCGCCAACATGGATCTGGGAATCTGAAGGATCTGGAGAGATTCAATTCTTTTACTTCAATGAAAGAATAGATTTTTGCTATTTAAAAAAAATTAAATATCAAAAGGATTAACAATGCAGATTTATCTTTGATCATATTTACCAAGGGGGCAAATAATTCTGACCAGCACTGTAAATGTGGCTGTGGTCACTGTTTGATCTCATGCTTCATTAAGTAGCCTAGTTGACACTGTATTCCCGTTTGTGTTTGTTGCTGACAGCACTGTTTAATGGGAGCTCCTTCACAACAAGTGTGCATGACAATTGTAGAATATTATGCATTTAAATTGCATATTTTAACATATACAACAATATTTTATCACGTGCAGTTTGCAGGCTGTTGTGAGTATAAATGTTTAGGATCTGGGCTGGCAGATGACAGTTGTCACAAAGTTAAACGCAGTTAACTTATTTAATTATTGTTTGAATTGTTGAATATTTTTTTACACAACAGCTATTCATTCACAGCGAAGAAATATTTAGCTTAACAATTACACATGAAAGTAAATTTGCAATAGAAATACAATGGCATAATTATTATTATTGTAACCTTTAAATAACAATCATAATAATTAGTAGCAAAAGACTTCTCTTTCACAAACTTTAAATTTATACCACAACCACAATCAAAGCCACTTCCTATAAATAAATCATATACGTGTCCTTGTTCTCTCTTTTCTCTACTGTTCTGCCTTTTAACTTCTGCTATAGTTTGTGTACTACTCTAGCTTACTCTTGACTATTGTTGATGACTATCGTAGGCACTTATTATTGCTTGTGATAAATGTAGCTTTGGATAGAAGTATCTCTGCTAATTTGCTAAATGTTATCAGACTCCTAAACATTAAAAAATAATCTATATTGGACATAAAACTACATCTCTAGCAAGGTACTTAACTCTTTTTCCCCAGGTGTCTTTACTTCTAATAAGTGTACAGTAAGTCGCTTTGGATAAAGGCACTTTATCCTCAGCTAAATGACCATTAATTGGTTATTAAACTTGGTGTAAATGACAAGCTCTGTGGATTTAATGAACCTCTAGGTGATTGTGAGAGACTTTTTGGTTATATTTGTATTTCCTGTCTTTTGCTCGGCTTTATGTAGCTCTTTTTATATTTTTCCTTGTCTCTGTGAGTGACTAGTAGCACATGGTGCCCACATGTTGTGCCTTACATTCTTTGTCTTGTGTCTACACACACACACACACACACACACACACACACACACACACACACACACACACACACACACACTTACATTCCAGTCCCTAGCAGCCAACTCGAGTGGTTTTTACAGCTCATTCTCTCCTGTGTACTCATGCACCCTTTAGTTATATGTGCACTACTCGGTCATAGACACAAATTGAAGGTTTGTTAATTCAACAGAGCAATTAAAGCTTCCATTCACATGTGACGGTGCCATGGCAATATCAGTGTGCGTGAATGAACTGTAGTGTGTGTGCTTGTGTTAGTAAGAGAGAGAGAGAGATTTGGGCAAGGGGTAGTCAGGCAGGTGCAATGACAGCTGGTCTGGGCTGCTTAAACCGAGGGGGAGGAAGAGCGCGGTCAAAAGACGAAGTACTGATAGTAGCATCGAGAACGAGAGTGAGCGTTTGAATAAAAAAAAGGATCAGCTCTAGAAATAGACCCGTTCTTGCATGTGCCTTTTGATTTTCCATTGTGAAGCAATGGGCAGTTTCTCTAGACAGACGATATTTTAATATGCCGTATGAGTCACTGCTCCAGAACCACAATGAGCTTATGCGTGTTCATAAGACACGTGTGTATGTGTGTGTCTGGAATTGGAAGATGAAGTGTGTTTTGGAAAGGCTCTGAAGGAGCAAATGTTTGCAGAACAGGGAGAATGGAAACGTGAGAGAGAGGGGGGTTTGCGAGTCTTGTGAAGACCATTTATAGCTTGCGGGGAGAGAGACGTATTCACTAGTCTTTACTGAAAGAGACAACTTTATAGAAAGAAACCAAATTGGCAGACTAAAGGGACGAGACGGGGAAAAATACAGCAGCGTATAATTGAGGTTTGGAGTCTCCACTGGCACAGTTGGATTTTTACTCTTAAAAACAGAGCTAAAACTAAAACATAGGGATATATAGAGCGTTTGAATTTGAATCTAGGTTTTGATTTGAATTAGAGTTATTAGGGAACTTGTTGAAAGCCAAAGGCATCTGATGGCAGACTAACAGTATGGAAAGAAAAACAGACAGATCTGTTTCATGGCCAGCGCCTTTCCAACAACCCAAGGCCAAATATGTGAACTGGACTGATAAAAATAGCCAAACACGGCAGTATTTCACAAAACAAACATGCTTATCTGAATCTGCGCAAAATCACATTTGGGCGCAAAATCACTTTTGGTCCCAAATGTTTTGCTGCTGTATATGCGTTCAACTTCCCTTTTAGTCTTAGTCATGGTTAGATGATGCTGGAATTTGCCAGCCTGGATGAATCATCACATCTTTAACATATTAAACTGTCAATTAATCTCTTCCTCATCATCAAACAATATACATATTTTAAGATGGACGGGCTTTAATAGTGAAATCAGACTATATGTAAATACACAGCAAGCAATGACATGTTGATATGGAAAATAGGGTAACACTTTATTTTACAGTGTCCTTGTTACATGTAGTTTCTATAAATAACTTTAAATTATGCATAATTACATGCAGCTAACCCTAAACCAAGCCTAACCCTATAATAAGTACATGTAGTTAACTAATATTACTCAGTACTTAAATGTATAATTACACAAGCTAGACATTTTTACTCCAGGGCAAGTAGACACTGATCGCAACACACACCAGTGAGTAACACAACCATCATTGCTCTAAATAGATGAATAAATTCCACTGAAGTGGTTAAGATAAGGGTGAAGCAACCGGAAACGTACTTGAATCAAACTTAGAAACTACCTTAAAAGTTTCTTCTCTCTGTGCTGATCTACTAACTGGAAAACTTTATTTCGTATTATGTACGGTTTTGCCCAAAGGCTGACTTTTAAAGGGATGGTTCACCCAAAAATGAAAATTCTTTCATCAATTACTCACCCTCAAGTTGTTCCAAACCTGCATGAGTCTCTTTCTTCTGCTGAACACAAAATAATATATTTAGAAGAATGTCGGTAACCAAACAGTTGATGAGGCCCATTGACTTCCATAGTATGGGAAGAAAAAAACCTATGGAAGTCAATGGGGACCAGAAACCATTTGGTTACCGACATTCTTCAAACTATCTTCAGAAGACAAACAAACTCAGAAGAAAGAAATTCATTCAGGTTTGGAACAACTTGAGGGTGACTATTAAGTAAATGATGTCAGAATTAAAATTTTTGGGTGAACTATCCCTTTAACTGTTTGTGTGACACAAGAGATACCTCTAGTGGTGAAGAGGCAGTATTACACATATCTTCATCAGCCCTGGTGGAGACGTAACAATAAACTGCTACTTGTGTACAACTACCTTTAAAGACAGATCTCCAGTCTGAGACTCACTTACATACACAAAACATTCCAGAGTCATCTGTGCAACCAGCGTCACTGTGTTTCCATTGTCTCTGCCTAGCTGCTCTTTCCCCACTGTGTTTCTTAGCCCTCTGGGAATACTGCTTCATTTCCAGGAGCTGTAGGGAATTACCAAGTATAGTTGTGTAATTTCCAATTAGCTGTTACTTCTTGGGGGTATTTGAATATAAGACGTATCCTTGATCCAAACAGATCGTTTCCTTCTGCTTCATGATGCTTATGCTTATCTGTCACAGGAAGAGGCGATCCCAGAGCTGGAGATTGATGTGGATGAGCTGTTGGACATGGAGAGCGACGTAGACCGTGCTGCACGAGTCAAGGTATCCGTCTGAAAAATGTCAGATTTAATTGTTTGTCTTCAATTTTTAACAGGCTTTACATTTGTATGACATTTCTTTCTCTTATTGTCCAACAGGACCTGCTGGTAGACTGTTATAAACCTACTGAAGTGAGTAAATTGTCTCGTATCTAAGAGCAGGCAGGGTTATTATAGTTAAAACCATTGTACCTTTAAAGAAAATAAACATGAACTGAAATAAAATAAGTTTGCCAAGGCAACATTTCTCGTTTTCTTTAGCGTAACTTGATGTACTAAAAATTATAAAAACCTACAGACATTTTTTTTAAAAGTATATAAATGACTTTTACTAAACTTTTAAAATAGAAGCAGAAAATATAAAGAGAAAAACTAATTCAAAATATCAATAAGAACTATAACAGTATCTGAATGAAACTGAAATAACACTCTTTTTTTATATCCTAATTCTGTGAAGAGATGGTGGAATTATGAGAAATGGGTTTAAATATGGCAATATGTACAGAGCTGAGAGCACGATACACATCAGCAGCTGCAAGCAGAAGTAATTTAGACAAATATTTGACTTATTCAAACAACATGAATTCTCTTTATAATGGGGATAATCAAATGTGCACAGTTCTAGGACTTATGGCTGTTCAAATTTTGGGGAAATCTGCAGAATCATAATCAACTACCCAACTCTCT
The DNA here is from genome assembly GCF_964197995.2 of Scardinius erythrophthalmus. Classification (NCBI taxonomy): domain Eukaryota; kingdom Metazoa; phylum Chordata; class Actinopteri; order Cypriniformes; family Leuciscidae; genus Scardinius; species Scardinius erythrophthalmus. Next base: position 24,115,916 of record NC_138222.1, read on the forward strand.
GCTAAATTTGTTAAAAATTGTGCTCCTTTTTCTTCTTTCGTAGGTGTTTGTAGCTGAATTGCTGGACAAGATCCGTGGCATGCAGAAGCTCAGTACTCCTCAGAAGAAGTGAAGCTTCTCCCACCTCCACCAATCCTAAACCAATCCCATCCCTCCTTTTCCAATTTTAGGGGCGTGACTATTCACCCCTGAGCAGGTGCTCATCCAGTCCCGTTGCTCCTTTGCATCCGTTGGGGAGGAGGAGGCAAAGTTATGGAAGATTCAATCAGATCCTTATAAGCAGGGCTTATTTTTCTCATTTTGTTGATTTTATTTGTATTATTTGTATGATTTTATTCTATTTCAAATTTTTTGTAAAGGGGGGAAGATTTCATTGTTTTGAAATGTTATTAAACATATTTTCATGGTTGTTGTTTTTTTTTCATTAGTCTTTATGCATAGAATGGTTTTATTTTATAAACTTGGATTTTTGTTAGAATTTGGTTTCAATATGGTTTCAAAGCTTCCTGCTCTCACAATGAACACATGCACTAAAACCCTTTGTGAAACTGTGACGATCCTTGGTTTAAAATGACGTCAAAGGAGATCAAACAGAAGCGGCCTTGTGGATTTCTCTCTCTCTCTCTCTATTTTTGATCCTCCTCTTCCTTGAATAAGTGCAGGAACATTTTTAATTAAAGAAAAACTAATAAAGAGAGTGATTAAAGCTGTTATAAAGTGAGGGAGTTATTTTGGATTTGTGGTATTAACAGGGGAGGGAACTGTGTGTAGGAAAATATGGGGCTTTGATTATTATTAATGTTTTTTTTTTTTACACATGCCACACACACACTCTCTGAAATTCATGGGCATCACCACCCTCAGGAATCAGGAGGAATGACCACACACAACCACAGCTGTGGCTCTTGGGCCTCACACACATCCACAGATGTGCACACTGACTCTTCCAGAGAACGATTGGATGAGAGCAGGCTAGTCAAGCTGCAGTGCATCATGGTCACTGCCAAGTGTACGTTTAGAATGAATCCTCTCACATGACTCCTAAATCATCTCTCCCAGGAAGCCATCTGCTCTTTTTGTCTCAGCCAATCAAATATTATAATAAGAGGGCTAATAGTCTCACTCAGTGCTCTTGAAATCCATTCCCAGCAGGTGTTTTAGGAGAGCTTCTCCCATCACATACTAACACATGACATATCAATCATACACTGAAGCTCCCTCACATCCCATCCCATTCACTTGTGTAGCACATAAAGTCAGGTACAATGGCAACTGTCCAAGACTCAACTGTTTTCTCCCTTTTTTATTTTTTTTTTGCCCACTTATTGTTTTTCTTTGAGCCCCTCATTTTCATTTTCTCTTTTTAGCTTGCTCCTCAGCGTTTCATCTACATGAGTCACTTTTCCTACTTTTCAGATGTTGCCTTAGGTTAAATTTATGTTATAACAACCAAATGAATTTAATCATGTTTGAGGAATATACATGGGGGAAAAAAGGCAAAAGTGAAAATCTTTTTCAAGTTTTAGGATAAAAAGGCTCTTGTACTTTCAGTGGTTCTGTTTTTTAGGAAAGGAAGTTGACTATATACAGAGCATTTTTTTAGAAGCATTAACATCTATTAACATAAAATGAAATCATCGGTTTTTATCATTACGTGGACCTTGTAGTGCTGTTCATTTCTCTTTTTCGTGTCCAATTGGACCGCGAACTGAAAGAATCAACTGGACTCAATTATTTGAATAAGAAAAAATGTAAGCTGTTGTGATCAAGGTCATACCTTTTGAGAAAAAGTATCTTGTAGCAATACTAAACTGTTGTTTTTTGTCCAATTTTGTTACACTTTTATGCAACTTTAATAAAAATATGGTAAATAACATTTTGTGTGTGTGTGTGTGTGTGTGTGTGTGTGTGTGTGTGTGTGTGGCTGTTTCAAGAACAAGTAAGCTTTGTAGTAAAATATGTGTCTCTTCTGCTCATCCACTATATTTCAAGCAAGTCTTTTTAGAGAAACCTTGTCAGTTGGTAGAAAGTTAAGCAGCTCAAAGTGCCATTGGTCTGTTTGATCACCGGATTCAAACGGACGAGACATCGATTCTTCAACTCCGAGCTTCTATTGGTTCTTTGAAGTAGCGAGGTTTGCATTGATTGGCTAGCGCCTCAAAGCGGTAGTGTGTGACAAACGTCTAAACGCTGAGGAAGTAGACTTGTCCGATGTCAACTTGCCCTGATATGCAAATTCTCTCGACAATATGTAATATTTTTCATGTCTTAAACAATAATCGACAAAAAGGTAAGCTGTTTTGCTGTGGTTTATGCACTTAGAGTTTGTGTGTAAGATCGTTGTGTATTGCTATCCCATGTCTTGCATCGGTTCATTTGCGGAGAACATTCATGGAGCGATCAAGAGACCCAATACAACGTTACGAAGTAAGATGATCAATTACTACATTGTAATTGAGACGTTTTAATAGGCGTAAACGTTTGTTTTTCACTCTCGTGCATTAACATCTCTGTACCGCGTTGAACCGGACACTTCATGTCTCTGAATGAACTGCGGAGTTGTTCAATTTGAAAACGAGTTTTTATAACTAACTTAAATCCACATTTATAACTTATGTGGAGAGCACGAGACTGTAACTATTAATGTATCTCACAGATGTTAATATCTGGGCTATAGATGTGGAGAATGAGTAATGAGCTTGTAATGTAAAGTCAGTGCTGTGCGGCCTTTAGAGGATGGACATGAGACACGTCGAGACTGTGAACGCGCTCGTAATCACATAAATCCCACTGAAGAGTGCTAATTCATCACACTACGAACTATGTCAGAAGTCTCCTCTTTCTAATTTAACATAAAGTGGTTAATAGGGTGTTAAATATCTCCTGCTGTCTCTGGGTACTGTGCTTTTAGCTGCCAGTGTCCTCTAGAGGTCTTTAGTTTGTTCATTTGTCTTGACATGCACATCAAACATTTGCTTGGAAACATTACAATTTTATGTTTGGGAAAGAAGTCTCTTATGCTCGCCAAGGCTGCATTTATTTAATATAAAATACAGGAAACAACTATAATTTGTTACAAATTAAAATAACTGTTTTCTGTTTCTAAAATATATTCTGAATATATTTAAAAAATGTAGCCTAATTTATTCTTGTGATGGCAAAGCTGAATTTTCAGCATCATTACTCCAGTCTTCAGTGTCACATGATCCCTCAGATGCTGATTTGCATTTTTATGGAAATAGTGATTATATATATATATATATATATATATATATATATATATATATATATATATATATATATATATTATTTGATGAATAGGAACTTCAACGAACAACATTTATTTGCATTTATTGAATTTATTTATTAAAGCATTTATTTAATCGAAATCTCTTGTAACATTATAAATGTCTTCATAGTCACTTTTGATCAATTTAATGTATGCCTGATGAATAAAAGTATTAATTGCTCTCCTTTTTAATCTTACCACAAATGGTATCATTGTTTCCACAAAGATGTTAATAAGCAAAAACTTTTCAACATTGAAAATAATAATAATAATATTAATAATAAATGTTTCTTGAGCAGCAAATGAGCATATCAGAAAGGATCATATGAAGATGAAGGACCACTGAAGACTGGATGATGTATAAACATATTTTATTATATATTTTAATATATAAAGACACTAGTAATGATGCTAAAAATGTATATTTTTAAATTTATTAAAATAGAAAATAATTAATTTAAATGTGTAATAGTATTCCACAATATTACTGTTTTTACTGTATTTTTGATTAAATAAATGCAGCCTTGTTGAGCATAAGAGACTTCTTTCAAAAACATCAAAAAATGTAATGTTTCCAAACTTTTGACATGTACTGTATATATACAGTATACTCATATTTGAATATACATATAATCTTGTTAACAAATTATTATGGGTCAATCACTTATGCAAGTTATCATAAACATTTTCTGATTAGAAAATATAAAGATGAAAATTGGGAGAGTAGATGAGAAAATTTACAGTGTGTTATTTTATTATTTAGTATAAGAAAATATAATTTATTTAGATTCATTTAATAAATGTATTTCCATAATTTATGTAATTTTATATTATAATTAGTGTGGGTTGTTTATTCACTGCATCAGACACCATATAATTGTACTCCGTAAGATCTTACCGTTGTTATTACACCGTTTAATACAGTGCTATAAGCAGTCATGCCAGCTCAGCCCGCTTCCAGAGAGCCAGAGGAGGAGATGGAGACGGAGGCCGACTCTGAGCTTCCTCAAACTAACGGTGAGGCGGAGGAGGAGCGAGAGAGAGATGGAGGAGAGGCCGAGGAGACGATGGAGGAGAGTGGAGAGGAGCGGGACAGCGACCTGGAGGACAGTGAGGCAGAGGAGGAAGAGGAGGAAGAAGAAGAGAGTTCAGGTCTGTTTATATCAGATTAAATGATTTATACTTTTCTCAGTGTATTGTTGCAGCTGCTGATAAAGTTGCATTGGGAGAGTAATATTTCACCATAAAATGAAATTATATTTTGCATAAAGAACATTAAACCTTATTTTTAGGGCCATTAACTGAGGGTTATACATTTTTAAAATGTTATTTTAGTACTGGAGTAATTAGGCTGAAAATTCAGCTTTGCCATCACAGGAATAAATTACATTTTAAAATATATTCAGAATATAGTCTGACTGGAATCGAAAGGAAAAGAGAATGACCTGGATTGGATCTCTCTTTCAGAAATGGATGATGAAGATTGTGAGAGAAGACGATCACAGTGCCTGGATGAAATGTCTGACCTAGAAAAACAATTCCTGGAGTTAAAAGACAAGTAAGAATACTTCTTTCTTATAGGTTTGGGCTAGGTGGCATTTCTTTTTTTAGTCCACAAGAAACAGGATCATTATCTGGGATGGATGGGCTTAAGAGGAAGCCTACCAACAAAAATCCATATTCTGTATTGTATTGTTCAAACAAATTGTATTGTTTGAAGAACATTGACTACATTGTGGCTACAACCAAATTCTGAAGCTCTATAGATTACTTTTTCATCGATTTCAGGCTTTTTCAAGAACGTCTGCACCAGGTTAAAATGAAGCTGGATGAGGTGTTGACAGGAAAGGCAGGAGAGTACAAAGAACCTCTGGCAACATTGCAGCAGAACCTACAACAGAGGACACAAGTGGCAGGTGACACACATATCTGCCTTATGATTAGAGGTCCACCGATTTATTGGTTTTGCCGATTCATCGGCACCGATAGCTGATTTCTGGAACTATCGTTATCTGCAATAATCCACAACGATAGTTTCTCCCGGTCGTTTACCTTTGCGAGAGCGTCAGAAAAGGCTCTGCTGTCATTACACAGTACAAGAGTGGCCTCTAGAGGCCAAATAAAAACATATCAATCCTCGTTGTGTTTTGGCTTGAAACGGAGCGGAATCAGATGCTGATGTGAAACTTCGACAAATAAAATGTATGTACACTACAGAACACGTTGTCATATTTAAAAATGATCAATTTGTTGACTAGATGCTGCATTAGTAGAGAACAGCAGTATATTTGTCGACAAGGCTGAGAGGAAATTATCAAGTGATAAGAACAATGTGACAAATCCAGAATAAATGTTTAAATGTCATGATTGTTACGGTCTATTTTCATTAGTTTCTATCCAGCTTGGGCGTTTATTAATTCATTAGCCAGCTAAGTTGCATCTCCGCGGAAGTGGATGCGCCTATATGCACGTTTCAAACTAATTACATAATCAGAGAATATTTCGATAATATTTTCAATTTGAATTGTTTGGTTTAAAAGTAGACATTTCAAGCTCTCTATAGTTATATTTCTCATGTATGTGAGGCAAGTGTACACTAAGTTTCAATTTATTTCAGGATGCGCTCCACGGAGATCGAGATGGCAGAAAGGCTATCCTGTTTGTTTTCTTTATTTTACAAAAATGGTTTGTTATTGTGAGTGTACACAAATAAATGTACAGTTTCTAATGATGCATTACTCTTATCTGTATGACCAAAAATGAAGTATTTTAAGTTCTTTCCAATGTTAACAGAAAAAATTGCAAGTGATCGCGCCAGCGCCTCTATGGCCCTGTCCCAAATGGCACACTTCATATGCACTTTCGGTCTTGTAGACTTACAATGGCTGCCGCGTGCACATGTCCGTTAAGCCCGTGTGTCCCATTTGTCATTTTAGGTTTCAGAAGGGTGCTCGCTCTCTCTTTGCGGTCGATATGTGCCCTCGATGCGCACTTTTGCTGAGCCTGCACTGAAGCGAGCTCCACAGCAGACTTCCACCCGACAGGCAAAGTGGCGTTATATCACGAAAGTGCAGACTCGTAGGAAGACCTCCAGTGTTTAGGGTTCCATTTGGGACAAGGCCCATGTCATGCAGTAAGCGCGCTATACTTCAGCTTCCACACTCTGCACAAACACTTTGACATGCTCCTAATAATAGCACACATTTATCTAGGTTAACGTTGGACCGAGCAAGTCATGTAAGGGTGCCTACTATTTAAACTGCTGTTTACACGCTATACCTGCGCTTTATTAGAATCACCCTCTGTGATTTGATTCTGGAACCAAGCATGGTCTTATATTGTTGATATTTAAAGATCGCCAGGTCGTCAGTGCCATTAACTAAGATTAAAGGGTTAGTTCACCCAAAAATGAACATTATGCCATTAATGACTCACCCTCATGTCGTTCCAAGCCCGTAAGACCTCCGTTCATCTTCGGAACACAGTTTAAGATATTTTTTAGTTTAATGTAGGTTTTGTTATTTTTGGACCAAAATGTATTTTCGATGCTTCAAAAAGTTCTAACTAACCCACTGATGCCACATGGACTACTTTGATAATGCCTTTATTAGCTTTCTGGACATGGACAGTATACCGTACATACCTTTTTTAATGGAGGGACAGAAAGCTCTCGGACTAAATCTAAAATATCTTAAACTGTGTTCCGAAGATGAACGGAGGTCTTACGGGCAAACACACACACACACACACACACACACACACACACTTGACCATGTTTTATTCAAGTCAAGTCACCTTTATTTATATAGTGCTTTTTACAATACAGATTGTTTCAAAGCAGCTTTACAGTCATAACAGGAAAATAATGCAACAAAGTTTGTTTCCAGAAGAAAATAGCGTCATAGTCCAGCTTAAGTAAGTTCAGTGATGGTTCATTTTTGTTGTAAAATATTGTAAAATATTATGTAAAATATGTAAAATAAAATATCATAAAATATATGTTATTAATATAGTTCATTTATAATATATAGTTGTTCTGGAGAAAACAGTGATGTCATCATCCAACTCAGTTCAGTTCTCATATAATGATGTCATTGCAGGCAGATCAATATTATTGTTGAATATTAAATGTCCCCAACCAAGCAAGCCAAAGGCGTTTAATTAATATTAATATTTACATATTTAATTTAAAAGTTCAATACATTTTCATGCATCGGTCAATACTGCTTAAAGTTCAGCACTATTTTCTGTTTTGATACAGAATATTTTATTAAAAAACTATTGTTTCATTTATCTTCTTTCGGCAGGCACTGCCCAACTTAGTTATCGCCGGTATAGGCAAAATCCAATATTGGTCGACCTCTACTTATAATCTCTCTTTTTCTCCTTAACCGCCGGTCTTGGATCAACTGTTGATTGTTTATTCACTGATTTCCCTGTCGCCCCATCTAGGTGTGTACAGAGAACTATGTCTGCAAGTGGTCAAACACAAACATGAATGTGAAGTGCAGGGGGCAAAACAACATTTAGAGGTAAAGTGGCACATCAGACCCACATATCTAGACATTGTTTACAAAAAGCAGTCTAAATTTATATTAAGTGTCTTTATACCATGGTCTGTCTGAATACTCGATTCTGATTGGCTGGAAAGACTGCAGTAAAGCTGTTTAATGCACAGGTAGTTCCAAGTCAGTTTAATCACCATTCTATATTAATGCACTGCTTTCATTGAAGTGCACACACACACACACACACACACACAGACGTCACTCGCACACAAGAGATCGGAAATCGCGCTGCGCACACACAGAAACATTCAGGAACACAGAGACTTATCATCAATGCTGCCCCGTGACTTTTATCAATAAAATAGCTTCACTAATGAATCGTTACATTATATTTATCATCAACGATAGGGTAACATCGCTGTTTTTTAACCCTTATGTGCTGTTGGGGATGTTTTCATCCACTATGGGGTATTTTTGAGTCTAAATTTGGCTATAACTTTTTCTGTGTTTCAGCAAATGGAATGATTTTTGGTGACAAATCTTATTTTGACACATATTTTGGGAAAATGCTTTGAAATTTTTCAAAAACTCAACAGTACACTGTGGGCAAATTTACTACCCTTTCGTTATGTTTGTGGCTGAAAACAGCCACTACTTTAAACTGCTGTAAAAATTTATCAGATAAATGTTTTTTTCAAATTTTTTTGCATAAATCTATTAATCAACCTCAGTCCTGCTCAAAAATACTAAATGTTTTAAAAAAAATCAGGATTTTAACTCTTTAATTGCCAAATTTGTAAATGATGTCACTGATTTGGGAAAAAAACACACACAAAATGACTCATTTTCAATATAAAATGTGATTGTGGACTGGATTTTTTTTTACCTTTTATCACAGTCTTGGACATGTCAAAGATTAGAAACAACATTGGTTTTGATGCATTGTTAGTTTTTGTGCAGCATCAGATTTTAACTTTTTCTCCCTCATTTACTGTTCGTGGCTGTTTTTGCCCCATTGACTTCCATTATAACCACATTTTTTGATTGCAAAGCCATGACACCATATAATCATGCATTTTTGATTGTTGGTGGTTTTCCCTGTTGGGAAGAGGTAAAATTTGTAATTTTTACTGTTGATAACCGGGTGGCACCATTAACCCTTTAGAGAGGCCTGTGCCAAAAAAAGCTTAGTTTCTGGCTTTTACATGGAGTTATATGGAGTATAACAGCATAATAAAGTGTGTGTGTGTGTGTGTGTGTGTGTGTGTGTGTGTGTGTGTGTGTGTGTGTGTGTGTGTGTGTGTGTGTGTGTGTGTGTGTGTGTGTGAACTCACCTTGATGCGTCTGAGAAAATCAAAATATGCACCTCAGCTCTCAGAACTGCATGGAGTAAACAAAAACAAAGTAAGTGTATTTATGCATCTGCTGCCTTTTGATGGTGAGAAATGCAGACTAAACAAAAACAAAGCAAGTGGATTTAAACGCGTGCATGCAAGCCTGCTGGTCATTTGATGGTGAGAAGAGCAGCAAGCAACATGAGAAAGGGCTTGACTTGTAGTGAAGTTTTAGAGATGATTATGCAGCCTGACCCTTCCAGCGAGCTGCAGGGTGTATCGTCTTCTCCCTCTGACACCACAGACTCAGGAGAGTCAGATCCTGATTTGGATGTGGCACCCTCATCATCCTCTCTAGCTTCCACTGAAGGCGAGGAGGATTCGGAGGATCCTGGATCTGGGTGGATTGGGAGAAACGGCGAAGTGTGGTTTTCCACCAACGCGGAGACAACTCCCTTTCTTCAGCCTGCCAGAGGCGTGACTCCAGGGCCGACGCGCTATGCCTTCGACAGGGTCCAGAACATGGATTCCGTGTTCAATCTGTTTTTTACGGAGGAGATGATTGACCTCATTGTCAGCATGACTTGCGTCAACACATACATGTTTGTACAGTCATACAAACATGTATGACTATGCCTTGTGAAGGCATAGCGCGTCGGCCCTGGAGTCACGCCACTGGCAGGCTGAAGAAAGAGAGTTGTCTCCGCGTTAGTGGAAAACAACACTTCGCCGTTTCTCCCAATCCACCCAGATCCAGGATCCTCCGAATCCTCCTCGCCTTCAGTGGAAGCTAGAGTGGATGATGAGGGTGCCACATCCAAATCAGGATCTGACTCTCCTGAGTCTGTGGTGTCAGAGGGAGAAGACGAAACATCCTGCAGCTCGCTGGAAGGGTCAGGCTGCATAATCATCTCTAAAACTTCACTACAAGTCAAGCCCTTTCTCATGTTGCTTGCTGCTCTTCTCACCATCAAATGACCAGCAGGCTTGCATGCACGCGTTTAAATCCACTTGCTTTGTTTTTGTTTAGTCTGCATTTCTCACCATCAAAAGGCAGCAGGTGCATAAATACACTTACTTTGTTTTTGTTTACTCCATGCAGTTCTGAGAGCTGAGGTGCATATTTTGATTTTCTCAGACGCATCAAGGTGAGTTCACACACACACACACACACACACACACACACACACACACACACTTTATTATGCTGTTATACTCCATATAACTCCATGTAAAAGCCAGAAACTAAGCTTTTTTTGGCACAGGCCTATCTAAAGGGTTAATGGTGCCACCCGGTTATCAACAGTAAAAATTACAAATTTTACCTCTTCCCAACAGGGAAAACCACCAACAATCAAAAATGCATGATAATATGGTGTCATGGCTTTGCAATCAAAAAATGTGGTTATAATGGAAGTCAATGGGGCAAAAACAGCCACGAACAGTAAATGAGGGAGAAAAAGTTAAAATCTGATGCTGCACAAAAACTAACAATGCATCAAAACCAATGTTGTTTCTAATCTTTGACATGTCCAAGACTGTGATAAAAGGTAAAAAAAAATCCAGTCCACAATCACATTTTATATTGAAAATGAGTAATTTTGTGTTTTTTTTTCCCCCAAATCAGTGACATCATTTACGAATTTGGCAATTAAAGAGTTAAAATCCTGAATTTTTTTTAAACATTTAATATTTTTGAGCAGGACTGAGGTTGATTAATAGATTAATGCAAAAAAATTTGAAAAAAATATTTATCTGATACATTTTTACAGCAGTTTAAAGTAGTGGCTGTTTTCAGCCACAAACATAACGAAAGGATGTAAATTCTAACAATGCACAAGGGTAGGCCTGTCGCGATAGTCGATAAGTCGATTAATCGCACGATAAAAAAAATGAGCTCGATAATTTTTCCGGCCGCGATAATTCCATTTGCATGCTTGTTTGTTTTCCTCGTCTCTCTCTCTCTCTACCAAAGAGACTGGATGACCACTCTCGGTTCTTTAGCGTATAGGAGGAGTGAACCCTCTTGTTGTCAGTTGCATGGTCTTTGTGTGGGGAGGCGGCGGCGCGGCACTTGTCAGTCACATGGTCTTTGTGTGGGAAAGGCGGGACTGTTTGCGGCTACTGCCGGGAGAGAGAGAAGACGCTAGTTGTGAGTTGCGACAGCGAGCCCGATCACATGAAAATGCATATCTATACCACGAATGTTATTTCTCGTGCCATTTATACGCCAAAAATAGTTTTTGCGTGCATATGATACGCTCTTTATGGCGTGTAATACGCACGCACTCCTCACCCCTAATCCTAACCAAGTATTTTCAGTGCGTAGCATACACACGCAATAAAGTGCGTCTCCGTCTTCCCGACAGTACACAATCACTTGACAAAGTAACAGGAGGACAAAGTAACAGTGCAAAATTGTGCGATATGGCTTGTTGAGGCTTTTTTTTATTTGTTTACAAAGGTCCTAACTGTCAGTTTTGCCTGTTATGGAATGTATCACCATTTAATAATGTCTAAAGCCTAATGTTTAATATTTTTTGAAGTGCAATTTTGTTTCATTTTATATATTAACAGACATTTATTTTGTTAACAGACACTAAGAGTCCATTGCTTTCATTGTTTTTGGTTGTTTTGTTCATTTTTTTGGATATTTAAAATGTTTTCCGTTTTCAATGTTTAATATTCTTTAGAAATAAAAGTTTATAGATCGTTGAAAAGGTGTACCTGCATTATTATGCCATTATAATTATATTAAATGAAAATGGTCTCAGAACGACAATATTATCGTTTATCGCGATAATTTCTTGGACAATTTATCGTCCAGCAAAATTTGTTATCGTGACAGGCCTACACAAGGGTTAAGTAATTAAACTATTATATTGCGCTGCAAACATCAATAACAGCTTTAAGCTTTAACTGGAAAAATACCATGGTCTCGACTTCTCGTCGGGTGGTTCTTTGCCTCCACGTCATTCTTTAAAATGTATTTAGCTACTATGTACTAACATTTCAATTAATCATTTGATACAATGCAATTCTTGTGTACATACATGTTTTTACACTGTACGTGGTGACATATTTACAGTGTCCTTGTAATGTATGTTACATGTACTTACCATAGCTATAAGAGTAAATTATGCATAATTACATGCAATTAACCCTCAACCAAAACCTAATTCTACCCTAACCCTATAGTAAGTACATGTTGTTAATTATTATTACTCAGCACTTAAATATATAATTACACTGTAACAATGACACCTTAAAATAAAATGTAACCCTGTACTTTATTACACATAGCTGCATGTAACTACAGCTGTAATTAATTTCTATTAATTGCACCGTTGAACATTCACTTACACTTTAACCCACCCTTAAACCTAACCATACAACCAAACCTGTCGCTAACCTTACCCACATCCCACCACAATAGCAGCAAAACTGTTTTGCAATAAAAAATGTACACAATAAGATGTACCTAACTTTTTTTTATGTAGGTACATAGTAGTTAAAGACTCAAAAAGCTAATTGTGTGGTACCATGGTACTTAATTATACTTAATTATCATGGAACTTACACATTCATGTACCATAGAATTTACATGGTTCTGCTGCTGGGTTTTTCATGATTCAACAAACTTACATGCCTAGTAGTGGTAATACATTTTAATACACAGATTCATACACAAACAAACATGCACACACTACATTTATCATAATCTAGATGCAGCATCACACAGAACACACCACAGTGAAAAAACACTGCTGCAAATAAATACGTGCATGTCTCTGCCAAAACAGTTGTGTGTGTTGTTTGTTTGTTTGTTTGTTTGTTTGTTGACAGTGCATGAATCGTATCGAGTCAGTGTGTGTATGTAATGAGATGCTCATTTCTCTAGAGTGAGAGGACACTCTTGCTTGATGCCATGAAAACAGAACTGATGGAGAAGATCCGCAGACTGGAGGATGACAAACAGAGCTCAGGTACACACACACACACACACACATTTACCTGGCTATCTGAACAGGGATGTAGCTTCTCAATCCCTAAGCTTACTACAGGTCAGGTGTGCTACCTGACTAAAATCTCGGGCCGTATTCACGAAACATCTTAAGGCTAAAAGTATGAGAAAATATTAAAAATCATGGGCGTGTCAGTCCTAATTTTAGTCCTAAAATTTTTCTCTTTTTCCGTCACCACTTCTGTCACCACTTGCCTTCCAGATTAAATCCTGTTCCAGTTGCTAATTAGTCATTTATCTGACAGTTTTATCCAAAAACAGTACAATTATACAATTCACCAAAGGCCACCAATTAACAGTTTGTAGTCGAGATCAGAAAGTGTGAATGTACAGGAATCACACATGCCACAACTTGGTCTCAGCTGCTTTGTGAATAGGTTTTAAGAGGAAACTCTACATAATAACTTTTACTGCTGTTTAGGAGAAGTCTTAGTGGTTTTGTGAATACGGCTCCTGTTATCTTATAATGTAAGTCAATGATATCTGTATAACAGTATAGCAAACTACTTGCATAAAATGCATATACTTATCATAAGATGATATTTAAATGCTCCGTTTTATGATCAAAGCTCTGTAGTTTTTGTTCTGTGGGACAAAACATTTAATGCAATGCAATACAGTGATGATTGAGAGTTTTCTTTATAAAAATCAGTAAAGATTTCACTGCAAAAAGACACATGGTCCATGACCTGAAGGGGGGTATTTTTAGAATGATACTAAAAGTCCTTTTACTTTACTCTTTAAAAAATAAAAAAATAAGTTTGATCATGTTGATAATTTAGGCACCTTAGAAATGTGCATTTCAAATATGATACAGTAAAGCACACTATAGTGTTACCATTAAACACTCTCTACTGCTATGTCAGAGCTGAGAGAGGAAGCGATTGTTCGGGTCACGCAGTCTCTCAAGTTCATGCAAATCTCTAAACAGTGTCCCTAAATTAAAACAAATTATTGTTGTATATTTCTATTTATAAAAATAAGATACATATAGAATATTACTTATTTTATAATAACAAAAACATTATTCACTTTATTTATGAAACACTTTTTCAAGAGGGGGTTTTGTCCTACTTGTGGCAGGGTTCCCACGGGTCCTTGAAATCCTTGAAAGTTTGTGAATCTAAAAAAGGCCCTGGAAAGTTTTGGAAAATAAACATACATAGATACAGGTCCTTGAAAGTGCTTGAATTTATTTTGTGCAAGAAGTTTTCTGAAAAAAAAAACTCCATATTATTCCCTCCGGTCAGATGAAAGTGTTATTTCGCCAACACTCCGTGGCCTATGAATACTAGCTTGCTTGATTTACGTTAGTTACGCACATCTATGTGTTACGTTAAGTGTTTCCCACGTGAGGTGCTTTGTGTTGTGCATTGTTCACGCACGCACAAAACTACTGCGATGGTACCTCAACGTTTGTTGTTGAACACAACAGACGTGTCCCCACATTAAGTCCTTGAATTTGAGGGTACCTGGAAAGTCCGTGAAAGGTTCTTGAATTTGACGTTAACCAAGGTGTGGGAACCTTGTTGTGGGGACATTTTTAAGCATATTTGTCCTCCAGGAATTGCTACTAGTTGTTAGAAACACATACAAATACTCACCAGATCCTTAAACACACAAACTTGGTCTTTATCAATCAGAATGGTGGAATGATGAAGACAAGATAAAGAAGTGTAAGCGAAGTCGTCACCTGATTCGCCCAGACAGGAAAAAGAAGGCGGCTCTTGTGTCAGGTAATGAACTGTTCTCTTTATATTCAGATCCATCTCTTCTTCTCTTGTTCAGTCACCACTTGCCTTCCAGATTAAATCCTGTTATGGTAATGTTCCAGTACCAACAGTTGCTAATTAGTGATTTATCCAACACTTTTATCCAAAAGGTCTTACAGTACATTAATACAATTCACCAAAGGCCACCAATTAACAGTGTGTAGTCGAGATCAGAAAGTGTGATTATACAGGAATCACACATGGCTTATTTCATTTAATTAAATAGCGGCATTAATCTTTCATACAACATGCTGTCTTATTGTTTGGACCTTTTCTGAGAAGGAAATTGAGACTAGACCTCATATACTCAGGCATGAAAACTCCTCACCTTTCGGCGAAATTCGCCGTTTTAAAACCTAAAAGGGTCACCTACGTGATTTGTGCAGATCCGATGAGAAAATATTTTAGGGGGGGGGGGGGGGGTGTTCGAGGTCGAGGCCAGCATTTATCCCCTATAAAGTTACCATAAACTTCGCAGCTTTAAAAAACAATCATCATTCCGAATGCCGAAACATAACAGCCAATACGAGTCAGAGTAACGTTAGGGCAGAAATGTTAATGTTTTCAAAGTCTTTTACACCGCGAGTCTGACAACTGGACACACTGCCGAACAAAGAACCGCACGTCGGAAAGCAAGCCTGCAGGGCTCTCAAGTTTTACCAAAAGCTTGGAGTGAGATCACATGCGGTTAGGGGAGGAGCCCTAATGGAGCCCCGCCCCCATATGTCCCCGCCCCTCAATTTTACCCCTTGTTCATAATTAACCAGCCTAAATTGAAATTATAACAATTGATAAATCTGATAAATGACAGAGCAATTCATCACATCAAATATACTCTTTAATGTTATATTTCAAAATTACAAATAAGTTATACAAAAATGTGTCTAATCAAAATGGTATAATTATTTATTGTGTGGTGCATGGGACATTGTGAACAAATGACATATTAGAGTATTATTAAGGTGTGTGTGTGTGTGTGTGTGTGTGTGTGTGTACAAGAGTACACACTCCAGCTTATGAAATGTGTTTTGTGTTTGAAAAATACAAATGCAATGGCAATGATTAATGTATGTTTTGACAGGATATAAAATATTACCCAGAGCACTCTGCTTTAATACATGTAGCCTTAATGCAACTAGAAAGACTATTAATACAGTATAATATATAATTTAAAATAAAATAAACAAATTTAAATGTATTTGAAATAAAATGAAGAAATATATCTTCATTCCTTCCCATACCCACTAACATTCCCTTAGTTTAAGAAAACGTAAGCTAGCCAAAGCTTCTGACCTGGTTGCAAAGTAGTTGTAGAGTTTTTGACTGCATCAATAATAATGTAAACGATGGGCTATATATTAAATGTTCTACTAGCCTAAAAATGTTAGACGAGCTTTCTTCCAACTTACCTTCTCCATCACGACGTGTGTTCACGCGATGTTGTTGGTTACCTAGTAACGAACGTACGGTGGCCGAGAATGTTTCGTCAACTTCCGTGTGTTCGCGCATCTGTGTTGCCTTGTAACGAACGCAATTTGGCCGAGATACGCGCTGGCGGCAGGAAACTTCACTTTGTGTGCTCGCGCCTCGTATACAACGTTAGATATAAAGCTCGCAGGACAACTTGGTTGGCATTGCCTTTTCAGCGTGAGAAATACACGGTGTGGCGTGTGAGCGTGTGAGCTGGTTGAATTGCGTGTCTCACGCCCAATGCGTGAGACTTGAGAGCCCTGAAGCCTGCATGTGGTAAGTTAGCTTACAATGTTAACTGTCCTGTCAGATACAGACAGCGATGTTGCCAATGTCATTATTTTTTATTTTGACATAGAAGTGGGCGAGATAATATCGCGAGCGGGCGCGGGCGCCGTGAGCGCTGAGCGAGCAGGAACAATTAACAGTTATTCATTTAAACAGTGTTAAACAGTGTTATTCATTGCGCGGCTCGCGAGCTCATATGCGGCTCGCCAAGCTTTAATTTGTGGCTCGCAGTTACATGGCGGTAAATAATACGGTGATATGATAATGCATTCACTAGAGATATTTCATAAAAACATTAATAACAAGTAGGGCTTTAACATAACCCGTTAAAAACTCAAAGTGTCAGCTCTATTACAAATTATTTCGATCGGATTGAAAGGGGTGGTTTATCGAGAGAACGTGAAAAAACTTGATCGATTGAAACCCGAAACTGAAAGGACGACGTATGACGCGCTGAACAAGCTGTTCTCCTGATTAATAAAGTGTCATATAAATGAATATCCTTTCATTCTATAATTCTCCTTTCACTCAGCATCTGTGAAGTGAAGCAGGACAACGGCTCACCAGTGCTTGTTTCAGATTATCATACAGACGACTAGTTTGGGGCATTTTTAATGCGTGATAAATAGTAGTAGTAAATATTTTTTTTTTTCTCTGAGACCCCATGAAACGCGTAGATCAGCGTCCCATTGGTTCTTTTCTTGATTGACACTGGGCTAGCCCAATCACATCTTTAATGTGAAGTATAGAAATATACTCTTTCAAGTATAGAAATTAGTACAAAACTAATTATGAAAGTTTCCTTTATTTTTCAGTGCATTTGTTTTACAATATATGGCTATTACTATCATGGGATTAATATTGTAACTATTATTGTAGTAGTAATGTAGACAGACACTGTAACTAAAAGAGTTTTGAAATTGTCTTTGTTTAATTTGCACCAGATTGATGAATTTCACATTAAAAAGCACAAAATTTTCTTACGGGGGACCATGCCCCCGAACCCCCCTAGAGTGGCAGAGGTCCACTCATCACAGTGATCCAAAAATCATGGGAGAAACACTGGTAGCCTACTACAATGCCAATGCAGTTTACATGTTGTTTTTTTGTTGTTGTTTCTATTTTTTTTGGGGTGGGGGGGGTGGGGGGGGGATATATGCCGCATCCTTCTCACCTTTTTTACCCCTGACCTGTTTTCATGCCTGTATACTGGACCAAGCTGATTTATGCTAGTTTTGCTCAACCAGCATGGTCTTTCTTAAAGGGTTAGTTCACCCAAAAATAAAAATTCTGTCAGTAATTACTCACCCTCATGTTGTTCCAACCGCGTAAGACCTTCGTTCATCTTCGGAACATAAATTAAGATATTTTTGATGAAATCTGAGAGTTGTCTAACTCCTCCATAGGCTTTCAGAGGGACCGAAACTTGCTGGCCCAGAAAAGTTGACTACAAGTGACTCCAGTGGCTCAATCTTAAGTTTATCAAGCGACGAGAATACTTTTTGTGCGCAAAAACAAACAAAAATAACGACTTTATTCCACTATTCATTTCCTTCTCTCTGGGCCTCTAGTTGGTTCACGTAGTGTTTTTGCGTAGCGCGTCTGTGTTACACGTCACCACGTAGGCTCACAATTGGCCGAAGCGGGTCATGTGTGTGATGCGTGATGACGTGCAACACAGACGCGCAGCGCAAAAACACTACGAGGCCCAGAGAGAAGGAAATGAATAGTGGAATAAAGTCGTTATTTTTGTTTGTTTTTGCGCACAAAAAGTATTCTCGTTGCTTGATATACTTAGGATTAAGCCACTGTAGTCACTTGGACTATATTAACGATCTCTTTAATAACTTTTCTGGGCCAGCAAGTTTCGGTCCCTCTGAAAGCCTATGGAGGAGTGAGACAACTCTCAGATTTAATCAAAAATATCTTAATTTGTGTTCTGAAGATGAACGAAGGTCTTACGCAGTTGGAACAACATGAGGGTGAGTAATTACTGACAGAATTTTCATTTTTGGGTGAACTAACCCTTTAAGACGCTGATTGAAAATGGGCTAAGCTAGTTAAGATGCCTTGTATAGTCACCCAAAAATCAGGTCATTAACCATCAGGCTACATCTTTTATCCAAACTCTGTTTAAAGCAGTTGACTTCCTCTCCTGTTTGCTCAACATGTCTGTCTGTTTTTTAGGGCCATACATAGTGTATATGCTAAGAGACATTGATATACTGGAGGACTGGACAGCCATCAAGAAGGTATTCATGTTGAGTGATCAGCCCTTCAATCACAGTGAAGCTATGTGACGGATCGTGACTTTTTTCTTTCTGTTTTTTTAGGCAAAAGCGGCACTGATACCTCTGAAAAAGAAAGCAGACAGTAAGTCAATCATTAAATGGGACTGGGTTAATTTAAGTACTTCATTCAAGCTTCCCTGTTGGTCTCTGTCTTTCTCACGCAGCTACACTGGGAGGCCTAGGACCTTATGGTAGTCAGGTGAACTTCATTAAAATTTGACAAAACTGACTGCCTCCAAGAATGAACTCATTGTATATTTATTGAGGGAAATCACATGCGCTGACCATCAGGGTCCTTGGCTTAGGCTAAATATATGTAACCAATGATTTCTTTCTCCCGACAGGCTCGGAATAGATTTTATAGTGCAAAATTGGACTCTCTCTTTCTCTCTCTAAAAATGTGACTGTATAATTCAAATCATATTTAATTCATTTTTTTTTTTTTTTTTTAAGGACTTTAAAAAGTGTGTTGCTGTGTGTTTACAAATAATGGGGTCTTTATCTGGTAAAAGACTTCCTAGTAAACATGCCTTCAGGGATACTCATAGATAAACACACAGTATGTACAGTGTTACTGTCTGTCTCTAGCTTAAATGGTGTCAAAGGCTTAAGCATGTTCTCCATTGCCGTCCCAGTTTCTTACATTAGCCCTGACCCTCACTCACAAGCTCTGTCTGTCTGGCCTCTGATTAAGTTAGATACTGACATTTGATTTATAGTGCTATTTCCCTTGTTCTGTCACCCCAGACTGATCGACTAAAAGTACTTTGATTTTAATG
Organism: Scardinius erythrophthalmus; assembly: GCF_964197995.2. NCBI lineage: Eukaryota > Metazoa > Chordata > Actinopteri > Cypriniformes > Leuciscidae > Scardinius > Scardinius erythrophthalmus. The sequence goes on from NC_138222.1 coordinate 24,135,671, forward strand.
TCACATTTAGAGTCCTGTTTTATTTTTGTGGAAGTAACATTTGATTCCACTCCATCTCTCATTTGTCTTTTTATTTCTGCCCAGATCTCAGTCTTGCTCTTACTTTCATCCCTCCATTCCTTTGCTGTCCTCGTTGGCATAATAGACATAAATTACAACCAAATACACCACTGTTAATAATGCTGCCTTTGTGAAAAAGTGTGCTTAATTGTATTGAGTGTGGCCCAGACAGCAACATAGTGTCTGTCCGGCCGGCACTATGTTGCTGTCTGGGGCGGTTGTAGTGTACTTCAAATTTAAAAAATTGTACTTAATATAATATTAGACAATATAATATTACAGTAATTAAATAAAAGACCAGTTAAGTTTACTTAAAGAAAGTACACTTCCCTAACACACTAAATTTAATTAAAAGTTTTACATTTTAAAGCATTGTTTCAATCATCTTTTGCCATTCTTTAAAGAAATTCAGTTATTTTGATGTTGACTAACCTACTAAAGCAAGGTGCTTGATACGGATCATTTTAACTGTAGTGTGTTCAAACATTTAAACTATAACTGTATATTGTAAATGTACTGAATTATAACAATTATGTCAGTACATTCGGCAACACACTTTAACCATATTTCAGACATAGTAATTATGAAATGACATATAAAGATGTACTTAAAGTTCAGCTAATTGCATGTACAGTTTTTCTCAATTATTAACACACTATAACTGATTCAAGTGGCGGTAATTTTTTACAAAGTTCATTGTTGTATTTTACTGTATCTGCACTATTTCATTTATGTTGAATACTGTAATAGACATTGAGCTGCAAAATTGTTTCTGAATCCCAATAAGAGGTTTCTGTTACAGTGTTATGAATTGATCTGGAGAGTAATCTGTGAATTTGTTAGGTTCTGTGTGTCATCTGAGGCCAAAGTTTGATTCTGACAAAAGAGAATATGTTTTTGACAAAAATATTTGATTTTGACGTGACAGTTTGAGATTTGTGCAAGTTGGAATGTAGTTCTGAGATTGTCTTTATAGTTGCGAGAAAATGGTGAATCGTTTCATGAATTGCGTTAGCAATCGACAAAAACTGTGATATAAATTAAACTATTATACAATTTAATGTCATTTCATTTGAATTAAAATGCAGTGAAGTGTCTGAAAACACGATATTTAGTTCACACTTAAAGGGATAGTTCACTTTGAAATAAAATTTTGGTATGTTTTAGCTTACCTCAAGGGCATCCAAGATGTAGGTGTCTTTTTTTCCGCAGTAGTTTCAATTTTGATATTTTTAGGTCAAACCGTTCTTGTCTGTAAGTCATATAATGCAGGTCTATGGACACTGTCTCAAAGAGCAAGCACAGAGTCCAAATTAAAACAATTCCCCATCGTCCAAATTAAACAATTCCCCATCGTAAGTACACATTGATGGCCTAAGACACGAAACGAGCGGTTTGTGTGAGAAAACGAACAGTATTTATATCGTTTTTAGCTCTTATACACAGCCACGTCCAAGTGATCTGATCTGAGGGCGCAGTATAGAGATACAGTGAGGAAAATAAGTATTTGAACACCCTGCTATTTTGCAAGTTCTCCCACTTGGAAATCATGGAGGGGTCTGAAATTGTCATCGTAGGTGCATGTCCACTGTGAGAGACATAATCTAAAAAAAAAATCCAGAAATCACAATATATGATGTTTTAACTATTTATTTGTATAATACAGCTGCAAATAAGTATTTGAACACCTGTCTATCAGCTAGAATTCTGACCCTCAAAGACCTGTTAGTCTGCCTTTAAAATGTCCACCTCCACTCCGTTTATTATCCTAAATTAGATGCACTTGTTTGAGGTCGTTAGCTGCATAAAGACACCTGTCCACCCCATACAATCAGTAAGAATCCAACTACTAACATGGCCAAGACCAAAGAGCTGTCCAAAGACACTAGAGACAAAATTGTACACCTCCACAAGGCTGGAAAGGGCTACGGGGAAATTGCCAAGCAGCTTGGTGAAAAAAGGTCCACTGTTGGAGCAATCATTAGAAAATGGAAGAAGCTAAACATGACTGTCAATCTCCCTCGGACTGGGGCTCCATGCAAGATCTCACCTCGTGGGGTCTCAATGATCCTTAGAAAGGTGAGAAATCAGCCCAGAACTACACGGGAGGAGCTGGTCAATGACCTGAAAAGAGCTGGGACCACCGTTTCCAAGGTTCCCTTTCGTGGTCACTCCGAGTTACGTCGGATGACGACGATTGGGGTTTCGCTTAGAAGCCTATCACCTTCGAGTATTAGAAAACGAGCCAATGGCAATGAAATGCCATGGGTCTGCGGAATTTGCATAGCGTAACTCCGCCCGCCGCAGGGGGTATATAAGGAAGTACGCGAGCACAATGCAGACATGCTTTCGCTTCGGAGCCGAGAACTTCTCCACTCCTGCAAGCCAAATATTTTGAGTTAGTCTTCTCTTACCTTCGAGACGAGCGAACTCTCCGGTGTTGGTGTGACGGCGATTTCAGCGAGTGCTCACTACCCTGCTGATCTGCTCAGTGATCTGACAGTTAGTGTGTTTTCTCCCTGTTCGCTTCAGCATCCGCGGAGTTTATCCTCTCACAAAAAGAGCTTGCACGCGGCACGTCTTTTTAAAGATGCCTCGCCCGTGCACTTCTGGTTGCGGTCGCGAGATATTCTTCTCTGATGGGCATGAACACTGCTTAGTAAGTTTGGGCGTTGATCACGCTAAAGCAGCGTTCATGGATGACTCATGTTCTCACTGCGGGAACATGACCATCTCCATGCTGCGGTCGAGACTCAATGAGCTCACCAGAGCGAGAGTCCCCCTACCCACACCCCGATCTACTGACTCCGAGAGGGCTAGTACTTCGGCTGGTGGCCGGGGTGACCTGAGGGTGACTGTGTGGGACATACCGCCGACACGTCCGCGGTCCACACACCCCTCTTCAGCAGTGGTACCCGCGAGTGTACAAACTGAGACCGCTGGTCCCTCTTCGGAGCCCCAGCGCGTCTCGTTTGGAGCTCCAGAGGAGGATACTATGTCGATCGCGGCGGGCGACGAAAGTGACCGCGCGCTCCCTGGGTTTGGTGATGTCCACAGCTGTGGTCCAGGAGAGACACCTGTGGCTGAACCTGGCCGATATGCGTGAGCCTGAGCGGACTCGTCTGCTCAACGCTCCCATATCCCAGGCCGGCCTCTTCGGTGGTGCAGTCGAGGACTTTGCCCAGCAGTTCTCGACTGCTCAGAAGCAGTCTGAGGCCATCAAACATATTCTGCCCCGGCGTGCTGTTGCTGCTAAGCCACCGGTTCAGAGTCCTCAGCCTGCTCGCCGCCGAGGGCGCCCTCCTGCGGCTCCCGCCCCTCCCGCACGGCCCCAGCAGCAGTCATCGGGGTCGCGTCGTGGAGGAAGCCGCAGGAAGGCGCCACAGCCCTCTCCAGCCCCGCCGCCCGCTAAACGCCAGGCTAAGCGGCGCTCCTGAGACGGGCAGCTCAGGATTGGCTTTCTTTTCTGTACAGGAGGTGGTAGCAGGGCCACTCCTTCCCCCGGTGGAGGGCCGGGGGAGAATCTTTTGTTCTCCACTCCCCGCTGCTCGTCCCACGACGGGCAGCACCCTAATGTGGTTAAAAACAGAATCGAAATCCCCAATCCTGAGCCCACAGAGCCCGAGGGCCGCAGTGCGCGCCACCCTCGGGTCCCGCCACTGCCGCCCTCCTCTGTCCCAGAGGTGCGGGATGACAGCACGCGCCGCCCACGGGCCTCGCTCCTCTCATCCCCCTCTGTCGCCAGACCCCTGCCAGAGCACGCCCCCGTGGGACGCGCGCCCTCCCCTGGCCTCCTCTGGCAGGACGCGGTTAATGACCGTGCCCCCGCACAGGGCCGCTATGCCACCCTCGCCGGTGCCGGTCATTCCGCCTCGCTGCCCCACCGACGGTACGTCTGTGGTTCGTATGACCCCGCTGGTGCACTTTCTGGAGGCCTGGCTAGAGCTTCCCAGACTGTCCCGCTGGGTCGCGAGAACCATCAGGCTCGGCTACGCGATTCAGTTCGCGCGATCTCCTCCCCGCTTCAGGGGAGTCCGCTTCACTATGGTCGGTGGCAATGCCCCTGTCATGAGAGCGGAGGTCGCCACCCTGCTGGCGAAGGGTGCGATCGAGATTGTCCCTCCAGCCGAAATGAAGTCCGGCTTCTACAGCCCTTACTTCATTGTACCCAAGAAGTCCGGTGGGTTACGGCCAATCCTCGACCTACGCGTCTTGAACCGCTCCCTTCACAGGCTGCCGTTCAAGATGCTAACGGCCAAACACATCCTCCAGTGTGTGCGGCCGCAGGATTGGTTTGCAGCGATCGACCTGAAGGACGCCTACTTCCATGTCTCCATTTTACCTCGACACAGACCGTTTCTACGGTTTGCTTTCGAGGGGCAGGCATACCAGTACGCGGTTCTCCCTTTCGGACTAGCCCTGTCTCCTCGCGTCTTTACGAAGGTCGTCGAGGCAGCCCTTGTTCCCCTCCGGGAACACGGGGTTCGCATCCTGAACTATCTCGACGACTGGCTGATCCTAGCTCACTCTCGAGACCAGGTTTGCGAACACAGGGACCTAGTGCTCCGGCACCTAGTTCGTCTGGGCCTTCGGGTCAACTGGGAGAAGAGCAAACTCTGCCCCGTGCAGAGGATCTCTTTTCTCGGTATGGAGATCGACTCGGTCGCCATGTGCGCGCAGCTTACGAGCGAGCGCGCGCAGTCACTGCTGACTTGTCTTCGTCAGTTCGAGGGCAAGAGTGCGGTTCCACTGAAACTTTTTCAGAGGCTCCTGGGGCATATGGCATCCGCAGCCGCAGTAACGCCGCTGGGATTGCTTCATATGAGACCGCTTCAGCTTTGGCTTCGCGATCGAGTCCCGAGGTGGGCATGGCAACACGGCACGCTCCAAGTCCCAGTGACTCCAGCCTGCCGTCAGACCTTCACCCCGTGGGCGAACCTCAATTTTCTACGGGCCGGAGTGCCCTTAGAACGAGTTTCCCGGCATGTTGTTGTATCAACAGATGCCTCCAACACGGGCTGGGGCGCCATGTGCAATGGTCATGCTGCCGCGGGCTCCTGGACAGGACCCCAGCGCCTTTGGCATGTCAATTGCCTCGAGTTGCTGGCTGTACGTCTCGCCCTGCACCGCTTCCGGGCGTTGCTCAGGGGCCAGCACGTACTAGTCCGATCAGACAATACCGCAACAGTAGCGTACATCAACCATCAAGGTGGTCTACGCTCCCGCCGTATGTCGCAACTCGCTCGCCACCTCCTCATATGGAGTCAGAAGCATCTGAGGTCGCTTCGAGCCATTTATATCCCGGGACACCTGAACCAGGCGGCCGACGAGCTGTCTCGAGTTCGGCCTCTCGCTGGAGAATGGCGGCTCCATCCCCGGACGGTTCAGCTGATTTGGGATCAGTTCGGCGACGCACAGGTAGACCTGTTTGCCTCCCACGACTCGTCCCACTGCGACCTGTTTTATTCCCTGACCGAGGGCACGCTCGGCACGGATGCACTGGCGCACAGCTGGCCGCGGGGCCTACGCAAATATGCGTTTCCCCCAGTGAGCCTCCTTGCGCAGACCTTGCGCAAGATCAGGGAGGACGGGGAGCAGGTCACTTTGGTTGCCCCGTATTGGCCCAACCGGACCTGGTTCTCCGAACTAGTACTCCTCGCGACAGCACCTCCCTGGCTAATTCCTCTGAGGAAGGACCTCCTTTCTCAGGGACGGGGCACCTTATGGCACCCTCGTCCCGATCTTTGGAACCTCCACGTGTGGCTCCTGGACGGGACGAGGCAGGTTTGAGTACCCTACCACCTGCGGTGGTGGCTACCATCACTTCCGCTAGAGCATCGTCCACGAGACATGCCTATGCGTTGAAGTGGAACCTCTTCGTCAACTGGTGTTCTTCTAAACATCAAGAACCCACGAAATGCCCCATCAGTGTCGTGCTTTCCTTCCTGCAAGAAGGGTTGGAGCGAAGGCTGTCTCCCTCCACCCTGAAAGTGTATGTGGCCGCCATTGCCGCCCATCACGAAGCAGTCGATGGTAAGTCTCTGGGAAAGCACGACCTGGTCGTCAGGTTCCTGAGGGGAGCCAGGAGACTAAATCCTCCTCGTCCTCCCCTCGTTCCCTCTTGGGATCTCTCAGTGGTTCTAACTGCCCTGCAGAGCGCTCCATTTGAGCCTTTGCAATCAGTGGAGCTTAAGTTCCTGTCAATGAAGACAGCGCTCCTGGTTGCATTGGCCTCCATCAAGAGGGTAGGGGACCTGCAGGCATTTTCGGTTGACGAAGCGTGCCTGGAATTCGGGCCGGCTGACTCTCACGTGATCCTGAGACCCCGGCTTGGATATGTGCCCAAGGTTCCTACCACACCCTTTCGAGACCAGGTAGTGAACCTGCAAGCGCTGCCCTCGGAGGAGGCAGACCCAGCCTTGGCACTGCTCTGTCCAGTACGCGCCCTCCGTGCCTATGTAGACAGAACGCAGTGTTTCAGGACCTCAGACCAGCTCTTTGTCTGTCATGGTGGGAAGCTGAAGGGAAAGGCTCTCTCAAAGCAAAGGTTATCACACTGGATAGTGGATACCATTGCTTTGGCATACCAGCAGCAAGGTCGTCCGTGCCCCCTTGGTGTGAAAGCCCACTCCACACGTAGTGTGGCTTCCTCTTGGGCTCTAGCGCATGGCGCCTCGCTAACAGACATTTGTAGAGCTGCAGGCTGGGCGACACCCAACACATTCGCGAGATTTTATAATCTCCGAGTAGAGCCAGTTTCTTCTCATGTACTCGCTTCAACCAGCCGGTGCTAGATTCTGCTCAGGTGTCTTCGCTTGCTCGCCATTCCCCTCCACGGACGGGATACGTGCGATATTTTCCTCAGGTGAGTCTGATAAGCTCTGAGTTCCTCCAGCACTGCTTATGTCAACGCCTGAGTTATGCCAAAATTCCATACTCAGCTTTTGCGCTTGACTAGGTGCCACCATGTGCATGGTCCCCCCTCTGGGTGACCCCCACATGTGTATTCCGCTGTAAGTCTCCTTGTGAGCGTGTGTCTTTCCCTTGGCAAGCCACCTTGCCACCCCTGGGGTTTAAAATTCCACCTGCGGCTGGACACCTCAGTGATCTTCCATATGCAGCCTCTGGCCATATGTGTATTCTAAGTCCCCCCCATCAATGGCTGGGCATGATTGCATATTTCTCTCTGGAGATATGCTTCCCAGTGTACCTTGGTATCCCTGTGTTAATTAGGACTCCTTCGTTCGTGCTAGTCTCACAACAGGGAGCTCAGACTTACGCAGGGCACTGGAAGACAGCCGAGGTGGCGTGATTAGACTGGAACCCCAATCGTTGTCATCCGACGTAACTCGGAGTGACCACGAAAGGGAACGTCTCGGTTACGGATGTAACCCTCGTTCCCTGAGTGGGAACGGAGACGTTACGTCTTCCTGCCACTTCCGCTGTACCGCTGAAAAACGCCTGGGGCCAGTCTCGGCTCCTCAGCGAAGGCATGTCTGCATTGTGCTCGCGTACTTCCTTATATACCCCCTGCGGCGGGCGGAGTTATGCTATGCAAATTCCGCAGACCCATGGCATTTCATTGCCATTGGCTCGTTTTCTAATACTCGAAGGTGATAGGCTTCTAAGCGAAACCCCAATCGTCGTCATCCGACGTAACGTCTCCGTTCCCACTCAGGGAACGAGGGTTACATCCGTAACCGAGACGTTACTGTTGGTAATACACTAAGACGTCATGGTTTGAAATCATGCATGGCACGGAAGGTTCCCCTGCTTAAACCAGCACATGTCAAGGCCTGTCTTAAGTTTGCCAATGACCATTTGGATGTGTCATGGGAGAAAGTCATGTGGTCAGATGAGACCAAAATAGAACTTTTTGGTCATAATTCCACTAAACGTGTTTGGAGGAAGAAGAATGATGAGTACCATCCCAAGAACACCATCCCTACTGTGAAGCATGGGGGTGGTAGCATCATGCTTTGGGGGTGTTTTTCTGCACATGGGACAGGGCGACTGCACTGTATTAAGGAGAGGATGACCGGGGCCATGTATTGCGAGATTTTGGGGAACAACCTCCTTCCCTCAGTTAGAGCATTGAAGATGGGTCGAGGCTGGGTCTTCCAACATGACAATGACCCGAAGCACACAGCCAGGATAACCAAGGAGTGGCTCTGTAAGAAGCATATCAAGGTTCTGGCGTGGCCTAGCCAGTCTCCAGACCTAAACCCAATAGAGAATCTTTGGAGGGAGCTCAAACTCCGTGTTTCTCAGCGACAGCCCAGAAACCTGACTGATCTAGAGAAGATCTGTGTGGAGGAGTGGGCCAAAATCCCTCCTGCAGTGTGTGCAAACCTGGTGAAAAACTACAGGAAACATTTGACCTCTGTAATTGCAAACAAAGGCTACTGTATCAAATATTAACATTGATTTTCTCAGGTGTTCAAATACTTATTTGCAGCTGTATCATACAAATAAATAGTTAAAAAATCATACATTGTGATTTCTGGATTTTTTTTTTTAGATTATGTCTCTCACAGTGGACATGCACCTACGATGACAATTTCAGACCCCTCCATGATTTCTAAGTGGGAGAACTTACAAAATAGCAGGGTGTTCAAATACTTATTTTCCTCACTGTATATACACTAGATGTCGCCTTAAAGACATTCGTTCCAATGAACTGCCGTAGACAAGGCGACATCTAGTGTATATATCTATGCACCAGTCTGCGCACACGTCACACACCAGGATGCGCCCGCGCCCTCAGATCACTTGGACGTGGCTGTGTATAAGAGCTAAAAACGATATAAATACTGTTCGTTTTCTCACACAAACCGCTCGTTTCGTGTCTTAGGCCATCAATGTGTACTTACGATGGGGAATTGTTTAATTTGGACGATGGGGAATTGTTTTAATTTGGACTCTGTGCATGCTCTTTGAGACCGTGACCATAGACCTGCATTATATGACTTACAGACAAGAACGGTTTGACCTAAAAATATCAAAATTGAAACTACTGCGGAAAAAAAGACACCTACATCTTGGATGCCCTTGAGGTAAGCTAAAACATACCAAAATTTTATTTCAAAGTGAACTATCCCTTTAAGTATATTCTTAACATATATTATTTGCATAACAAGTTTTCACAAGGGTGTACACATCTACTGACAACCAGATGTGGTTTTTGTTTATTTATGCCTTTACCACTTCTCTTGCACACATTATCATGTTACATCTGTTAACCAATTTAATGACAGCAATTTCTAGACAGCCCTATATAGTGATAAAACATCTCAACAATAGAGGGTTAGAGCATTCTGAGCTATTAAAGCGTAACATGTTGAAGATGGTGAGCGTGTCTGTTTGTCCCTCAGACAGGCAGGTGTCCGTGCGATGTGAAGATGGGGCTCTCTTCTATGATGGAGAGAGATTCTCCAAAGGCAGCAGTGTCGTTCTAGAAGTCAATGACAACAGCCCAGCACAGTCAGTAGATCATAAGACACAAGACCGCATCTGTTGTCGCTTTGGCTTTGTTTGCAAAAACATTTCAATTGAAATGGTCTCCCTGTTTTCTTGTGTTTCTCTTAGGGTCGTAATAACAGGGATCAGCGCAGGAGAGGTCTGGTTCAAGCGCACAGATGGCACCAAAACCAAAATCTACGTCTCCCAACTTCAGAAAGGAAAACACGCCATACGAAAAGCTTAAAGAAGATAAGAATAAGAGTTCAGAGCTCAGAGAGTGTGTGAACCTTCCCTTTAATAATCACCAAATAACACACAAATTTACCAACACTTTTAGAACAGCTTATTAAATGCAATCAAATGCTATGCACTGGTATTGATCAAATACATTCAAATACATAATTAATTATAAATAAATTAATAAGGCAGATCTGGTCCCAGATCAATTTCTGGAGCAGGTTATGTTTATTAATTAATGCAAGCACAACATGGACATTCAAAACCTGTTGACCAAATGCTAATAGACCATATAAAGCCTTTCTGTACCCTAATACTTTGAGTTCCATTCATAATGCTGACCATATATGAAGTCTGATACAAACTCTGATCATTATCAGTCTTTGCCATTTAAAATGACTATAAAGGTCAATTAAGTACATTATAAACACCAGAGGGGCGAAAAGGACTGCACTCACATCAAATCTTTTCTATCGAAAACTGCTTCTTTAAGCTGATCTTAATTTGAAGATGTGTATTTTAGAAGGAAAAAGGATCAGGTCTCAGTGAAAAGCGCTGTCTGTTCCCAGAACGCACGAAAACACAATCAAACACTTTTTATTGCACTCAGAAAAACAAGAGATGTATGCAGATGTTTTTTTCCCAGTACATTTTGAAAGACTGTTGTTGTAATGCATTGTATTTATAGACACCTGTAAAGTGATCTGAAACAGAGGGTGCTTTTTAAGACTTATTTATTAAGTGTTCAAGATAACCATGTATTTATAACAAGAAGCATTATTAAAATCTAAACTTTTATTACATTTGCTGTTTAATGACTCGTTAATTATAACATCTTGCAGAACTGGTTTTTATTTTAAACATGTACCGCCTGTGGCCTCTAGGGGACGCTGTAGCTTAACAGCATTTCCATTAGTGCTAAATGAGTTTTATATTTTGCTTTTAGCCACTAGATGGGGCTAACACTTCACGTAACATGAACAGACGTACTTAAGGAAAACAAAAAATACATAATCAAAGGGGGATAGAAAACTCCAGAACTTCTAGTATTAATTTATGCATTTGAAAATGAAAAACTCAAGCCCTGCGTACATCAAGTACCGACTCTTCTGCTTTTAATCATTGGGTCGTTGAGATGTAATGAATCTAACGATTCAAGAGTCTCTGAGTGATTCGTGATTTGTAGAGATTGAAGAGGTGAAGCTGTGCAGACTCGTGTGGAAGACAGACATTAAGGAGTTTCTTAGAAGGCTGGTATGAATACACTATTAGACCCATAGAGATATACTTTATTTAGGCCTAAGTAATAAAAAACGACGAGAGTAATTATATTCCCAATATAGGACAAACTTGATTAGGAACAGGTTTTCTTTTTTGTTTGTTTATTAAAATATCTTATAAAGCAAATTCATTTAGTGACATATTTCACATGAAGATAATCCCTGATAGGTAAGCTAGGTTAAGGTGTGGGTTTTTCTTCACATTAACACAGAAGCATGGTGTGTAGGCTACATTAGCTTTTACCAGAGAGTATGAAGTGGAGAATACATTATTTAAATTAAATTCTTGTTCATTTTAATTTAAGTTGAACACAAATTTTATTTTAAATGGCCGTCAGTGGAATAAGACGAATAGCATATCAGCAACTGTCCATCCAAACAAGCTAAACCTCGGCACCTTGATTGTTGCAGTCATGTATTTTATCACTGCTGGGATGCATAATTTACAATATCAGTATCCTGAACTACAACTCATGTTTTTTATACTTTAATGTGCTTCCTGCCATTTTGTACATTTTACCAAACAACCGCTCACTCTAAACTTCTAAAGGCATGTCAGCTTATGCAAAATGATTCTCTGGCAGAGAGTGTTTCTGATTGGCTAGAGCGTGGCGCTGTCACATAGGCAAGTGTGATTTCCCAGGAAACCAGTGATATCTGTCAGGTAGTAGGGACAAAAGTTACAGCATATTTAAAGGGATAGTACACACACAAACATTTTTTCATAATTTTCTCGCCTTCATGCCGCTTCAAACCCAAATGATGATGTTGTATGTATGTATGTATGTATGTATGTATGTGTGTGTGTTGATCAGTGTATACACTGATGAGCCAAAACATTATGAGCAGTTAAAGGTGAAGCAAATGTTGTTGATCATCTCCTAACAAGGCCACATATTTAGGTCTGGTTAGATTAGATGGCAAGCAAACAATCACTTCTAGTAATCAACCTGTTAGATGCAGGAGAAATGGGCAGGAATAAAGATCTGACTTTGATAAGGGCCTAATTGTAATGGAAAGGCTTGTGGGTTGCTCCCGGTCAGCACTTGTGAGAATTCATCTACAGTGGTCTGAGGAGAGACAAACCACAAACCAGTGACATGGTGTTGGGCGCCCAAGGCTCATTGATGCACGAGGGCAATGAAGACTATCCCATCTGGTTCAAGCCAAAAGAAGGTCTACTGTTGCTCAAGTCACACAAAATTATAATGATGGTTATGGGAGGAATATGTAACAACACACAGTGCATCACACTCTGCTGCAAAGCTACAGACCAATCAGAGGGTCTATGATGACCCTGTCCACCGTCAAAAGCACCTACAATGGCCACGCAAACGTCTGAACTGGACTTTGGAGCAGTGGAAGAATGTCGCCTGGTCCGGTGAGCCCTGTTTTCTTTGTGGACGGCCGTGTACGTGTGCGCCATTTAACTCGGGAAGTGATGCCAACAGGATGCACTGTGGGACGATGAAAGAGTGTGATGCTCTGGGTAATGTTCTTCTGGGAAACCCTGGGTCCGGCCATTCATGTGGACATAAATTTGACATGTGCCACCTACCTAAACACTGTTGCAGACCAGGTACACCCCTTCATGACAATGGTGTTCACTGTTTTAGCAGAATAATGCACCCTGCTACACTGAACTCATTGTTCAGGAATGGTTTGAGGAACATGATGAAGAGTTGAAGGTTTTGCCCTGGCCTCCAAATTCTCAATCCAATTGAGCATCTGTGGGATGTGCTGGACCAACATCTTTGATCCATGGTGGCTTCACCTCGCTACCTATAGGACTTGAAGGATGTGCTGCTAACATCTTTGTGTTGACACATTTACACACCTGCACATGACCCGTTTCATTCCTGAACAGTCGAGAGGCAAAAAAGGGAAATTCTTAAAAATAGTTTGTCCCTTTGTTGATCCTCCATTTTTTTTTTTAGCCTAGTTACATGTTCTGAGCTCCCCAACATTCATATGAGCGCTGGGGTGGAGAGGCAGAGCAGAACGTACAGAGACACTCCAGCAAGCGGAGCGGAGGAGACCAGGCTTGACGGAGTGAAAACAAAGCCTGGGTGACGGTACCGGACGTGGGCAGCATCCCGTTAAAAACACTTGAGTCAATCAGAGTCTGTGTTTATTAGCGCTCCTTTCTCACTATGTTTGTTCTCTGTCCTCCACAGTTTTCATCTCACTCCTTCACTCTAATTTGAGCATTTTCTGTTCATCCATTCTGCTCTCGCCATGTGTTTTTCTTTCAGTTTCTTTGGCTGCACTAATGTCCTGCTGTAAAGAAAATCTTAGATCAGCAAAGCTGGTTTATATTGGTTTGGTGAAAGATCATTCGATATATAGAAGATATTGTTGTCTGTTGCTGTAAGCATTTCTTTTTTAGCGTAATTTTCCACCGGACAAAATTGCGATTGTTAACTCATGATTTCTGTTCTGTCTGTGCGCACCAATCTTGTACTTCTATCTACTCCTCAACCAGACCACCTAGAGACTTCGGGTTTTCGGCATTACGTTAAGGAAGGTCTAATCTCGGGAACGCACAAAAAAAATCCAGGAAAAGATTTACTATCTCTTACGCCGCCTTCACACTGGCAGTTGAAATCAGCTCCGTAATACGCAATACGCCCCCAGCGGACGTCGTACACAACGGTGAAAAGCGTCGGAAGCACTGATCTATATAGAATGACATTATATATATATGGGTGGTTGACGTGAACTCAAATCCAAAGTGAAAAAAAAAAAATTCTAAAATGTATGTCAAATGTCTTATAATTATATTGCTTAATATGTGAATAACTCAAAACTGAATGTGTCCCTTTCTAATTCCTTATTTATTTTGCAATTTATTAACTTTTTTGTGTGGTAGTCCCAAATATTGTCCACCGGTGTGACAACATTTTTTATGTTAATATTTAATTCAGAGATTGTGTGACAGATAAGACAAATATGCATAATCCTTATCAATTTGTCCTAATTACATTCCCACATCAAAAGTAACCAATAAAAATTCACAATCATGTTATTATCCCACTATAAGATGTACACATAGGGACTTTACCCAAACGTCTGGATTATTTTCATTATAATTAGTATAAAACCTAATGAAGCTTCATTCCATCCTTATATGTGCATAGTGATGATATCATTATTATACTATTCAACACCTTTTACATAAATTTGTGCATTTAAATGCCTTTTCCACTTATAATTCAGTTTGTCACACCATAGGACATTTCGTCACACCATTGGACTACAAAAAGTACCTGTAAGCCCCTGTTTGTACAAAGTCACATTTATTATTTCTTGTTCAAATAATTTAAAAAAATCATTAAAATAAAGTTACAACTTCAAGTTCAAATGTGTTTTGTACAATAAAGTCAGAAGAAAGAAGAAGAAACCAACATTCCCATAAAAAAGACCTGGGAGCCATCGTAACATTTAGCAACATAACATGAACATGTAAACAAAATTGACCTGGCTTATTACTTTTCTTGCTCAAATTTCTTTTAAAATTCACTAAAATAAAAAGGTAAGTTTTAAGTTAAAAGTTATACGGGATAAAAAGTTAAAACTACTGTTCTCTGTATTTAATTCAGTCATATTTTTAGTACAACTCAAGTAAAATCATTTTTTGAACAGCCATAGGGCCACCTTGTCATATTTCATAACCATAAATGGAATTGACCTAAATAAAACGGCAAAACATCCTGTGGTTCTTAAAAATAATTCATAGTAAATTGATTATTTTCTTTAGGAACTGTGCTGTACAACAGAGTACACCATGAAATAAATTAAAAAGAAACAGTAGTGTTTTAGTACGGTGGCCCAGTAGTGCACAACACAACGAAATGTAAAAAGCAAACATAAGTTCACAACACAACGGAAACAAGCCACAACACAACGAAATAAAGCCACAACACAACGGAAATAAGCCACAACACAACGGAAAATCCACAACACAACGAAATAAAGCCACAACACAACGGAAATAAGCCACAACACAACGGAAAATCTACAACACAACGGAAAATCTACAACACAACGAAATAAAGCCACAACACAACGGAAATGCTCCCCCGACCACTAGAGGGCTCTTGGAGCCCAGTAAAGTTAGTTTTCCAAGCCATTGTTCTAGAGTCAGCAGTCTTTATATATAAATACCACGATTAGTTTTAACAGTGTATATCAACATAAAATATTACTTCAAAATAACCTACATGAATTATAGCTGCGTATTTGATTTATACTCGAGAATGCTTGGACGCGCTTCCACAGCGCAGGGCACGTCTGGCAATTCCACCAAGTGGTTAAAACGTATAATTTATTATAATATAATTTGATAAATAAAAATAAAAACCATTTGGTGAAATAGGAAGGAATTGGCACAATTCCACCTATAATAAGTCAGTCTGGTCACTAGGAACATGATAAAAGAAAAAAAAACTTTTACAGAAATTTCCTAAAAAAAATAATTGTTAATTACTGTAAATACATGAAGGGTATTGGAAAAAAAGTCATTATTAAGTCATTATAAAAGTCATATTAAGTCAGTCTACTATCAAATACAATCAAGCTTTGGATTTTGAATATGTCTGTTTTTGAATGTTAAAAGTAATTTTAATTAAAACAAATTATACGTTTTAACAACTTGGAGGAATTGGTAGACGTTCCCTCAGGGATAATGCGCTGTGGTAGCGCGTCAAAGCATTCTAGAGTATAAATATGCAGCTATAATGCACGTAGGTGATTTTGAATTAATAAATGTCGATAAACAATGGTTAGCTACATACTGTTAAAACTAATCGTGGTGTTGATATATTTTTATAGACTGCTGACTCTCTAATGAACAATGGCTTGGAAAACTAACTTTACTGGGCTCCGAGAGCCCTCTAGTGGTCGGGAGCATTTCCGTTGTGTTGTGGCCTTATTTCGTTGTGTTGTGGATTTTCCGTTGTGTTGTGTCTTATTTCCGTTGTGTTGTGGCTTTATTTCGTTGTGTTGTGGATTTTCCGTTGTGTTGTGGCTTGTTTCCGTTGTGTTGTGGCTTTATTTCGTTGTGTTGTGAACTTATGTTTGCTTTTTACATTTCGTTGTGTTGTGCACTACTGGGCCACCGTAGTTTTAGAGTTTAAGGACTAATCCGCCTTTCACACCTCATTGAACAGCAGCCAGTCATATTTGGTGAGCTGGGCTGCACACTGGTGGGGCTCTGGCTCAGAGATGACAATAGGTGCGTTTGCGTTTTTTTTTTTAAATATCTATAAAAAACGATTGCGAAATGATAAGTCATTCCAAAAATCATGCCAACTGACGTTGGTAGGTTTACATACACTCACCTAAAGGATTATTAGGAACACCTGTTCAATTTCTCATTAATGCAATTATCTAATCAATCAATCACATGGCAGTTGCTTCAATGCATTTAGGGGTGTGGTCCTGGTCAAGACAATCTCCTGAACTCCAAACTGAATGTCAGAATGGGAAAGAAAGGTGATTTAAGCAATTTTGAGCGTGGCATGGTTGTTGGTGCCAGACGGGCCGGTCTGAGTATTTCACAATCTGCTCAGTTACTGGGATTTTCACGCACAACCATTTCTAGGGTTTACAAAGAATGGTGTGAAAAGGGAAAAACATCCAGTATGCGGCAGTCCTGTGGGCGAAAATGCCTTGTTGATGCTAGAGGTCAGAGGAGAATGGGCAGACTGATTCAAACTGATAGAAGAGCAACTTTGACTGAAATAACCACTCGTTACAACCGAAGTATGCAGCAAAGCATTTGTGAAGCCACAACACGCACAACCTTGAGGCGGATGGGCTACAACAGCAGACCCCACCGGGTACCACTCATCTCCACTACAAATAGGAAATAGAGGCTACAATTTGCACGAGCTCACCAAAATTGGACAGTTGAAGACTGGAAAAATGTTGCCTGGTCTGATGAGTCTCGATTTCTGTTGAGACATTCAGATGGTAGAGTCAGAATTTGGCGTAAACAGAATGAGAACATGGATCCATCATGCCTTGTTACCACTGTGCAGGTTGGTGGTGGTGGTGTAATGGTGTGGGGGATGTTTTCTTGGCACACTTTAGGCCCCTTAGTGCCAATTGGGCATGGTTTAAATGCCACGGCCTACCTGAGCATTGTTTCTGACCATGTCCATTCCTTTATGACCACCATGTACCCATCCTCTGATGGCTACTTCCAGCAGGATAATGCACCATGTCACAAAGCTCGAATCATTTCAAATTAGTTTCTTGAACATGACAATGAGTTAACTGTACTAAAATGGCCCCCACAGTCACCAGATCTCAACCCAATAGAGCATCTTTGGGATGTGGTGGAACGGGAGCTTCGTGCCCTGGATGTGCATCCCACAAATCTCCATCAACTGCAAGATGCTATCCTATCAATACGGGCCAACATTTCTAAAGAATGCTTTCAGCACCTTGATGAATCAATGCCAACGTAGAATTAAGGCAGTTCTGAAGGCAAAAGGGGGTCAAACACAGTATTAGTATGGTGTTCCTAATAATCCTTTAGGTGAGTGTATATCACATTAGGCTTGTTATCCAAGCATTAATGGCAAGGAAAAACCCTTAAGGCCCGTTCACACCAAGGACGATAACTATAAAGATAACGATAAAGATATAATTCTAAAAATCGTTCTCCATATTAAAGAATAACAGAGTTCACACCACAACTATAACGATAAAGATATGAGGAACGATATCGTTGGGATCACTTTCAGAACGATTTTTTAAAACACTGACAGTCAATCAGAATCCATTCTAATTTAAAGGTCTCGCGCATTTAAAATGGGGCGCGCGAGCGCGTGCTTAAAATAAAAAGACCGTTATCGTTCGTTGGTTTGGACGCATATATAGTTATCTTTGTCGTTATCTTTATAGTTATCGTGCTTGGTGTGAACGGGCCTTTAGGCTACTTACAGCACATATGAGGAGTTTCTGGGTGTTTCTCCCTCATATCTGCTTCGAGGTCTTGATTGTGGCATTTATTTGAGGTTTAGAATCCATTATTCCTGTAATTCTTTTGTCTTTTATGAATTTAATAAAGAACTCTCTCGTATTCTGTCCAAACACACCGCGTCTTCTAAGTCAGGTGACTGTAAATGCACAAAAACTGTTTCCATTGCAGTTTTGCGAAATATTCCTTTTTAAAATTGCCTGAAAAACCTCCTCATGCGAGCGGAAAAACTTTTTTTCGATAAATGGGAGTTTTTGCGAAATTGACGTGTTTCTATTGAGCGTATTTCCAATTCGCAATTTCAATTTGCGCAATTTGAAGGTAATGGAAACGTGGCTACTGACAAGTTGGTCCTTGCTGTACATAATGCAGTCTCGCCTAGCTGTGTGCAGACTGTTAACAATTGTTTTTAATTAGTAGGCTATTTAAACATTCTCTATAATAAAAAATGTTTGTAAAAAAATATTTTAACAACACTGTTTTGGCGGTTATAGAGTTCTTATGACGGTGTTCAACTATAACCGTCAGTCTCACGGTTATATACTAACCGTCACACTCCTATCAAGGGGTACAAAATCATCACTCTCTCCCTCCTAACCTCCCCCAACCTCCCTCCATCTCACCCCCCACCTCCCTCCCTATCAATCTCCCCCTTCAAACTTCCCTCCTTTCTTACCAACCTCACTCCTAACTTCCTCCTGCCTCCCACCTCCCTGCTTCCTATCCCCTTCATAACTTCCCTCCCAACCTTTAGTAGCTAATTGTAGTAGTGATGTTTGCATTTTCTTTTTTTCTAGTTTTGCCTTTTTCCTAACCTTCCTAAAGCTGTCAATCATCTCACGTGAACCAACCAGACCATAAGACTGTTCTAATGCAATGACGCTGTCTGTGTATAGTTCCTCATTCTGATCTACAAACACAACTAAACACATCTCTTCATCTGATTCAAGAAGCTAATAATGCAGGATTCAAATATATCTGGTTTGTGTGTGTGATTTCTGTCCGATTTTGGTTATTTTATAGCAGTTCTATTCAATTAGTTTCATTCGAGGGCCACATTATCAAATCGAAAAGTTGAGGTGGGCCGGTGGGTTGGTTTGGGGGTTTATCTTATTTATTGAAACATAACAGTTTCAATAAATAAGCTAAAGTAACCCTAAAGAAGTGTGGTATTTACTTGGAAATGTGGTACCCAACAGTATGCAAATATATAAAACCATAATAAATAAAAACTTGATAATTTACAGCTGTGTACAACTATTTTCCTTGGAACAAATAAATTATTTATACAAACTTATAGCTGTTGGTGAGAAATAAGTATTATTTTATTTATAATTGTTATGCTTAAATGAAAATATTCTGACAGTGAGACTTGTTAACCACAGGCTCCCACTGTATAAAAAATGCCTAAACACAAGTTAAAAACTATACGCACCTTTACAAAGAAACTGACATAATTTCATAACAAGCATTAAATATATATTCCTCTACCCACCTAATAAATCTAATGCAATATAAATCACTATATTTACTATTATACTATATAATATTATAGTATATATTTACTATATTTATTTATTACTACATAGTATTCAATATAAATATTGCACATTTCTGCCCAACCTTGGTAAATTACTACAGTAAATGTGGTAAATGTTTGTAAGGGTGATTAGGGGATTTAAAGTCTTCTAATTTCGTTCATGCCACAATGTTTCTCCTGCTTTCCTCATCAGTCTTGTTGGGAATGTTGAGGCTGTTTCATCCGATTTAATACTAATTAAATCATCGAGTGATTTGTGGTTTGTAACAGAAATGTTTCTGTCTAACTGAAACGCTTCCACTGGTTGTCGCAACGCTGTTTAATATTAGTGTGTCCGGGACCGGGAGTAAACTTAACTCCGCGCTGGGCCGTGTTTAAACAACTAGTGAAACAACTGAAAACATCGCTATTTGTTGTAACTGTACTGAACGAGAAACCGCTTCAGATGATTCAGTTACGGAGCAGTCCGAATGAATCCGAATAGTTTTAGACCGTTATGCAAGCGCGTTTAGAAAGAATCGAACCAAAAGAATGATTCATTCATGAATGATTGGTAGCCTATCGCTGGTTCAGTCGACATAAATTCGGGACACATATAATAACTGCTGAAATATTCACACGTAAAACGTTTCTCAGGTCAATCGGAGCGAAAAGAGGAGGAGGGAGGTTGGTGCCGTCGGGCCGCATGGAGATGATTGGCGGGCCGCATGTGGCCCGCGGGCCGCCAATTGAATAGCCCTGTTTTATAGGAACAAAGAATGTTTATGTCCACTGGTGTGACAGCCATTTCCACCAGTGTGACGCTGATTTCATGTCACACTATAGGACAGTGCTGTCACACCAGTGGACATTTTCAAGATCAAGGCCAGTTTGCGGCCTAGCTATATGAGAGACAGTCTTCAATCCTGACTAACAGTGTTAAGGTTTACATTATTTTCAATAGTCAATCAATATAAATTGATGAAAATTTTCAGATCAATACTTAGATTATGTCACACCAAAGGACTGCATAATGGATCCCATTTCCAACAGTGCACAGAAATAGCAATATTATGAAAATATTTGAAACAGAACTCACCTTGTGTGCAGTCCATGTACTCCAGTGAGGTCTACTGTACTTCCTGGATGAAGAAGGGCCCCTCTCAGTAATAGGGTGCCCAAATTAATGCCCGTTTTATATCTACAGAATGGCGTCACACCAGGTGGACACCAGTTTTGCGGACAAAATGTAATGTGTCACAATTATTCTAAATGGGGACCTTATGACTTATAACCTTTAGTTTCATTAAGTTAACACCGCTATAACATCTATTCAAGTATTTTAATGTATTTAGACTTATTTTTCATTTAATTACAGTAGTTTTAAGATAAGCAACGCTACCCCGGACAGTCACGCCAGTGGACAAATGTCATGTTTAAAACTAAATATTTACATATTTGAATTATAATACTCATTAATTACAGATGTATTAGTTCTGGAAGATTATACTGTATATAACAATACATATTTTAATGAAATATTATACATTTTTATTTATATTTGTCACCATGAACACAAAAATGTAGCGTCACGTCAACCACCCATATATATGTCATTATATAGATCAGTGGTCGGAAGCCTCGGAAGCGAGTATATTTAAATATTGAATTATTTAATTGTATTAACTGCCCTAATAACATTAAAACATCATGAAAATAAAAAAAAATGACATGACAACTAATCGTTATAAAATCATTATTTATTTTATTAAAAGTTAAGAATCCAGGTTTGTTTATCAGTAGCCTACCATAGCAACGCTAACCTCCGTTGGGATTTTCAGCCTTTCGCAAGAGTTCAATTTTTTAACGCATCCGGATGGCCAACAGACACGATTGTTTTCGCACCGCACTCATTCGCACCTGGTTTGGACCCATTCGCATGCGGTCTGCGAATCTCCATAGGAAATGAATGACTTCCGGTCGTTTCGCTGCCGTATCGGAGCTGATTTCAACTGCCAGTGTGAAGGCGGCGTTAGTGTTGTGATCCCATGACGTCAGAAAATTGCGCTAAAACACTCACTGAGTTTTTATTACTTGTCTTTACTACCTGACGGATATCACTGGTATCCTAGGAAATCACAACTGTCACAGTGATAATTAAAAAAAAAAAATATTCTGTCATCATTTACTCACCCTCAATGTCATTCCATTCAACTTCACTTTTCCATTATTTTCTTCTTTGGAACACAAACGTTTTTCTTCTTCTTCTTCTTCTTCTTCTTCTTCTTCTTCTTCTTCTTCTTCTTCTTCTTCTTCATTTACAATGAAAGTTAATGGTTCAGTGTTGTTTTGACTTTCATTGGACGGGCAAAAACTGATGAAACATTCTTCAAAATGTCTTTATGATGGAGAGACTGTGGAGCAGCCTTCCATCAATGTATTTTATTGTGTTCATAAAGATTTTATGTGTTGTCCATTTTGTAATGTTTATTAGGGATTTCACTTGAGTCTGGGAAACTCCAGCCTCAATTGTTTATAGAGAGGAGTTGATGCTGTTTCTAGTATCTAGGACAGGGGTGTCCACTTCTGCCCCTGGAGGGTTTAGCTCCAACCCAATTTAAACACTATACCTATATACAACTATACCAGCTTTTAAAGGTCTTACTATGCATACTAAAACTTCCAGACAGGTGTGTTGAGCTGTGCAGGACAGTGACCCTCCAGGAGGAGGATGGGACACGCCTGATAGTTCTAGTTCTATTTTTATTAATAGCCTTTGTTTAATCATGCTTTTTATTTGGGTACATTTTGACATCCACTTTTAATAGACATCAACTTAATGATGTCAAAGTTTGAGAGAAGCATGTTCAGATAAACTACCCAGTGGATATATATACATACACACACATATATAGCCGACTCACCTCTGTCCCATGACAGTGTTCCATCATCCTCCCTCCACCCCAACTCCTCACTCTTATCTTTTCTTATCACAGCCAGGGATATGGGGGGAGTACTCTAGGTTCCGTGCTCAATTTACATTTTTAGTTTAATTCATTAAGCTTGTTGGGAAGCATGGTGAGGACACCAGACACCAGCATCCAAAACACAACACATGCTGGTGACTAGATATGCTGGTCTTTTCAGAAGAGTTCATGAAATGGAGCTCTAGGCCTCCTCTTCTCATTAACATATTCCGTTCTGTGACCTCCTATTCTCTCTGATAGCTTTGGCTGTGCTAAATATCATGTCGCTAGAGATGCTCTCACTTGCTCTCCCTCCCTCTCTCTCGATCTCTCAGCACTTCCTCTTTCCCTCTGCACACTTTCCATCTTGCCAAGCTGCAGACGCAGCGCTATTATCCCAGCTTGTGGGTGTGAAGAGTAGGAGACAGACAAAGAGAGAGAGAGAGAGAGAGAGAGCTGTATTTGAGAAAGGCGGAAAGAGAGAAACCTAGTGAACTCTATTCAAGTACCTACTGAAATACCTACATTAGCTGGCTTCCAAGACAGCAAGTTATCTGAAATAGAAAACTGTAAAAACATACAGGTGTTATCCTAAATTATTATTTCTAAATGATCTGCAGATCTGTGCATGATACTAACAGCGTATACACACAGAGTGCATGGGAGACAAAGTAGGCAAAAAGTCCTGGATGATCTATCTCATTGTCTATATACTGTATAATCTATTCTATAGCCTTATGAGGGTGTTTCAGGTAAACTATTTAATTATAATCCACGCAGTGCGACAGAACGTGTTTTGATAGAATGAGAGAGGAAGAGACGTGCATACAGATTGGAGCATTATGATCCAGCCGGGATATACAGACAGAGAGAAGTGTACTCTCTAATCCAGGCAGGTGTTGAAGTAGCGTGTGTGTGTCATAGACAGTCTGTCCCAGTTGGCCAAGGCAGCAGAAGTGAATCATGAGAGTCACAAACATGCTTGCATATATTTCTTTTCATTCCAACTTACTCTCATAAACCTCCCCTTGTACATGGTGCTGTGATTGGCCTTAAAGAAACTAATTTCATCAGAGCAGGTTGTCTTATTGTCTATATACCGTATAGTCTATAGCCTTGTAAGGGTGTTCCAATGAATAAAGATCTCTCAGGTGAGTAAATGTACCTGTTAAATTGAAAAAGTTGTCAAATGCTGCGTCCAGGACCACCTAACCAAATCAGGATCATTTTCAGGAAACGGTAACATTTCTTGAATGATAAATATGATGATAAATAAATACATTTCAGTAACAAATGGCACTGTTTCCTGAAAATGATCCTGTGCTTTGTGCAAAAAAACAAACAAAAAACAACAACCTCCTCCTGGTCAGTCGTCCACCTCCAGAACCTCCTCCTGTGTCCTCTGCCTGTTTTGCTAACCATTTGCCATCGCCTCATCCTCTTTGCCTCCTTGCGTACCGTTAGTTTGTTGTCATGGACACTCATTAGTTTCAGCTGTGCACCTATCAATCATCTCGTTATCCTCTCACTATTTAAGTTCAGTTCTGTTTGTTTGTCTTTGTCTGGTCTGGTCGTGTTTGGATGTACCTCGTTGGATTTACCTGTTGGAATTAAAGCCCGTTACCTTCTTTATCATTTTCGTGTTATGCGTGTGTTTAGTCTCCCACACAACACGTGACAACTACAGTATAACATCAAATGTCATTATATAGACCCCCGTGGAACAATTATATTTATTCTTAGCAATAGGAGATGAAGAGATTGAGTTGACACACAAACCTGCCTCCCCTTACTCACTGATTTCATTAGCTCCGGATGAATATTTTTGGTGTTACAGGGCTTGAATTTTGGTGTAGGACTGCGCATAATTTTACTCATTCCCGTAGATTTTGTGCTCAGACCCAAAGTTTGTGCACATAAAGCAGCCTCTGAGTACTAAATTGAGTTCTTTTTTGCATTGCACTTAAATAGTTTTCAACTTGGCAAGTACCGGTATTCACGTAAACACAGTCAGTTATGTTTTAAGTGAACGTGGACAGCTCACAGTCATGTGTAACAGAATAATGGATCCAGGCGTCCGTGACAGCAGCCTAATATACCTGCTGCTAAATTATGATATAATAATATAAATAATATCTTATGGCAGTTTTCCCCCCTGGTATCAATGTCAAAAGTGTGGCCAGTGAAAAT
This sequence comes from Scardinius erythrophthalmus, assembly GCF_964197995.2. Taxonomy (NCBI): domain Eukaryota; kingdom Metazoa; phylum Chordata; class Actinopteri; order Cypriniformes; family Leuciscidae; genus Scardinius; species Scardinius erythrophthalmus. Next base: position 24,160,376 of record NC_138222.1, read on the forward strand.
GCTGAGTGGCTAGTAACTTTGGAAAATGAGCAAAAAAAGTTAATGTCAAGCCCTGATTACATTTAATATTTGATACTGTAGCATGTGCATGTGTGTTGGTGTGTGTGCTAAAAGCATTAGTACGCATGCAGTGTGGATGTGCTTGTGTGTGAAATGTGTTTGTGTGTAGTACAAAAGCTCTGACAAAGCAGAGATAATAGTAATTAACTAAATGAGATGAAACTTTACCTGAGGGTAGAGAAAGAGAGAGGTTATTCGTCCCTAAGCAGCATGCTAAAGAGAGTGATACAGTATAGTTCTTAACTCAGGCGCACACAGATGCACATCTGTTATTATCATCCTCCAGAGATTGTCCTTGAGTAAGAACAGACGTTTCTTTAAAGACAGCTGGGGAGATCTCTTTTTCTCTATACCTTTACGTTATCTTCCTTCATAATCTTGATGGTCCACTAATCTAGCCCTTGATATGTTGAGTGACTCATTCATCATACAGCACTGCATTCATGTTTCGTATAGAAATATTTTGTCGTGTGACACCAGAAAATGGCCCTGATGTTTCAAACACACATACACTTGTGAGTCTCGAACACACAAGCTCACCAGCTAATCCCCTGTAATAACACAAACTCACACACATCGCCTCAAAGCAACACCTGAAATAAGAATCAGAGCCTCAAGCTCTCATTGGCAATCCAAGCACCCATGTTAAGTCTCGGGGGAAACACACAGCCAAAGAATGAGTAAGAGAGAGAGTGGACTCGAGGGCTGTCAGGCTGTCTAACCCCAGCTAGACAAACCAGACAGCCTTTAGAGTATGACAAATCCCACCTCAGGTTTTAATGGATATAGAAAACATAGCACTTTATTGAAGATAAGACAGAATCAAACTCCAGGTGTTGTGGCAGAATTAGACACACAGACAGATTTGCTTCTTTTATTATTAGTTATACAAAATGATATTTTTTCCTACAGATAGACTGACAAGTATAATTGCTCATTTTTCTTGGAGGCAGGAAATGTTTCTTATTGCGCTGTGATTGGCTCATAACAGTGTCATTCTGATATAAGGAAAGGAGTTGTAATAAATCTAAATGGGATAATGCCAACCTATCATGCTTGCAATAGGTCGTACTAATTAATAACAGAGTAAACAACTCACAAACTTGCACATTATCATCATTTTCAGTCTTGTTCGAATCAAAATGAGCTTAAAATGAATCTAAAATGCTTGGTATTAATGGTTTTAGTGAGCACTCAGCTCAGTTAAAATAATGCTACAGCTCCTTTAATGATGACAGCCGCTGTGTTTACAGAGGATTTAATGACTAATGGACAGGAAAAGTGACTATTATTAATAATAGCAGACCACCAGGAGTCAAATTATTAAATGAATATGTAGGGCAGGAGTCAGTTGTGAGGGCTCCAAACAAGTTCACTTGATTTAAAATACAATTTCAGTCCATATCCTTAAATTACATTTTCTTGAAAACATGTTAGGTTGACATTTCAAAGAAGAATCTCTGAAAATTTGAAGAGTGTCTCTCATGTTAATAACACTTAGACATTTGTAGAGGTCATATTATCATTTTAGACAGGCCAACGGCAAATACACCCCCCCACACAAATTACCGCTGTAATATTAAAATGTTTCTGACCAGACAGGATGCAACCGAATTAATGTTTGTTTAACGGATGAATAAACCAGAGCCTGTGTGTGTGTGTGTGTGTGTGTGTGTTTGTGAGTCAGAGCTGATGCACACTTGTTGTGTGGTGGTGTTTATGGAAAGTGAGTCACGTGCTCTGTACAAGGGGGCTAATGCATTTACACACACCAGCATGGAGGCGGAGACAGTAAAATAAGCATCTATGACTCACAAAGGGCCTCCCTTCTCCATCTTTCTCTCTTTCTCAGTGTTGTTATAAAAAGATTTCTATGTGTTTGACATCCAAGGGCAGTCAAATGTTGAAACGGTTCACTCATAGGAAGTTTGGTTTACTGCTCAGTAGGGGGCTGGAAATAGAAAAAAAATCAAACAATTTAGGAAGCAATTTCCTCATTCTGTTCACCTCACCTTGCCTCTCTCTCTCCGTCCCCTTCTCCTCCCCCCTGTCGTGACAGCGCGAGGGGGGCCGTTGACACAAACACAGAATGCCAGAACATTCCAGGAGATGAAAGGGCACCGTGAGAACCTCAGGACCCACCACTGAGATGACACACACACACACACACACACACACACACACACACACACACACACACACACGGGACTGCTCGCACATACATCAACAGACACACTTACCTGTCATCTGCAATACACACTCACTGACACACACACAGCCAGACCACCTGTCCTTGCGTCTACGCAGCCTCGGGATGAATTCAGCCAGATAAAAAAAAGAGAGAGAAAGATGGAAAAAGACAAACGAGGGGGGCGATCGGACACAAGAGCAGCAGTGTGGATGAGATGGATTCTGGAGGCCTGCAAGAGAAAGACAATGATGCAATACTACAAAGTGACAGTACATGGGTGTGAAGAAGAATTGAAAAGATTTAAATGAGGAGTTCACCCAAATCTCATCATTGACTCAGCCTCACGTCGTTTCCAAAACCTGTATGAGTTTCTTTCTTCTGTGGAACACAATAGGAGGACTTTGAAGAATTGTATTGGTCGTCCTCCACTGCAATTACAATGAAAGGGGACTGAGGTTTTTTTTAAAAAAAAAAAGCTTCAAAAAGAATGCAAAAGCATCCAAAATGTCATAAAAGTGGTCACACAAAGCTGATGTATGACTTAAAGACTTTGAAATATAACTCACAATTCATATAAATCAAGCTTTTCGACTAATTGTGTTATTTCTTAAAACAGTAGTGTGCAAGTTTTGCCTGTTTTTGTACCATCTATGTTTGGTATGGAAGCTTGTGTCTGCCACAGAATAAAAAATCAAAAAGGAAATTGTGACTTTTCTCAGAATTTCGTTATAAAAAGTCAGAATTGCGTTATATAAAGTCGCAATTGCGTATAACACATAATTGTGAGTTATAAAGTCAGAATTGTGAGATATATACTCGCAATTCTGAGAAAAAAAATAAATAAAAAATTCCCCTCAATTTCCCCTCACAATTCTGAGAAAAGAAGTCAGATTTGCGACATGAACTCGCAAAAAAAAAAAAGATTTTATAACACGCAATTGCGACTTTATATCACACAATTCTGACTTTAGAACTTGCAGTTATCTTTTTAAATGTTTTATTCTGTGGCGGAAAAGTAGAAATTGTAGTTATTTGTGTTATGTGGGTTGTGTTTTGCGGTGTATGTGTCTGTCAACGAACCATGGGTGCGTTTCCCGTACAACGACGTAACTCGCTGGATCACTACCATAGTACGATTCATCGTTGAAGAAATCAACTGGTCACGACTATTTCCCGAAACCATATTGTCGCAAATTGGTCGTTCAACCACGTTGGTTAATGATGTCACGCAGGTGGTAATGAATCTGTTTAAGGCGAGACACTACAGGTGAATAGGATAAAAAATTTAAATTATAGATATCACCATGAAACTTCCTCAGTTGATTACTTACACAAGTATATAAAAAAATGTATTACAAGTTTTAGAAATGTGTATGTTTAATTATGCAAATTATGCATTATCTCATTAAATATGCACGATTTTGCATATTTTCGGTAGATAGATCTGAACATATGATAAAGCCAGGTGAAAAATTATTTTTTTCATTTTGTTTACACACAAGATAAAAAAAAAAAAACTCAGGATATATGCTTTCATTACCTAGAAAATCAAAATATACTGTCCATAGCCTTAAAAAAATCGATTTTAGCCATATTTTTTTTATTAAAATGTCACATAAATCAGGCCAGGAATGATTTATTAACAAATCCCTCTGAAAATATCTTCAGAATACTGGTAAGTGTATAACTGGAGAGTTTGGTGTACATAGGTGCTACATAGGCTGAGATGTTTATACTGGAGAATGACAAAAAAAATCATTTCGAGAAAACGGCAGTTAAAGATTTAAATAACTCATTGAGAAATCGTCGTTAGCTTAGTTGGGGGGGGGGGGGGGGCTCAATAGGAATCTTGCCTGGGGTGCCAAAAAGGCTAGAAACGGCCCTGGTTTGTCTAAATGCAAGCGTGTGTATATGTATAAAGATGGAATAGAGGCTGCATGCAATATGTAGTTTTTCTTGTATATGATATACAAATCACACTGCAAGCTGAGAGACAGTATGTAAATGAAAGCCACTGGAAAAGGAAAGAGAAGAATAATGAGAGGAAGTCTGGGAGAGGACAGGCTGTCTCAGACAATGAGGAAAGGTAAAGAGAACTTAACCTTTTAAGGGAAGGAAAAGAAAAACCGTCCATCTCTTCTTTCTGGATAGATGAAGGAAAGTGTCAGAGCGAGACAGAGCGGGACCTGCGGGGCGATATCTGTTTCCCAGGTCCTTTAATCCAGCTCTCCTCTCCTCTCCTCTCCTCTCACCTCTGCTCTGTTCTCTCTCTGTCTTTGTAAAGCCTGCGGCTCTCCATCATTTTCCCGCTCTGGATATTGTTGCCAAACAAGATGGAAGAGCTCAAGGAATCTGGAGAACGCAAGGAGATTTTGATGAGAGATAACGGCCCAAGAGGATTTCATCATTGGCTGACCTCAAAGACCTCTATAAAATAACTGAAGAAAGAAAGTCATGTGTTAGAATTTTTTTTGTGTGTGTCAGAATGAGAATCGTAGATCCAAATGCAAGCAAGCAGTTTATTGAAGACAGGTTGAAACAGGGATAATACTCAAAACACCACGTATAGCAGGCGGGCGACCAGGATACAAATAATCAGGAGAGGATGAGTGAAATGAATAAACCCAGCGCGGATGCCAAACTGGAACTGGATGAGGAGAACTCCAAACGATCTCCAGAAGTCTGGAAACACAGACGAGACTGAGGAAATAACTCCGTAAGGAAACTCAGGCACCGGAACTGGGTAAGAGAGCACAAACAAGAGTGACGAACCGACACCAAGCAATAATCACTCCCGCTAGATATAGGCAGCTAACAACAGAAGTAACTAGCTGCAGCTGCGGGCTGATTAAGTGATCAGCTGGTTACTAAGCAACAAACAAGCACTACACACTCAGACCCCACACCCACAACAACCAACAGATACACAAAATGAACACACGGCTCGATGAACCGTGACAGTGTGTGTGTGTAAAAGACGGTGTATTTACGGCATACAGGGGCTAACAGGGCTATGCTTACCTTTGATTTGATGATTTTAATGGTAAAAGATTAAAACTGCTATGGTAATAACCTGCTATATTTGTAAGTTCCTTTACTATACAGTGAAAAACTGTAATAGATCTAACAGGGAATTTTTACAGTTTTAAGAGGTGAAAAAAAATAGTAATCCTACAATTTACAGTGAAAAATCATCAACTGACATAAGGACAATTGCCTGTGTGACACTTTACACTGGATGGTACTGTACCTTTTCTGTCAAAGATACTAGAAAAGGCAGTATCCTTACAACTAAGTTCCTTTATAGAAAAATATCTGCAAGGATTTTCAGTCAGGATTTAGACCGTACCATAGTACTAAGACAGCTCTCATTAGAGTCACAAATGATATGCGCTTATCATCCGATCGTGGTTGTATCTCTCTATTAGTGTTACTCGATCTTAGTGCTGCATTTGACACTATCGACCACAACATTCTTTTAAATAGATTAGAAAACTATGTTGGCATTAGTGGAATTGCACTAGCATGGTTTAAATCATACTTATCTGACCGTTATCAGTTTGTAGCAGATAATGAAGAGATGTCTTATCGATCAAAAGTTCAGTATAGGTGAACCACAAGGCTCAGTACTAGGACCGCTGCTGTTCACTCTGTACATGCTACCATTAGGAGATATCATTAGGAAACATAGCATTAGCTTTCATTGTTATGCTGATGATACTCAGCTGTATGGTTCTTCATGCCCTGACGAAACTTACCAATTCACAAAATTAACGGAATGCATAGCTGATATAAAAAACTGGATGACTCGTAATTTCCCACAACTTAATTCTGAAAAAACAGAGATTCTAATTATTGGACAAAAAACTTCCTCACATAATAATCTAGAATACTGTCTAACACTTGATGGCTGCTCTGTTAAGTCTTCGTCGTCGGTTAGGAACCTGGGTGTGCTCTTTGATACCAATCTTTCATTTGAAAGTCACGTGTCTAGTATCTGCATGTCTAGTATCTGCATTCTAGTATCTGCATCTGCGTTTTTCCATCTTAAAAATATATCTAAATTACGTCATATGCTCTCAATGACAAATGCGGAACAATTAGTGCATGCGTTCATGACCTCAAGGCTAGATTATTGTAATGTTATTATGGGTGGTTGCCCTGCACGCTTAATAAACAAACTACAGCTAGTTCAAAACGCAGCAGCTCGAGTTCTTACCAGAACCAGGAAGTATGACCATATTAGCCCGGTTCAATCAACACTGCATTGGCTCCCTATTAAATATTGTATATATTTTAAAATATTGCTGATTACTTACAAAACACTAAATGGTTTAGCTCCGCAGTATTTGAGCGAGCTCTTAATGCATTATAGTCCTTCACGTCTATTGCAATCTCAAAAATTCCGGCCAGTTGATAATACCTAGAATATCAAAATCGACTGCTGGCGGTAGATCCTTTTCCTATTTAGCACCAAAACTTTGGAACAGTCTTCCTAACATTGTCCGGGAAGCAGACACACTCTGTCAGTTCAAATCTAGACTAAAAACACATCTCTCTGACCTAGCATTCACATAATACATTATAGACTTCTATAATTCAATGTTAGGCTGCATAGATTAGGTCAGCCGGAACCGGGAACCCTTCCCATAAATCCTGATGTACTTGTTACTCTCTGTTTATCCCGAGATTTACCGCAGTCCGCCAGATCCAAGCCGTAACCAGATCTGATGAAGGACCTGCGCCTGGACACGATGACAACGCAGTCCTGAAGTGTCAACTAGTCTCTCCCCTGTGAAGGCCTCCTTCCCTTCACTTTACCCTTTGTACAGATAAAATGTTGTCAGGATAATTCCGGTTGGCGCGGCTATGGGGAAGCGATAAATAATTCTTTATTATAAATTTTTAAGGCCAGACAAGCAGTTTGTTAAGGGTTGGTTTGTAAAGAAGGTCTACACGCCTGCACACATATATATTAAAACGCGCATACCTATAGACTAAACACGTGATGCGCATGCGCACGGCGTCTGTGTTTTCGCAGGTTTGCGTTTTTGAGATTTGCGCAGAATTAACCTTTTTTTTTTCAAAAAATTTCAAGGCTTGCACCTTTGAATTTATTTCAGGGTTTGTGCGGATGAGCGGGCCGGAGCGTGTTGAGGGTTTTCTGTTAGAGCGGTGTCGTGTTAGCGGCCCCTAAGTTCATAACCAATGATCTTTGCAACGGAAGTGAATCAATCAATCAAAACTAACTTTAGCTGGACAATAACTTTATTCTAGAGCTGCTGTAAAGCCAAAACAATCTCTGTTACTGTGATTTCCTGTTGTCACTGTGGAGCTGCTTTGAGGCATTTATTGTTAAAAGCGCTATATAAAAGAAGGTGCCTTGACTGTTAACATTGTGCCCTTTTCATTGTGACTTTTCTTAGAGAGTAGGCTATTATTAAGGAAAACTTGTGTTTTTGTTTAACATTTAATTTTTTCTTGTTTCGGGGTTGGAAACAGTTGACAGCCATTTCAAAAACTCAGTGTATTCTGACAAAAATATTTTTCTTTTTTCAAGGAACAAAAAAATAAGGTATTGTTATAGTAAATGTTTTAGCAGCAGCAGATTCAATATGGAGGGCTCTTAAAAGCATGAAATTGACTTGTTTTTCCCCGTCTGCTGCATTTGACGAGTGATCTGTCACATGACAAATGTACCCGAAACAAACATGGCAGCCTCCAGGTCACGTATCCCTTGAAGGGTCCGTTAACAACAAAGCATCTGCCTTTGAGTTGAATCCAGATTTCAAGGGAAAGCGGATGACAGGTTGTGGCTATAATCATTATACAATCAGTGATGAATCAGTGATTATACATATCACATTTAAGTACTTATTAGATATTAAATACTATATTTACCCTGCAAATGTTTCATACTGAGTAAATACTGTATATCATCACCTCCATTTTTCCTTGGATTAAAGGTAGGGTAGGCAATGTTTTTCATAAACACTTTTTTGTTATAGCCTACTGGTTGTAAATCTCTTCACATCCTGAAAAAAAAAAAAAAATAATAGAAGTGGTCTATATATATATATATATATATATATATATATATATATATATATATATATATAAATGTGTTTTTTATTATAATAACAAGGTTATAATATTTTAATGATATAAATAAAAATATAATAAATATGTAATATAGTGCACATATTTAGCAAAATACTCCCCTCTTTAGCTACTTTTTCTAGCCAACTAACGTGCTACGGTCATTAAATAGCTTTCCTGGGATAAATGTAACATTATGTGACATATTGTTTTATTTTTTCTCTGCGTGAGAAAATGGATGTGTTGCGTGAGAGCGTGTGAAAAGTGTCAATTGCGTGAGTCTCTCGCTGAATGCTTGAGAGTTGGCAGCCCTGTTATTATTGTAATGTTATGTGCTTTGAGACATGAGGTAATTTAACGCCGTCTCTCATATTGTGACGCTTTGCAGACTCTGCTCTGGCTGTGCGTGTTTATGTCTTTTGGAGGAGCCGTGGCTTTTGAGACGCTCTGAAGGGAGGGTGGGATCTCATGCTTTCAAAGCTAACTTGTTATTGTTAGCCTCTCTGAAGTTGATATATTCAATGATGTACCTAAAAATAATGTGTTGTGAAAAAACCTTTGAAATAGTCTTTGTACAATGGCCTACAGTACAGCGAGTACACTAGGTCATTAAATTCACTAACACATCACAATGTATTAGAAGAGCAGTTCATTTCATTCAGTGCGTTTGTGAGTAAAGGGATCACATGTGAGATATTTTATCTTGTTATTATTTAATTTATTGATTTCTTTTCAATCTTTGTTGAACATATCTCTAATATGATAACTACAAAACAACAACCATAGACAAAAGTTTAAAATGGAGGAAAAGGAAACCAAATGACAAAATAAACATTCTTATAATGTAAATACAATCAACTGCTTCAACATACATAGTTAACAGACATACAAAGACAAATCATTCCCTTTTACAACAAATTAAATGATTAAACCAATATGTATGGAGCTTTAATTCTTCAGCTTCAATAAAGAAATCCTCAACTGAAAGACTTAAGGACTGAATTGCTAATGTTCTCAGTTATCTGCCCACGTACAGAATTTGAGTTTACTATGAATTACAAATTTAACAGTAATTATTTCAAAAGAACAAAAAGAAAAGGCAATAGTTGTAATGATGATAGAATATAATTATGAAGTTTGCACAGTATAAATAATAATTGTAGTCCTGTTAGTTCAACAGAAACATTCTTCATCAAACCCACAAGATGTTGATTCCTTACAGGTTCTTATTGGTTGAGCATTTCTTTTGTAAACATCAGAACATGGCAGAAGCTGCCGAACAGCGGCATTAAAAAAACAGCTTTAATTGAGCAGCTTCAATGAACATTAGTTTCTTTTGGTATCCCTGGTAACACGTGGGTGTCTATGCATCTCTGGCTTTTATACACACGAAAACATATATGAACACTTTTTGCAGAGGCTCATTCACACACTTCCTCTAAAAGCTCAAACCTGTGTGAGAACCATGTAAGTCATATGATTTATTGCAAATTGTGGAATCTCTCAGCAGTATGCCATTGATAAGCAAGCAAGATTCAATCAGAAAAACTGAATGCATCCAAAAGCTCGATATAAACAATCACCCTCGTCCTTTGATCTCTTCAGACTACGTCAACTTTTCAATCAGTATGAACCGTTGTATTATGACCCTATGTAAAAAAATCCAGATTTTCTTTTGTGAATCCCATTTTCACTATGTATCCACCTTGAAATGTCACAGTGAGATTTCTATATGAGACTGCAATCAAGGCTTATTTCAAGGTCAAGTATGAACTATCTTGTGCAGCATAATCATTAATAACAGACTGAAGACTTATTACGGTTACCCATAATTACGGTCGCTTTTTGTACAGCATTCAAATATGGAATGTTTTAAAACGCATTCTGCTGAATGAGAAAAACACATTGTTTGAGCTTTTAAGTGGGATTTATGCAAACATATTACACAATTACATTTACAAAAGATTTTGTAGGAGTATTTGTAAAATGAAGCTTCTATTTGCTGCCCCACAGACATATGTTTTACATTTGTTTACTTCATTATTGCTTATGTAATGACTTGCAGTTCACTTACAGTGGAAGCGCATTCCTTAGAGCTCCCGTGGTGAAAAGGTGATAGAGTGATTAAAAAGAGGAGAGGAGAAAGAAATAAGGAATTTGTTGTGCAGTAACTTTCAAAAGCATTATAATAACACATTTACCACAGCACATTAGGTACATTCACATTCCTCATAATGAGCTAGTCCAAAATAATGTCTGGTTTTGAATCTTAAGTTATTGTTGATTATTATATACATCTGAATATCTTATGTGTTCATGATTAATCAACTTTATTGCTTTTGGCAAGATCTGCAGTATGATGTTATCATGACGACACTGTGCTCAATGCGCATCTACTAGAATAGTTGCTGGTATTAATATTTCAGACATTTTAAAATTGATTTTACGCTCCACTAACTTGACATTAATATGAAACTGCTGTTCCTCTTCAAACTTACAACTTGCAGTGTTTCTCTCTCTCTCACACACACACACACATGCACGCACGCATTTAAATTCAGTTATGTTATTGTCATCTGGATTTATAATGAATCGTGTTAATTTTAATATGTTATTAATTGACTTTAAAAATAATACTAAAACTGGAATGATCTGTCTGTAATGTCGGTGTCATGTGTCCTCCTTTCCTCAAGGCTATAAGTACATTCAGTGTCCTCAGTGTATTAACAGAGCGATAACTGAATACCAAAAAGTGAATTACAAAAGGCTTCTGTTGGTTCTGGTTACAGGCTATAAATGCTTCATCTATATCCTTGTATTTTGAATCAAACAACAGCCAAAAAATTATTCTGACTCTGAAAGCTCAGGAGAGTTTTACACCACGTTAGAATCATCAGCAATCACAATTCCACCAATCCATCAAATTACAAGATCAGTCTAAAAATCAATTCTGGAAAAGCAACCTTTAACCTCTGTAGCTTTTACATTTTATTCAGTTATTTCCAGGATGAGGTCATCCCCTTCCAGGCTGCTGTCGGCATTGACATGCACCTTGGATATTATGCCTGAGATTGGCGAGTTGACGACGGTCTCCATCTTCATAGCGCTGAGTACGCAGAGAGGCTGACCTTTCTCCACCTTCTGGCCTGGCTTCACCTTTACTTCCACCACTTTACCGGGCATGGGAGCTCCAACCTGTCCCCGCACGTCTTTCAAGGCTTTAGGGTGAAAGTGCATCTCCTGGCGAAGCAGAAAACAGAATGAGACGATTACAGGAGAGACCAGAGGCAATGAAATATTTGACACATTTTCCCTCACAGCTATTTCCAAACCACCAGTCATCTTCTGCTATGAGAAACATGATTAAATGGACTGTTAAAATGTTGGCAAATAGAAAGATCATAATGAATTTGTGCACGCCTCAAACATATAATGTTTCTGCTTTAGTAATATATATATTTTTAATAGACTACTAATTAAACTGTGCTGAAAGTATTTGAAATCTTGATATTATTTCACAATATTATTGTTTGTACTGTATTTTTGATCAAATAAATGCAGCCTTGTTAATCAAAAGAGACTTCTTTCAAAACCTTGAAATCTTAAAGACCTCGAACTCTGGAATGGTAGTGTAAATAATTATACTTTTTAGCGTAAATAACATATATATATATATATATATATATATATGTACACACACACACACACACACACACACACACACACACACACACACACACACACACACACACACACACACACACACACACACATTGTAGAACATTGTATCTGGGTCTGTGCATGAATTCCTTGGTAGATTTGGAACAATGCTTTGGATCATTGTCCTGCTGAAACAACCAACCATCCAGAATCCATGCGACCCTCAACTTTGACAAGGTTTCCAGTACTTGTGCTTGCCACAGAGCCCCATAGCATGATGGACCCTCCACCAAAGTTTACAGTAGGGAGCAGGTTCTTCTCCTGGAACGCTGTGTTCTTTTTTCGCCAAAACAAAGCGCTTCTGATTATGACCAAATAGCTCTATCTTAGTTTCATCTGTCCACAGCACATTATTCTAAAATATTTCTGGCTTGTCCAGATGAGCCTTTGCATACCTCAAACGACTCTGCTTGTTGGCAGTACGCAGAAAAGGCTTTTTCCGCATCACCCTTCCATTGAGCTGTTCCTTGTGCAAGTGCGCTGGACAGTGGAACGATGTACAATGACACCATCAGCAGCAAGATGTTCTTGGAGCTCCTTGGAGGTGGTCTGTGGTTTGTCTGTGACCATTCTAACCATTCTTCGCCTTTGCCTTTCAGATCATTTTTTTGGCCTACCACATCTTTCCTTCACAAGGACTGTTCCCTCCATTTACTAAATATATTTCTGACTGTGGAGACAGAGACCTTAAACCTTTGTGATAACTTTTTGTACCCTTCTCCTAATTCATATTGATGAATTATCCTAGTTTTTAAGTCAATAGAGAGTTCTTTTGAGGTTCCCATGTAGCTATTTTCCAGTAGAGAATCAAAGAGAAACACAACTAGCAATTAGCTACCTTGAATGTCCTTTTTCAGGATTGGTTGCACCTGTATTTTCAGTCTACTGTTCATTGAGCCAATTAAATTAATTATGTGTTGCAATCAATCAGCATTTAGTGACTACAGGTATTCAAATCAACACAATTAAAAGGGTGGCCAAACTTTTGCACAGCCTATTTTTCACATTTGATTTTATTTTATACAACTCAATACTGCTATACTAAGAAGTTTTGTCTGAAAAACATCACATTATCCAGCTTTCTCTAGAAACTGAATGGCATATCACTACGATATAAAAAAAAGACAGAGCAAATTATCATGCAACCTCAGAGGGGTGCCCAAACTTGTGCATAAAACTGTATATACTATTTCTAATGTTATTTAATTTATATATATATATATATATATATATATATATATATATATATATATATATATATATATATATATATATATATATATATATATATATATATATATATATATATATATATATATAAGGGGCTTTCGCACAGTGTAGTTCTAGGAACTTAGCCACCAGGGTGGTTCCCCGAGAACTAATGGTTCCCCTAGGAAAATTTTCCAGGTTTCATTCGCACCGCCAGTAGGAACTCTGAAGTGACGTAAGCCGCGCTTGTTGTTGTGGCTTTTATTTTGATGCCGTGGCGGACCTTTATTTCGACGGCGCTAAGAACACCAGCTAGAACCTGAGCTCACAGTGCTCGCATTCTCCGTGTTCAATAGTTTACGATCTGTCTAACAGTCCTGATAATAATAATAGACAGTATATGAAAAGGTATTAGCGTATGCCATGTGGCTGATGTCCAGTGTTGCTAGCTGAGCAGAAATACATAGGCCTAATCATGTTTCTCTTGGTTCCCTCAAAATTGTTCTCCTTAGCGCAAAGGTTAAGAGGCTAATCAATCACTGAGGCCCATCTATCACTGTTTTCCATGTTCGTAGAGTTAGTTTGTGGAGTAAATATATATACGCTATAATCTCTGTGTGTTTACACAGCTTTTTAAAAAAATGGTGGGTGCTGGTGTTTCGCATGCGTTCGGCCAATCGGTGTACACTAACGTCACTGGTAGTTCCTATAGTGCTGGTTTAGACATTACTCTGAAATAGGAGATAAATTAGTTCCTCCAAAAGGAGTTCATAGAACTAAAATCGTTCCGAGTTCCTGCAGTGCGAACACACCAAAAAACTATTGTTCTCCTAACTTCACAGCTATGATGAATAAGGCAGAAACCAGCGACAGTGTTAGTATCTGTCATTCATGTTAAACGTTTAACAAATAGCCTAGAGATAAATCAGATTTAATTTTCATTTCAAAGGCATTCACAATTCAGACAGCAGAAGAAAAATGGTGGACCTGCAAAAATGAACTTCATGTGACATGAGGAGAAATGCTCTTGCTAATTGTGTTGAGGCAGAAAGCGAGCTCTATTGAGCATATGTTGAGCAAGTGTCATCACTCTGACTTATCTGTGACTGAAGACACTACATGTGTTTGGACCATCCTCTGTCTGCCAAACAAGACTAAGAATAATAAACCAAAAGAGTATTTACAGAGGGTAGAAACCATCTTTCAGAGTAGGACAGACTATATGAATGTTTTTTTGTTTACCAGAAAGAATATCTTGTAATGAATCATCTTAAACATGATGTGTTTTATGTGTGGGCAATGAAAGTGAGAACTTCAGTTTAGTCAAATCATGCTATAATCCGCCAAATTATATTTTTACAAGCAGTGTGGTGCAGTTACATTGCTGTGTCCACGGCTGACATAAAGTTTCCACACAGCACTACTGACTTGTAATGAAAACATAAGGTGCGTTCCATTCGACCGTAAGTGGACTGCGAAGTGGACTTCACAGGGTATTTCACCATCTTAAGTGAGATTCCAATCCGAAGGGAGCAAACATGTTCAGTTCGAAGGGAACTGCGAACGGCATAGGGAACACTGATACATCACTTCACAGGAATTGGAGAGCGAAAATCACCCAACCAGTCAGAACTAAGGATGGAGCAGAGCCGTTGAAAGAGTTTTTAAACGGCTCTGCGATGGAGGAATTTACGCATTTGTTTTAAGAAGCCCATTTATCATTTTTTTTATTATTATACAAACTAGAGTATTTATGAATGGTTATGGCGATGGATGTTACATTTGCATATTCTATTGTATGAATAGGCATGACAAAGTAAAAGTGTTGAGAAGAGGATGAGGCTCGGTCATTTTTTATTTTAGGCTACTTCATTTAAGTTGGGAGTGTTTACTATGCGGCTGAGCATGGAAAAGAAAGCGGTCAAAGCGTACGAGATAAGATAAGCGCACATTTACACAGTTAATCAAATCATCATTTATTTTCCTATAGCATTACAGTTAGAACTGCTTCAAATCTGTTAATAGTCTATTAATTGCCGCAAGTCATTCAAGAAGGCTATATAAACATATAGCCTAAGTTTTGATTATATTACATAAAATACATACTGTAATGTGTGTTTTGTATTTGTATTGTATGTTTTTGTATATGTATTTTATATATTTTAAATTCAAAAGTAATTTATAATATCTATTTATGTTTTATCATAATCTGCGCGACCCCATCATTAACTTTCTTTGATGACGTTTGCATGAGTGATTATTGTCAGCGAAGTCCACTTCAACCGATACGCCATGTTCAGGGAGTAGGAAGCAGTGGACACTGTGTAGGGACCCTGTCGAATGGAACACAGCTATACATTGTACGCCCTAATAATTTAAAAGATGTTTTTAACACCTTTGCCTCTAAGTGATAAACGCCTATGACAGCAAGAGCAAGATCATTTTTAGCTTATGACAGAAATTATTCACACCTCGAGAGAGAAAATGGAACATTGGCAAAACATGTCTGAATGATTGAGTGTACTGTTTGCGTCAGGATAATTGCTTTTCAGTGATGAAACAAACCAATCTAGGGAATAAAATAAACAGCAAACAGTTACCTTCATTGCTGCCGTATCCTTGACCAAGACTGAACGCAGCTGGCCGTTGAGTTCAAAAAACACTTCTCTCTGACCAGACTTGTTCAAGTCACCCAAGGCCAAGGCTTTGATGTGCAGCGTTTTTCCTCTTTCTAACTCAACCTGTGAGAGGAAAAGAGCCAGAAACATATAAAGACACATTGAAGAGCTAGGTATGAGAAATGAGGATCTGCGATCGAGCTAAAAAAAAAACTTAACAAAAACAAACATACAACAAAACAAGATTGGGGCACAACAGGTGAAAAAAAACTTTGGTAGAATTAAGGCAGATTAAGGGATGAGTGATTTGCTCAGGCCTCTGGGAGGCATTAGGTCTGTACCATGTGCTGTTTGGCTGTGGAGGGGATGCTATTTTGGGGTGTGCTTGCATTTGCCTCAGTGACAGCTTAATATAGCTCATGCTAATCTACGCTAATCAGCCACGACTAACATCCCATTTGGACAGCTCGACTGGGTGGAGAAACACGCCGCCAAATAACTTCAGTCCCTGAGAAATTTACGGTAACAACCGAGGAAAATCTGGTTAGTTTTGAAAGAGTAGAGACCTGGTTTGAAGAATAAGGCCAGCAGATGATTAAGAGATGCAAGCAATCTAACAGATTTGGTGCTTTTTTCAAAGTAAAACGACTTTGTAGGTGAGTTTGATTCCTGGCTGGCTCTCGCTCTGTCTCGGAGCGTGATCAACTATGCAAGTCCTGCATCTGGTGCTCTCAGTTCTCGTGGTGCCTGCAGTAGGACTCCGAGACACATTTATGGCTGCCAGGTAACACCCACTTAACTCATAATGGGGTTTTAGAAGCCAAACACACGGCTAAGCTCCAATCAACACATTTAGAAACACCTCAGGGCTCATCTAGATAGAGATACAGCTGTACCAGTTCGAGATTATTCAGGAGCTAGCATGGATTAGGCTAAAAAACTTGCACTCATTGAACTTTACAAAGTCAAACTCTCAGTTAAATTAGAGGTGTAAAATTTAATTTATTGTTTATCTGACTTCACAGCACCTTCAGAAAGAGAGTCTAGATGTTTAAAGCAACATATTTTGAACACAAAAGCACAATTCAATCTTACTATGCTAATACATTTTACAACCACTGTTGCAATAAAGTGTGCTAATAAACTTGGAGGCTAGTTGAGGACACAAGGAAATCTAATTTTGCAAATCTCTCAGTGAGAGAGCAGTCAGGGTAAAGTTTAGAAGGTCACACTTACATCCCGTGGTGTTATACATTTAACAGAGTAAAATATAGTTGAAAAATCAGTAAGAAGGAATGAGGCACAGTGATAAGGAAATTAAGTCAATCGATGTAATTGCTGTGAGTCACAGCGTGTCCTCGCGTATCACAATCTAATAGAAACGTACCTGAAACTCTTCTGCGATTTTGGGGCCGTCCAGAAACAGGCGAGTGTTAAGGCAGTCCACTGGGCCGAAGTTTGATGTGAATTCTTTAAACTCCTGGAAGACTTTGGGGTACATGGCTGCTGACATCACATCTTCAGGGGTGATTTCATCACCATATGCCGCTCGTAGACCAGACTCAAGAGCCTCAAAGTCCATCGGTGGAAGTGAAGCCCCGGGACGACCTTCGATTCTAGGCAACGACTTGAGCACCTTTGAGAAACATCAAACGTTTAACTTGTTATGGGCATAAACTATGGTGCAACAATCAGAGTACCAGCTGAGTATAACTGAACTAAAAACCAAAAATGTATGTTCTGTCATTCTGAAGCTCTGTCATTAAGTCAAGTCAAGCAGCACTTTTTACAATACAGATTGTTTCAAAGCAGCTTTACAGTGATAACAGGAAAATTAGTCAGTGATGCAAACAGTTCATTTCGGCTGCACAGCAGCTGTAAAAGAAAAATGTGTCATTGTTCAGCTGAAGTCAGTTCAGTGTTGATTCAGTTCCATTGTAAAGATAATAAATTATTAGTTCATTTCATCTATAAAGCAGTTCTGCAGAAAGCAGTGATGTCATCATCCAGCTCAGTTCAGTTCTCATCCAATAGTGTCAGTGCAGTCAAGTCAATTTTATTGTTGAATATTAAGTTTGTCATTATAGAAACTTTCCCTAGATTTCCTTGACGTGCTCATAAGAGTTTCATAAAGAAGAAGCGATGTCTGATTTGTGGACCAATCATTCTTTTCAACCATATCTTTTCAATGAATCTGCTGGTACAATTCACAAAAATGACTTGAATGACTCGGTCACGAATCAGACTGATTCAGTTCTCAAGTTGAAGTCAATGATCCAGTTGCTGTGGTTATCAGCCCACTGGAGCAGAAGATCATCAGTGAATAATGGCTTATATTCCGATCTTTCTCACAAGAATGATGACTTCTGAACATTTTGAATATAACAGGTGAGTCATTTGAACCACTTATATGATTCTGTGGTGTTTTTTAAAAAAATGCAGAGGTCGACAGTCACTGTCCTGATTCACTTTCATTATATGGAAAAAAAGTAGTCAGAACATTCAACACAAATGAATCTTCATGAAGTAAAAAATGACAATTTTATTTTTTAAGAGAATTATTCCTTTAAAGCTGCAGTACGTAGTTTTTCCTCTTTTCCTCGGCACAGCGCGGATGAATCCAATGTTTTGAGGAGAATGTGCGGCTGACAGTCACCGTGCTGGTGGTGTGGACACTGTCATTCGGAATCACAGATTCTACTTTTTGGAAGTATGACCAACATAAAAACTTTCACCGGAAAATGTCATCTGAACAAGCAAGTAACATCCACTTTTGTTCTGACCAACTAAGGAAAAAAAAAGCATTGCAGTAAATCGCGCTGATTAAATCTAATGATCGCTTATCATATCATGTCAAACCGTGCAAATTATACTTTATTTTCAAATTGTTAATGTTAACAACATCAGCATTGCGTGACTACATTTAATGCCCTTCCAATATTTATCCTTGTTTTCGCATGGGCCCGGTTGCAGTCTCTTTTTTTCTGTAGCCACTTCGAAGTCCAAAGTCACTGGTGATTGTCATTTGAACCTTTCTGGATCTGGATCAAATTGATAAGTTTAATTATATCAAGTGCTGTGAGAAAAGGCTATAAATCTCCACCTCCAACATCCTCACACTCAAAAACGAGACAGCTAAAGAGTGATGTGAGTCAGTCTTCAGGTCACTGAAAAGCATAAATATTTAACAAATGAATCAACAGTACTACCATTCACTATCTTACAATGTCTTTGTCCTCTGGCAAGTGACTGACTTTGCAAGTTCAAACATACTAAATACATCATTAGTGCTGTCAGAGTGGGCGTTAATGAACAAAAGCACAAACATTTTGACAAATAGGTCAATTGCAAAGGAGAAGCTACACCACCAATATGCCATTAAAATGACTCAATTCATAATGTACAAAAAATTGCTTATTTCTTGGTGTTGGCATGGCAACCAACCAGCCAAGTGACACTATTTTCTCCTTTTTTGTTTCGCAGCAGTGAGAATGAATTGAAAAATGGTCCTTGGACTTGCACTGAGAAGAAGCCTGGTTTCTAACGGGGGCAAAGTGAATAGACTACACAAAAGGGCTTGTGGAGGAAAGAGAGGGAAAACAAAACAGATCAGCTCATAAAACGCTCAGCAGCCCATTTTGTTATTCAGATAAAATAGCAGAAAAGGCTGCCTGCAGTCCCAACCCACCTAACTTTTGAATAAATTGCCACTTAATAGCAGTTGAGTCATAATTTCAGGCCATATGGGCTCGCTTTTGTTTGATATGTCCTATAGGTTTATTTTAGTAGTTTTGTGACTCAGTTATGCCATCTGAATATTTGTACGCAGGTTTATTTGCCTAGGCTAGCTGTGGGGTATGGAAGCTCACATGTTCTAATCTTTTTTTTTCTTTTCTCATCACTCCAACACTTGAGATTCCATAGGGACATCAGTCCTGTGAAGTTGATGACTCATATATAACAATCTCAACACCTCAGAACTGAGATGCTGTTTGTTTTTAGCAATAGAGTAATATGTCTCAAGATTCCTCTCTGAATGTGTCAGTTGCAGGCATCGCAGATTCATTCTTAAAGGTAGGGTAGGTAATTGCCATAGTGGCTAGCAATAGTAAGCTATCTTTAGATCCTGTTCTCCAAAGCCACGGCTCCTTTAAAACACATAGCCACACACAGCAGAGTTTGCACATTAAATTACCTCATGTCTCAAAGCACATAACATTTCAATAATAATAAACGTAAACAACTTACAGAGCTCTTACTTGTGACTGACTTGTGTACACCTGACTTCTGGAGATTAATTTCGGTATTGATTGTAAATGCATAAATCCGAGTCTGAGGATGTAAACTGAGTAATCATGGGTTGCCATGTTGTAATTACGGTTATGACATGGTGTTAACGCACCATAAGCTCTTTGTTTTGGTTCAGGAGGAACTGTAAGAGAAGACTGCTCTTTGTTTAAAGGGCCCAGTGACTGTCTACAACGCGCTGATGATGTGTAATGGGAGCACGGAGGTATGGAAATACATATGTTGACAGGCAGGTAGGACGTCCTGTCATTGCATTTGGACCGAAACATTCTTATATTGTAAAGGTTTTAATCATTACACATACGATGTGCAAGTAAAGCCTTTTTCAAACAAACTCTTCCACAGCTAATCCTAAAAGGATTAGTTCACCCAAAAATGATAATTGTCATAATTTACTCACTCTCATGTTGCTGCAAACCTGGATGACTTTCTTTCTAACGCGAACACAAAAGAAGATATTCTGAAGAAGATTTATTTGTCCATACAATGAAAGTCAATGGGATTCAGAAATAAAGCTGGACAACACTGATTTTTATTGTATGGACAGCAGAAAAAAAGTCATTCATGTTTGGAGCGACATGAGGGTGAGTAAATTATGACAGAACTTTCATTTTTAGGTGAATTATCCCTTTAAGTATTATGAAAGGTCTCTATCTCTTCTCCACATTTAGCATCTTGTTCGAGGAAATGTACATATAGTCCCTATGTGGAAACATGAAGCACAAAACCTAGAAAAAAAAGAAGTTAAAGCTGTGCAAAGGCAGTGAGAAAACTACAAAGCTAGTTTTCCAAGCCTGAGGTAAGGTAAGGAGCTTAAGGAGAAAACTTGAACTGCATTTATTTCATACTAAGTTAAAGCATAGCATTATGTATTCCTTATCAGCCCTGTCATTACCATAAACTACTGCAAGAGCAATTGTGCTACAACACAAACTGTGGAGAAAGACGCTTTCTAAGACTGCTGGCATCTGCACTCAGACACTCTGCTATAAGGTTTCGAAAACTACGCTATATGGATTACCAGGCAGTTTGCAGAGAAACTGTTTATAGACTCTTGTCAGAGGTTATATAATTTCATAACTCAGAAAACAGCAGTTACTATATCAGACGTCTAAGGCAGGAGAAGTTGCTTAGGAGAGCTTCTGTTTTCCTCACATTGCTTTCTGTGCTGGGTGAAAGGGGATATTTGACATTGTTGACAGAGATTGAAAGGAGATAAGATTTGCTCTTTTTTCCCCTGAATCATCTGTCCCCATCCCAGTGTGTGCATTTAGGCTGTTTGTCATTCTGTACTGTCACAGCCGGGCTGGAAATATTGCTGGGGTGATGTCATCTGCTAAACAATCCTCTTGGAAAGATCAATAAGCCTGGATAAAAAAAAAAAAGGTGCCACCAAAATATTACCGGTCTCTATGACCATTAATCATCAGACATCTGTGTGTCAGTACAAAGAGAAGTCAAGTGATGTTTAATTCAATTTTAAAAGACATTAAGCGCTTATTAAGAGCTAAAGTGATTAAGTTCTTCTTGGTGCTTTACTGAATACATAAATTAACAAGCAAACTACATTTATATGCCACTGACTTCTTGATTTCTACTTTTAAGGCATATTCTCACAAAAAAAAAGAAAAAGAAAAAAATCCTCCTAAATTTCCATTGAAACGGGCATAAAGGGATCGCATTTAATTATATGTCTGAAAATCCACTAGGAATTTTTCTGCTCTCCATCTGTCTGCGAGTGCTCTCATGCACTTTAGCTAACAAAGAGACTCATTTCACTGGCCCAAATCAAATTCGTCAGGCGTGATGGTCCATTGCTTTCCTCAAGGGATTCACAGGAGAGAAGACTACAAAGCGGTGGGCTGTAATGGGAACTCATGTAGCCATAAAACAGTGTGAAGCTTCTCGCTCTCTGACCTGAACGCTTCCGTGGTCGAGCCTCTCAGGGAGCTGTGTAATTGTCCCAACTGTAAGTATGTTCACACAGTTAACTGCCAGATCATATACAGAAACATGACGGAAAATCACAGCCGAGGCAGGTGTATGTCTGTGTATGTGTGTTACTGTGTTAGCATTAATGCGCATGCACGCATGTGTTTGACTACACTGCCTTTCTATCCTCTCTGACCCAGAGTGAATACCGTTTAATATCTTGTAGAACAGTAAACTGGGAAGACACTTGAATTTTACTTGAAAAACTGGACTTGGTCAGAGATTGAGATTCTGCACTCTAAAAAAAGATGGTTCTTTAAAGGTTCTTTACATGTAGTAACAGTTCAATTTAGAACCGTATCGTCCTGAAAAATCCTTTATATGCTGAAATGGTTCTTTGTGTTGGTGTTCTTTATTCCCGCCTTTTTGTTTTTCAAATCTGTAACTGTCAAAGCCACCTCATTACTGAATTTCTGGAGCTCAGCTATACAACTAAACAGACTGTCAACACACTCTCAACAGGTAAATGATTTCTTTCTTTCTTTTTATTTTTTTTAATGTATGCAAATTATATCTTTATTAATTGTAATAATCATTCCTGACAATGTCTTTTTCTGTTTTTAGTTTAACAGAACATGTAAGTGTGAGCAGCTCTGTTCAGTTAAGGATAATCATCTTCTCTTCTCCAAAAAGTAACAGAGATATAGAATTTATGATATTTTTTAATTATGACTTTATGCCTAAAGGGCTCATACTGTCCATTATACACACATTGAAGGAGGATTGTGAAGATATTTCACTGGAACTTGGTCTTCATTACATCTATATCGTGTTCAATGTAAATTATAATTTGTTGTATTCAGCTAACAACTGTTATCAGAGCACTGTCATATTTGCTACAATCAGCCATGTCAATAAAAAATGTAATTGACACCACGTGTTTTTTTTATTTTTTTTTATGTAAAACCCAAATAGAGCCAACAAGATATAATACCAGGCAGATAGAGGACAAAAAAAAAAAAAAAAAAAAAAAAAAATAATATATATATATATATATATATATATATATATATATTAATTAATTAATTTCTAAAATAATATTAATAATAGTAATATTAATAATATGAAGATACTAATATTAATAAAAATAAATATTGTTAAAAAGGTTATTTATAACACCATTATGGTCAAATATAGCACTTTCAAAGCATGGTTCTTTATGGAACCTTATAAAAAGGGTTCTATTTAATACCAAAAAGGGTTCTGCTATAGACCAATTTTCAGTTGGTAAACATGGTGACGTTTTTGTGTGGGCGGAGCTTAGGTGGTGGCAGAACGATCCCTCTGGCCACTTTACTAACGTTGGTTTGCAAGTTTTGTAAGCTTGTTTTTTTAATAATGACTGGAGAAAATCCGATTTTATCTTAATGTGCAAGGTCACTCACTGTCCAGGACCGCGATTGTTATTTGGAAATTTTTATTTTAACGTACATCCCAGATTGGCTGACCTGTACGCGCTCAGTCAATGAATGGACGATCTGACAGGATTAACGTCAACGCTACCTCCGGTTGAGTGGCCTGACTTCTACACCTACCCGATAGAGAAACTGAGTGTAAAGAGAAACTGAGGGCATATAAATCTTTAGATGCCTATAACTGTAATGGTCACATACAATTTAAGCCTTGTGTGGTAGCCTACGATCCGCAGTTCTGCCTAGCCAGCGCCACGGCCAGACACAAAGACGACAATGTAAGTGACATTACGGTGCAATTTTAACGATGTGATTAAATAAAAATTCCAGATACAGCATATTCATTTTTTAACTATGTATTTGATTACCCTTTTTTACCAGGTTCTTCAAAAAGGATAGTCACAATCAATCAAAACTATGTATAAATTCATAGATGATTCACAAATAGTCACAATCATTTAGAAAACATTATGCGATAAAATTTCAAATTGGAGCCTGTACGCCGTTGATTCTTGCACCCAACAACACAACAAGATGACATTTAATAACAATAATAATAATTTAAGCTCCTTATTTTGTAGCCGAATCTGTGCTGGTTTGTGTCGGCCGCCTTCAGTTTTCCTTTCCTTTTGCCACCAGCTAGCGCCGTGACGTAACTGTGACGTCGGCTCGAAACTGGTCTATTGTTACAAGCCAAAGAACCCTAATTTGGCTGTTTAGAACCATTTTTCTTACAGTTTATTTTACAGTACGTGTACTTAGTGTACTTGCCCAAGAAAGTACTGGTAATATAAGGTAACTAGATGGGTTAAGGTTAGGTTTGGTGATCGGTTCACGGTTAGTACCTAGTTATAACTCAGTTATTGTAATTGCTATAAGAAGTACATATTGTAGTATGTACACGCAGAACAGGACTGCAAAATAAAGTTCTACCAATATTCTTATCAAAACAGAAAATTACTTATGATACACATTTCAACAAATTAGTTTACACTAAATACTATTAAATAAAAACTATTAAGCACCAAAATTGAAATAACAAAAACAATGATGAACAACATTTAACTAATAAAAATAATAATTAAGTACACTACCATTCAAAAGTTTGGGGTTGGTAAGACATTTTACAAGAAATATTTTTTAAAGATAAAATTGTTTTTCTTATTCTTACCAGGGCTGCAATTAATTGACCAATTAATTGAAATATTTTTTACTTACTAACTTAAAACTGTTTTACATTTTAAATTGTAATTTATTTCTGTGTTGGCAAAGCTGAATTTTCAGCATCATTACTCCAGTATTCAGTGTCACATGATCCTTCAGAAATCATTCTATTATGATGATATGGAAATTAAGAAACATTTCTTATTATCAAAGCTGAAAACGGTTGTGCTGCTTATAATTTTTGTGTAAACCGTGACGTTTTTTTTTTTTTTTTTTTTCTTCAGGATTTATTGATGAATAGAAATTTAAAAGAACAGCATTTCTTTGAAATAAAATCTTTTGTATATAAAGATATTTTGATTAATTTAATGCATGATTGGTGAATTATTAATTATTTACAACAATTAACTGTTGTAACAATTAATTAATTCAAGAATTATGAATTATTAACTTCTTAAAAAAAAAAAAAAAAAAAAAAACATTACTAACTCTTTTAATGAAATAACAGATCACAAACTCCCAGCGTGCATTATGGCGTAGACTACATCGGCAGCCAGGTGGATTAACCTGCGTCTGGGGATTTGGAGGCAGTTTTCTGTCTCATTTAAGCAGAAACTTTTAAGCAGTCATGTATATTATTTTGTCAAATTATTCAAAATATTAAAATATTGTATTGCCATTTTGTGGCTCAAATGAATCTGTGAATCAGTAAAAAAATTTAAATGATGTTTTAATTTAAATTCATCAAATTTGAACTATTCAGCAAAATTAATTGGAATTCAAAATGCTTTATAGAGCATGAGAGAGGAAATGTTAGTCAAAACACTGATGTAGCATTTTCATCTGTTGGTAAAATAAACTCATTACTTCACAAATATTCCATTTTAAAAACAGCCGAGCAACTGTGATGCTAATGAAAAATGTAGTTAAAGTTCCTAGAGTTGCTACTTTTAGTTTGATATTCCCAACATTGCAGTAGAGGTGAAATCCTGACAGGTTGCTATAGGGAAGTGAACATGCATGACACTAGGACTGAGCCTATAGGCTTTGACAGTAATGATCTGGCAGACTCAGCGAGTTGAAAGGGATGTAAAGGAGTGTGCTGTCATTCACACACATCTTCTGAAACCCTGTCTCAGTCAGTCAATCAATCAGTCAATCATCTGAAGTGTGCAGATGAGTATGATCAGTCTAGACTGATAAAGAACCCTGATAGTAGAGAGTCCATGTGGTTGTTTATCCTTAAAGTCTGACAGATATTTCATTTGTGACACCTACTAGTCTTGATCTAAAGGTGACAAACAGGAACTGAAAGCTTTTGGACCATGTTTAAAAAAAAAAATCTTACAAGCTCTTTATCTTATGACCTACTAAATTGCAGCAGCATTTAACTGATGCAGTCAGTCAGCATTTTAAGTGCATGCATGCAACTCAGGGGGATTTTTGATGATACTTTTTGGTAAACTTAATCACTTATTAATAAAAAATGTTATACAAAAATATCTGAGTGAACATAAAATTAAATCTTAAATATCAAAATGTCAAATCCACAATAAATGCCTACAAGCCCATGCAAGCATATTGGCACAGGTCATCAATTCATAAGAAGTACCACGACAAAGGTTTGGTAACATGACTAGAAATTACTGAGCAAATATGCAACTTATTAATATTAGGCAATATAATATTTAGATGCTATTTACACTAAGTGCAAATAGTAATATATATTATTTACACTAGGTGAAAATAGCAGTATTTACTTAGTGATATGCTATTTAGACTAAGTGAAAATAGTGATAGATTCTATTTACACTATATAAAAATAGCAGTATTTTCTTTGCAACAAGTGTAAATAGTAGTTAGATACTATTTGCCCCTCAGTATTTTAGTACATTATAAAACAGTATGCAATAATAACATATTGAGCGTAAATTATAAAATGTATTAAATAAATGCCGCCTTATTAGGACAATGAAGCACTCCCTACACCTACCCCTAACCCTACCTGATAAACACTTTAATATTAAATAACCGTTAGGCACTTTAATTCCACTTTTCACATATTTCCTTCATGCTTTTCCAATCTGATATGCGATGGGAAAAGGGAGCAGAACGAGCTTGGCAAAAGGCGGATTCAAACTCTGGTTCGAACTAGCGTCAAAAGAATCTGCTACCCGCCTTACTCCATACGCCACTGTGGCTGACAAATTTCAGGCGTTTTTTGTAGTTTTGTCTGGCCCAACCAGACATTGGTGGGCGGAGTTAGTGTAAATAGCTTCTACCAACAAGGCGGGCTATTTGCACTTGTTGCACTTAATATTTAATGAGCTCAGTCGTTTTATATAGTGACATCATAACCCACCCACTCTAAAGCTCTTTCCGGCATCACTGTCTACATCATATAAAGTACAATCATGTCTTATGAGCGTCTCATGCCATCAACACGTCGTGCCAGTGCTCTTCAGATCTTTCTGCACACCTTAAACTTGCGCATCTTAAATGTGACATACCCTCCCATGGTCGCCCTGCTCCTTCTATTAAGTGCTGAAGTGTCTCTGCTCTAGATGAGCCAGTTATTAGCACATTCAGCCAAGCTAATGCATTTTAAATAATACATAAAACATGCTGATTAGTGTATGAAGGAGCTCCCTGAGGATTGCCGGGAAAGGGTTTAGAGGCTTTTCCCTTGGCGGAGGCATGAGACACAAAAGAGGGCTCACCAATTCTATTAGTCACAGTGGCTGCAGTTCAAAGATGCTCCACGCTTCATTCAGTCACTCTTCATTAATTTGACAGCTTTTCAGGCCATTTATAAGCCTGGGATATGTGTGTGAGTGTGTGGTAGGAAGGGTTTCTAAAGATAGAATGGTTAATTGCCCTTAGGATTGAGACTGGAGCGATGTTTAATTGAAGTGTCTGCTAACGTCACTAAAACCGAATGCGTATAGGGAAAGAGTTTTATCCCCTCAAGCTGCTTCTTACTGACTATATAGACATAAATACACACTTCAAATATTTAGAAAGATATGATGGATGTTTGCGTTGTGCCTGTGTTGTGTTTTTCCATCTAAAACGACTGCAAAAGCACAGATTGCTCAACATGACGGCGCATGACATGTTTTGATCATATCATTAAGACTGTGGTTGTATTTCTTCCATTTCAACCTGTTTGTGCGTGTACAAATGTGTGTTTCGTGTGTACGACTGTGGGAGAAGATTGCTCATTCTTATCAGTGTTTGTCCAGTGGTGTGTACCTGAGTTTATCTATGAGCTGATTGGCAGAGATAGAGCCACTGATGTGTGTGAGAGTCACCACAGGCCCTGCAGTACAAACCTTTCCAACCAATTATGATGAATGTATCTCAAAACACACCCACAGACATTTGTTGACCATGCCTGGGGCTGTAGTGGTGTATGTATACCCAGGTCAGAGGACATAGTATTGTTAGCTATCTTAAAGTGCATTATGGGTAATGCCCCAAGTTAGTGTTAGGAAGCTATTTGTGTCTATTTTTTCTTAGCGTAATGTTTAGAGATGAAGTATCAATGCAGAATAAAACTATGTAACATTGTTGTCGATTCTAATTAAGTAATA